>NC_047666.1:12738400-13075900 GCF_011762505.2 Arvicanthis niloticus | reverse complement strand
GAAAAGCAAGAAAAAGAGATCTGAGAATTGCACGGAGCTAAACCCCTTAGAAGGATTAAATGTCTCGCAGTCTTTAGCAAACTACTATAAAATGTTGAGTCTCTTTAAATTACCCAGTCTTTTCACTGTGGGCCCCTGTCAAATCAAAATAAGTTACACACGTTCTTACTCACAGTTTATAAGTTCATACTTAGAGGGAAGAACCAGGACATAATGATTGACAATCAAGTCAGAACCCACATTCAACACTGTCTAAAGTCCAGTGCTTGATGTCTGGGACCCACCCACAATCACCTGGGTTCCAAAGGGCGTGTGAAGCTTGGGCTCTGCTGTCCATAGCCCACATAGCTCATTTCCCCGGCTCAGAATGACTCCAACACACAGCTGCTTCGGCTCTGGGCAGTCAGCCCACAGCCCCTGCATCTCCAGTACTATGGGATCTCCATATATGATCTTCACCTCAGCCTCCCTTCAGGGACTCTGACCTTGCCACATGAAACCAAGCCTCAGCCACTCTCTATGACCCCTTCAGTCTTCAGAACCAGTACCACTTGGGTGACCCTTCTACATTCCCAAGTTTGGCTGCTACCATGAGATGCAGTCTTGGCCCTCTCTTGGGGACATAGCTTATGTGTGCTAACTGAGGAAATGCTCCCAGATTTCACCTCAGTGATGCATGTCTCTTCTTAATCACTGCTGATTTCTCTGCTCTAGCTAACCAGCATGGATTGTCCTAGTAGAGCTAAGGTTTCACTTTTAAGGGTGCTGGCTTTTTGGCAATCATGGCTGATTCTTTAGCCCCAGCTACCCAGAGCCACAGATTCTTAAACTATATCTCACAAACAGAGTCCCAACAGAGGGACTCACAAGCTTCCCTCGGAAACTTCAGTAAGCCAGGTCTCCATCATCTGCAGTGCTCTCAGCATTATCTTCCAAGTTCCCACAACAGTTCATTAAGATAGAGAGATGGCTCAGTGGTTAAGAGCACTGACTGCTCTTTCTGAGTTCAATCCCCTGTAACCACATGGTGGCTCACAACCATCTGTAATGGGATCCAATGCCCTCTTCTGGTGTGTCTGAAGACAGCTACAGTGTACTCACATACATAAAATAAATAGATAATTCTTAAAGAAAAAAAAAAAATCTAAGAACTTGAAGAACTTTTAACATCCTTCCCAATCTTCCTAAGAATAATATGTTCACGTCTGTCCCAGCGAATACCCCAGTCCTGGACTTGTCTTTCTTTCTGTTTGGTGTGATAAAACACCATGACCAAACTTGTGGAGGAGAGGGTTTATTTCATCTTATAATTGTACTCTACCATGAAGGTAAGTCAGGGTGGAAATCATGGCAGGAACCTCATGGAAGGAGCTGCAGCAGAGGCCACGGAAGAACACTGCTCATCGGCTCTCTCAACACCTGCTGTCTTATACACCATAGAACCTGCCCTGGGGTGTTACTGGGCCCTTCCGTATCAGCCATTAATCAAGAAAATGACTAGTCTACAGGCCAATGGAATGGAGGCATTTTTTCAGTTGAGGGTCCTGCTTCCCAGATGACCCTAGCTTATGCCAAGTTAGCGAAAAGATAACCAACATACAGGGCTTATTACTTTTTTTTTTTTTTGTTGTTGTTGTTGTTGTTGTTGTTGTTGTTGTTGTTAGAGGCAGTGTCTCCCTAAAAGCCTAAGTGGCCTCTTAAATTCTAGACTGTGGGTGCTAAGAATTTGTTACCCTCCCTGGGCATCATCGTCCTCTTCTGAGAAAGATGGCAGCATAGCACTTTGTCCTGCTAACTGGGTCAGCAACACTCACTTTGGACAGACTACTTCTGAGATTCAGGTCTCAGGTATATACGGGGTAGAAGTGATGGGGACTCAGCTCAGTGGTAGAGCAGACACTTAGCGTGAACGCTAAGGCTGTCTGAGGTGCCTCACTAGGGTACCAGACAATTACAACAAGCAGATACAGATTTTTTTTTTCTGTATGTTTCTCCTTTTATTCTTTTAAAGATAGGATTTTACTATGTAGCCCACGCTGGTCTTGAATTTGCAATCCTCTCGCCTTCACGCCCCCCTTTTCAAAAACGATTTATTTTATTTTATAACTATGTGTGTTTTGTCAGTTGAATGTAGGTACCGGGGAGGAGGGGCAAAGAGGCATTACCTGGAGCTGGAGTTAAACTGTCCAACTTGAACTCCTAATCATGCGTCGTTTTGTCTTTCTATTTTTTTTCTTTCCTTGTTTATAGTTATTTATTTTTTATTTTTGTTGATTGAGACAGGGTCTCACTTTGTAGCCTTGGCTGGCCTCCCACTCACAGAAAAAAAAACCTGGCTCTGCCTCCTGAGTGCTAGAATTAAAGACATGTACCATCGATTACTTTATTTATTTATGTGAGTGTGTGTTCTGCTGCTGCATGTCTGTCTGTATGACACTTGTTAGCCTGGTGCCCGCAGAAAGCATCGGACCCTCTGGAAATAGTACAGTGCGCCGTCCAGTGGGTGCTTGGGATTAAAACGTGGGTCCGCTGAGCCATCCCTCCAGCCCCTCCATCCCTTATTTTTATGTCTAAAACATAATCAATGCATGAGAATTTTCCTCTCAGGGAGTAGGTGGAGCATGTGGGTAAACTCAGCCAATAAGACACCGTAGAGACACTTCCGGCTTGGACTGGCACTTCTGGAGCGCTGCGGGAGCCCTCTGATCGTGGCTCCGAAAAGCCCCCGGAATTTCCTCTTTCTCCAACTCCATTGGCTTGAGCCTTTGGTTACCTGACTCATCCGACCAACGAGAGGCGGCTGAAACAGTACTTCCGCCTCTGTGTGCCAGTCACTATGCCCACCCTAGAAACACTCTGATTGGCTGTCCTCCCGAGACGGACTCGCTTATTGGCCAGCGCGGGATCCGGCTCTCCAGCGGCAACCTGAAGCTGTGTCAGACAAGCCCGGCAGCCCAGGAGCCATGGCGTCTTATTTTGATGAGCACGACTGCGAGCCGTTGAACCCTGAGCGTGAGGCCCGTAACAACATGTTGCTGGAACTCGCGAGAAGAGTGCGCGGGGCTTGGAGCTGGGCCCCGGGCAGCAGGTTTCTGGGCTGGGGTTTGGCGGAGAGGGTGGGTAGCCTGGGAGGTGGGTGAATGATGTGCTATGTTAGCCTGGGCGACGCGATTGAGTCGTAGTCGTTAATTAATTAATTAATTAATTAATGAGTAGGGCCCGCCAGGGGGTCGTGGGAAAGAGTGAGGTGGAAAGAGTGGGAGTAGCAGAGGGAGGCACCGGAGAAGATTGTCACGGGGGCGGACACGGCCTGTGCCCAAGCGTGCAAATTGGGTAGTGTTTTGCTAGCGGTAAGCAAGCACAGAAACTCACTGCCGTCCTGGAATCAGCTTTGGCTTTTAGACTGCCATGTCTAGTAAAATGGGAGAGTTGCCTGGAGTGATGGTACACGCCTTTAATCCAGCTTCTCGGGAGGTGGAAAGGAAAAGGGAACGAAAAGCGAGAGGGAGTAGGGGGGCGTTGTCTGATAGCTGTGCTGGTGGGTTTTTTGCTGCTGTTTTGGTTTTGTGTGTGTGTGTGTTTTGTTTTGAGACAATCTCACTATGTATCCGTAACTTGTCTGGAACTTAACATGTAGACCACGCTTGCCTCGAACTCACAGCCTCCCACGAGTTGTGACTAAATGCATGGGCCACCACCTCTCACTCCCACCCTACCGAGCAGCTATTGTGCACTATTTGTTATTACTACGAATAGCCAGGACAGGCATTTTTGTCAGTTAGTGTCCAGTGGATTATGGGAGCCAAAAATCGATGCTGTCCTTCGTTCTGATGGTATACCTTCTTCCTCAGATCACTCTTTAATAGGATGGACTTTGAGGACCTGGGATTGGTAGATTGGGAGCACCACCTCCCCCCACCGGCTGCCAAGGCTGTGGTGGAGAGCCTCCCTAGAACAGTCATCAGTAGCTCCAAGGCTGGTGAGGACACAAGTTCTTTTTTTTTTTTTTTTTTTTTTTGTGTTTAGGGCAGATAAGCCAGCCCCGCCATCTCCCCCTAGCCACCAGCAATCTGGCCTGTTCGTTTTCTAGGCCAAGCCTGTGTCTGAGTGGGAGGTTGGGTTGGGCCTTAACAGCTCTCCTGATCAGCACTTCCTCTTCAAGATCTCAAGTGCCCCGTGTGTCTTTTGGAGTTTGAGGAGGAGGAGACTGTCATTGAGATGCCCTGCCATCACCTCTTCCATTCTAACTGCATTCTGCCCTGGCTAAGTAAGGTACTTAGTCTCCCCCGCCCCTGGGGCCCCAACACCACAACACCAGCTCCTAAAACACCAGTTCCTAAGCTGCTTTTTTTTTGGGGGGGGGGGGGGTTAAGAACTGGGGTGAAATCAAGAGAGAAGAGAGAGCAGGAGTGGGAGTCAGGAGCAGGAAAGGGCTGGAATACTGCTCCCGACTTTTCTAGACAAACTCCTGCCCTCTGTGCCGCTATGAGCTGCCCACCGATGACGACAGTTATGAAGAGCACAAGAAAGACAAGGTAGGGGCCGGTGGAAGGGGTACTGGTCACTCTGTCCCTGCTGCACACTCCCAACTCCTCAGAAGGCTTGGATAGGCCTCTAAACCCCTCACTTTGGCTCCCTTCCAAGTCAGTCTGCTGAGGGGCAAAGGTCTTCGCATCGTATGCTAAGCCCCATGACAGCTGCTCTATGTATGGTGCTAGCCATGAGTATTCAGACATGGCCTTGCCTAGCCTGTTTTTCTTCCAGGCTCGGAGGCAGCAGCAGCAGCACCGCCTGGAGAACCTCCACGGAGCCATGTACACCTGAGGCAGCAGCTAGGGCTGAGAGCTAAGCCTCTGTGATACCTTTCCTTTGCACTTTGAATCTTCATTAAAGGTTTCTTTACCCACCCTGCAGCTGCACTGCTCACCAGCTGAAGCAGGGGCTCTGTCTGAATCCTCCACCCTGCTGCTAGCCAGAAAGACGTCAAAGGTGTCGAATGGCAGAAGGTGCCAGGCTGCATTTCCCTCTCTGCCAGCCTCTAGACTCTGGTGGTGGGGCCCTGGAACAACCAGGGCTTGGGTCTGAATGTTCTTTTAGAAGTCAAACTGTGTCAGAGCCTGGCACTTTGTAGCTATTTAAAACTGATAAATTAACTTGCACCGCCCCCTTCCGGAAATCTCTAGTTAACCTTGGAATCTTTAGTTAACATTGGAATCCTGGGGGTGTTCTTTATTTCCACAGAGAAAACTTTTAACATTGTAAAAGTTGCTCTCTGTATCCCGCTCCCCCTCCCCCATCAAGGAATCAAAGTTCAAGCCAGACTGAATAGGGGAAAGAAGTGAGACTATGAAGACAAGCCAGTTCTTTAGAGATTTTTAAAGGGGACAAGCCCTTATGGAGGTTTTGAAAGTAGGTTTCACTCTGTGACCTTGGCTGGCTTGGAACCCACTGTATAGACCAGGCTGGCCTTGAACTTAGTACCACTATGCTCACATCCTTATGATGTATTTGAATGGCATCTGTCACTCTTAATTTCTGGTAACCTCAAGAATCTTTTCTGGAAGAAAGGACTTCTTTCCATCCCTACCTACTGGATCAGACCCTCCCTGAATCTCCAAAACAGACTGCAAACATGCAAATTAGAATTCTTTTAATAGATATAAAAAAAGTACTAAAATACTTGTGTGGTTCTGCTGTGTTATTTGCCCTAAAGGAAGTGAGGGGCAGAGTGAAGAACCCAAGTGCAACTGGGTGGGCCTTCCCTTAGGCTAAGGCATGCTCCTCCCATCATCCAGACTTGTGAGCCCCTGCTGCCCCAGCCCCCAATTCCTGCAGCAGAAAGCCCCAGTGGTCTGGCTCTGGCACTGGGTGTAGAAGGCACCT
Organism: Arvicanthis niloticus; assembly: GCF_011762505.2. NCBI lineage: Eukaryota > Metazoa > Chordata > Mammalia > Rodentia > Muridae > Arvicanthis > Arvicanthis niloticus. The sequence goes on along the minus strand of NC_047666.1, from coordinate 13,070,017 downwards.
GAAGGGCTGGCTGGGCAAGTGAGGACAGGTGACCTTTAACACAAAACACTACTCTGGTATGAGGGAACAGGACAAGTAGCTGAGGCAGCTGTGGAGGCCCTGCTCCTCTATGGCACAGGTGGATGTTGGATGGCTACTTCTCCAGGAGTAAGGAAGCCTAGATCCCAACAATACTCTCTAAAACTTGTTTTTGGTACAAAATAAATGCAAAGAAGGTAGAGGGCGTGGTTGTTTCCGGAGGCTGGGCCAGCCACCCTCCAGACCTCAGATCATGGCAATACTCTCCGGAGCACAGTTGAGGTGGGTAGAGGTGCTGCTGCTCCCAGAGGACTTGCAGGCCCTCCCGGGGGCAGGCTGTAGTGCAGCCACCAGTGTGTCTGAGGAGACTGCCCCGAACTCATAGCTGAAGGTGCCATAGAAAATGAGAATATCGAGGACAAACACCCATTCACACAGGGCAGCTCCATGCTGTAGCTGAGAACTCTCGTGGAGGAAGAAGACTCCACCTGGAGCAGAGCTAAGGAAAGGTTCAAAAGGATGTGTGCACCTAACAACACCTGGATGGCCATCCCAAATAAGTAAGTGAGGTAAAGGACCGGGCCACATAAGACTAGGGCAGTGTGGTCACTGGACTCAAGATCCCACCCCTACCCCAACCTGGGGCAGGAGAAGGGTTGAGCTAGGGATTGAGTTCCTGGCTACTCTGTCCCAAAAGGATACTAAGGATCAGGGTGATGAAGGCGATGACAGCCAGCACACTTCGAAGGTAGGCCATAGCCATGTCCAGGGGGGTGGTGGCCCCATGGTAGAAGAGAACACAGTGTAGGCACACAAAGAGCAGCCCAGCAGAGAAGGCCAGACCAGTTCCGACGTAGTGTAGAGACTTGGCATGGTCCACCTGGCCCAGACAGGCTAATCCATGAAGCAGCCCTACCTCTCCTGCCCCGTCCATCACTTCTCCCTCCCTCCTTTGGTCAACCTCCAGGTGTTGCCCCTACAGGCGGCCAGACCCTTATTAAGGTAGGTGGGAAGGGGACACCTGGAAATTGCCGACCACCACGAGGCCTGCAGCGTTGGTGCAACCTGTGATGAGTGCAGTGGTGTTGATCCAGGAATGCCGGCTCTGCTCAAGGAGCTGCCCGTACCGGAGGAGGCAGATGAGGGCCACTAGGAGAAGACAGTAATAATGGGGCCAGGTCTCTGACTAATCCCTAGGACAGCTGCTCAGAAACTAGTTAGCACCTAGCTGACTGGAGCCTAAATACCAAGGGAGCTGGGGCTGCCCCCTTTTCCCACCTACCTGACCTTGCCCACAAACTACCACCTTCACTGAACAGGAGAGAAGTTGCTCCTCTTACCGTAGCCCTTGGTGATGGGGCAGACTGCAGAGTAAAGATTTCTGGGCTTTTCTGGAGGTAAGGGGTCAGGGTCTGATGGTATCACTCACCCATAAAAGCACCCATGTTGCCAATGAGGCTGAAGAGGCAGCTCTCTGGTGGGTATGTGCCACACTTGCTGGTGGAGGGGTAGGGACAGTGAGGCAGGAGCACCAGTGGCTCTCTCCACCCCTCCAGCTCCTTCCCCTCACAGGCTTTATCTGTGCTTTATCTGCTGGCAGCAGGCAAGCCTCTGATTTAAAGAGTCCATACGTATGAGAGATAAGACGTGCAGTGCCCTAGAGTAGCTGAGGCCAGCAGCTGGTCTGATTTTTCTGAACTTGTGCTGGGCACTCAGGTTGCTGGGCTTAAATCCACATACTTTCATTGGCTCTGTGACCTGAATAAGAGTCTCCAAGCCTGTCTCCAAAGCTAAAAGTGGGGAAAAGAACAGAGCCTAACCTGCAGGATGGACTAAAAGGCACCACTGGCACATAAAACTCGGCAGGATGCCCAGCTCCTAGAAATAGCAAGTAGTGCATTTCTTTCTTTGAAACAGCCTTACATTGCTCAGGCTGGCCAGAAACTAGCTGGGGCTGATCTTGAATGTGAGTCTCTTGCTGGGATGGCAGGCGTGTGCCACCACATCGAGTTTTATGTGGTGCTGGCTGGGCTGTGTATGCTAGGCAGCCGTTCTGCCAACTCAACTCCATGCCCGATGCCCAGGCTCCCTCTTTTTTTCTTCTCGGAGACAGGGTTTCATTTAGCACAGGCAGACCTTGAACTCATCTTCCTACTTCTGCTTTCCAAGTGCTGGGATTGTAGCTCTTTGCCACTAAGCCTGGCTCGGTAGTATTAGTTGGCTCAGTATGTTTCTTAAGACCCAGGAACCACTCCTTGCCCAAGGGGATTTCTTGGAAGTCTGGAGGGACCTACCTGATAAGAGGAACGTCATTGAGGGTGCAGCAGGTCTTAGGGCCCCCTTGTTCAGCAGGGTCAGGAGAGCAGGACTCATTGTAGGACCTGGCAGGTAGGGCATGGGGGCAGGGGGGAGATTGGGGGAAGGAACATCTTAGAACTTTGGCCCAAAGCCTTAGGCCTCAAAGAGAAATCTTTCAGACCTCCCCAGCACCTTCCTGAAGCAGAAGCAAAGAAGATGAAGGGATGTGGGAAGTGGGTGGATGAACAGGATGTCATGTCATGCCTGGAGACCAATGTCAGAGAACAGCCTATGGTCTCCATGTGGCTTGTGAGCTCAAGGAGGGACAGAGATGAAGGGAGCTTTAGAGTGAGGCCATCTGCAGAGTGCTCCATACCAGTTCTCCACTGGGCACACGTGGCGGTTCATCACGGCCATGGCATACCTGTGGGAGCAGAACTGTCACCCTGTCCTCATGTCTCTTCAGACCCAGCCACCACCTCCTGGCTCTTTGACTTCTGACATCATTCAACCTCAGTGTCCTTGCTGGGAATTCATATGGTGGGGTGAGGAGGGAGGTAGTTATGGATGCTGTACCAGACCCTGCACAATTGCTTCCAATTAGAGATCCTCTGAAAGTTGCTGTCTACAAGTGTATGTCAGAGCTGTCCTGCTGGACCACAGTGGTGCCAGCTTGTCCCAAGAGGCTGTGTGCCCAGGAATCGGGCCAAGCTTTGGAGACAGAAAAAGTGACCCTGGGTACCATTCTGGAGCCTACAAACAGGACAAGGGACTTTGTGTGTACTATCAAGCTCCTATTAGCCACCCCCACCCCCCCAACCCACACCCCTCTTACTTACACAGTCCATATGCCGGTGATGGAGAAGGCTGACAGACTGACAGGAAGAAGGATCCAGGCGGTCATGAGGGAGTGGAGCCAGGGTGGTGGTAGTTTAGGGGTAAGGACAACAGGTAGGTGGGGAAGAGGGGGCAGGCCCAGCTACCTTGAGATACTTCGGCCACAATCATCAGCTGCCCTGGCCTGGTTGGGGAAGAGAGATCAAGGTCCAGGGTCTGGTGACTGGCCAGGGCGCGGGAGGGGGGAGCGGGGAGAGGGAGGGGGAGGGTGGGCAACACTTCATCCAGAGCTCTCCTTGGGCGTTTGATTGTCCAGACTTTGGGATGAGCCCCGGCAGGAACGTGGCACCCTCTGGCTATCCATCTGGGGCCTCCGCGGTCTACCCAAATGCCACGGGCGCGCTGAGAGACTCGGGCAAGGCTGTAACATCTGGAAAGAGAGCCACGCTCCCCGGCCTGAGGGACGCCGGCTTGGTGAAGGCTGGAGCTAGGACAATCAAGGGGATCATGCCAAGGAAAGCCTGGCAGGATGCGCCGGGCCGAGAGAGCGGCAGCGAGTTGTTGCGGTGCGGGCAAACCACCTGACCACCGCGCCCCGGCAAAGGGGCGGGTTCTCGAGGGAAGCTTGACCGGGTCCGTTGGCGTGGGCACGGGGACCCCAGCTTGGGTAGGAGTGTGCAGCCAGCGACAACACCCCCTCCCTCCAGAGCCCGGCTCCTCAAGGCGATCCTTTGGAGGCCGCAGGGGAAAAGGGAGTTCAATACGCACCTCCCCGGAGCTCCCCGCCGCCGCCGCTGCCGCCGCCGCCGCTCCCTACTCGGCCCCCTCGTGGCCGCGTCTCCAGCTGCGGCCCTCGGAGCAGCCCTGAAAGGTTTAAAGGGCCGAGCGGCCCCGCCCCTGGCGGCCCCAGGCCCGCCGCGCCGCCCGCCGGGACGTGGAGTCCGCGCAGCCCCGGCCCTGGTGCGGGAGCCCCGCCCGAGACTACAACTCCCGAGCCCCCGCGGCAATGTCACGGGGAAAACGTGGGCGGTGCCCCAAGTCCAGGGGACCTGGGCGCCCGGGGCTATGACCCGGACACCTCTGACACCGAGATCTAGAGGGCAGTTGTCATTCCTGCGGTGGGAGTGCGGGCCGGCTAGCCCTGCAGCTCCGCCTGTGAATGTCGCCTGTGGCTGTCATCGTGCACGTGGCTGGAAGACGCCTTCCTCCACTGTCTCAGCGCACTACATGACTTTGGGGAAACTCCTTCAACTCCCTCAATGTGGCGCCCCAAGCCTGCCACTGTCAAGACAGGCATGGGGCAGGTGGTGAGAAGCCAAGCTTGGCTTAGGACATCCAAAGCAGGCTGGATTCTGTCCACCCCACCCTGTACCCTCCGGCCCGACCCTTTTAGCAAACTCTGGAAAAGGGTTGTTTTCATTTTTATTTTGGGGACATACAAGAATTGGCCATAAGTCATGGTGTCCAAGATGTTTCCTGACAACACTTACTTAAAATAAGGTATAGAGTCCTAAAGGATATCCATTCTAAATACATGCAGGTGCTGGTGTAGGTGTAGGGCCCGTAAAGATTAAAGCTGGCAGGTGTTCATTAGCAGAGAGGAAGGCGAGGGACTCAAGTGGAGTCTAGTAAGAGAAAGCAGACTCTGTGGAAATACGTTATTAGTCTCTCCTCAATTGATGGGATGAGTGTGCTTCCTGAATATTCTTTTCTTGATGGAAAGGGCATGGTTACTTCTGCTCTCATAGGGTAAGTGTTCCGGGCTCCAGAAAAAGCAGTGGGGGTCCCATGAGACAGCAAATCATTATTCCAAGAGGGTATGATCCAAGGGTGGTAGGAGTGGGAGATAGCCACCCTGATGAAACCAAAATCCTGTGCTGAAACAAAAGAGCAGAACAAGTTGTGAAGGGGGAGGGGGGGAGCCTCAAGAGGAGAAACCTTTTGGGAATCCAAGTGGAGGACAGGAATGGTACAGGAAGCCACTGAACGGCCTTTTCTTCTCTCTTAACATCAGAAATTAGTGAAAACAGGGCCAAGAAATATGATTGTGCAATGATCACTGGACAAGGCTGAATTGACAGGGGTGGAGGTGTGGGTATAAAGTCCAGCCCAGCTTCTGACCCTAGGGACAAAGGTGAATCTCTCAGTAACACAGAATATCTTTCTGCCCCACTACATTCCAACTAACCAGGTACCCTTTTTAAGTGAGGCTGTGAACCATGCCTGAAAGCTATCTTGGGTGGGGGGGAGGTAGTGTCCTATTATGTAATTCAGACTAGCCTCAGACTATTGATCCTTCTGGCTTTAGCCTCCAGAGTGCTAGGATTACAGGCAGGTAGCAACATACCTGGTTAGCTTGTTTTCGTCTCCTCAGGATAGGGACTATGTGGTCCTGCAGTTGGAACTCCCTGAATTTGGCTCAACTTTTTTTTTCTTTACTTGTGTGTTAACAGTGTGTGCTGGGAATTGAACCTGAGTCCTATGGAAGAGCACCAAGTGCTTTTCAACAGCTGAGCCATTTCTCTAACCCTCTTCCCCCCAAAATATATATTGGGGTCTCACATGTACCTCAGGCTGGCTCTGTACTCAAAAGATTTGTCTGGCTCCCCAGTGCTGGGATTAAAGGTGTGCTCCACCAAGCTCAGCTTAGTCTTTAACTTTTGACTATCAATCTGCCTCTCCTCTGCCTTAGTTCTGCCAGAACAAGCCTATATGGGCACGCCATTTGGCCTTGTGGTCCTAACACTTATTGACTGTATCCTAGTGAGCTGGGTTTGTGTTTTTATCTCATCACCAGGGGAAGGTCTTGGAGGACTGCTCAAGAGCCTACTGACTCTTCTGACTTGTTAGGTGACTCCAGGGCTGTGTTGCTTGAATAATCCCTAAAACAAATGCTCTTAAGATACAGGTCCTGATAAAACCCAGGCTGTTTATGAAGACCGGAAGGAGGAAGATGCCTAAGAGGACAGAAGTAGGGCCAGATGTCTTAGTTACATGAGTCTAGCTGCTACATTCCAGCCAGAACGGCTCTTAGAATAGTCAGCACAGCAAGAGTTGAGATTCCCAGTGCTGACTGGGTAGCAGGGTAACTTTAGGGCAGACACTTAACCTCCCTTCTCCCCAAGTACACAAGTGATTTCACAACTTTTGGCAAGAACAGTGCTGTAAAAATAGTTTATTGGTTTAAAAAGTACCTTCCATGATTTCCAAAAATTTGCATAATTCATTTTATTTATACAGAAACACTGGAGATGAGGAAAAGAATGGATGGCTTTTCCTACATTTAGCACCACGACATAGCCAGGACACTGAGGCTTGCTCTCAAACGTACAGTGATCCTTCTGTCTGTCTCTTGAGTGGTTTACCACCATTCCCAACCTCTTGTTTGCTCTGGGAAGGGAGGAACCCCTAACTAGGAAGGTTTTCACTTCTAACAACACTCTAACACCAAGGAAATTTGGGCTGGATGCCAACAGCTCCTCAGGGATAGGGCAGGAATTCAAGAGTTAAGGTTTTAAATAACTGTCAACATTCCATATGCGATTTCCCCCAAAGGCTCAGAGGTAGGAAGGTGTCATCTGTACTTCATACAAGGGTCTGTCTCATTTGAGTTATCTGGGAAGCACCACTCGGACACAGGTCTTGTCAAACATACAGCAGGTTGGATACTCACCACCCCAAAGAGCTTCCACCTCCTGGGCTGCTCTCCACTTGGCAGTGCACCCGAGATGACCAGAGAGATGGAATGTTCTTTCACATTTTTTCAAGATCCACCCCCTGCTGTCTAGGTTGCAGCCAGTGTATACTTTACTCTCCTCATATACACTTGTATATCTTTTCCCTTCTTGCCTCACAGTCTTCAACGCCTTTCATGCTTGCCAGTGAACTACTTTATCCTTGCACAGTCCAACCCCCCTGCAAAGCCAATTCTCTCTCTCATGAATGATACACACTCACTCCAGGAATCACAAAACTGTACAATAAAGGCTTAATTCTAGTTAAGAATTGAGGGAAAAACATTCCATAGAGAATGGGAATGAGGCTTTTTGTTTGATACAAGGTCTATGTAGCTTATGCTGGCCTCCAACTCATACCATTTTTTTTTTTTTTAATAATGGGGGTAGGGTTTGAGAGAGGGTCTCTCTATGTAGTCCTGGAACTTTGTAGATAAGGCTGGCCTCAAACTCAAGAGACCTTCCTGTCCCTGCCTCCCAAGTGCTGGGATTAATGGTATGTGCCACCATGCCTGGCCATAGAGCAATCCTTTTATCTCAGCCTTTCAAATGCTGGAATTACCAGCATGTACCATCATACCTGGCCCAGCCTCTCTTGCCCCCATAGCCTCCCCACCCCCAAAAAGAGATAGCCAAGAACTTATCTACTCAGATGCATGTTGGTTCTGAAGCATGTTGGTTTCTGTTAAGTCCTGCCTATGGCATACTGCTTCTACTGTGTAGTATAACACTGGGCAGTTCTGAGAACTCACTGTGGCCTCTGAGTTTTGAAATAGGTGAGAGACATCTAGAAGTAGATCTGCCGAATAAATTGGACAGTAGGACAGTATTATTACAGACCCAGAATACGCCAGCAGAGCAATAAAGCCAAGCCATATGGCTGAAGGCAGCCCTGAGAGGCATTTTAGGGATGCCTAGAAAACATCAGCTCTAACAGGATGGCTCAGAATGACCATTCTTCATTTAGGCACGGGTTTGAGGCTGTAGGTAGTCATACAGGACAAACTAGCTAAAAATCAAGAGTGCTTTTTTAGCTAGAAAATCTTTCATATACACTGATAAGCAAAGTGCTTCTGGAAAAAGAGCTTAGAGAAGTTTCCTTCAGTCTCCTTTCTGAAGTCCTTGTGGGGATCACATAAACACATAAAACAGGCTTCTACAGAACACTCTGTTCATCTATTTCTTCCTTTATCAAGAAGTGGGAATAACTACAAATTTGTAGGCTGAATCTGGGTCCTTAGATTCTTCTTCAGGTGTTTTAGGCTCAGTGACAGAATCGGAATATAGGAAGCACAGCTCTAAGAACACAGACCCCAAAGAAGCTCCACTGTTCTTTGTCCAACCAGAGTTCCAGTGAATCCTGTGTTTCAAGTCACAATATGGATGATTAACTGGAGACTAAAACGACCTGCAGGATGAAGAGCATGGAGTCTGGTAGGCCTTCCTTCACCCTGGAGGCTCTGGATGGCATCCACCCATATAAGTCGACAGGCACTTACAGCACTTGTGCACAAGAACCGGGTGAAGGCTTTTCCCTGACAGCAGACTGGAATTAGGACTGACAAGCTTAAGGCACTTAACCGTGAGACCAGCTCTCCTGGTTTGGAGCATTCGGGTCCCCAGCCACCCCGGGAACCAGGCTGTTCTAACTTACTACCTAACTCAATGCCCCAGAATTCTGGCATGGCAAGCTATGCCTCACTGTTTTAATGGCATAAAGCAGATGCCTGGCTACAGTACATGTTTTCAACAGAGTGGGTTAAACACAGCAGGGACCCCAAGTGTCCTTGAAGAGAAAAGCTACTGAACTTGTATAGTCAGAATGATCTTGAGACCCTAGAAGACAAAGCCCTGGGGTAGGAGGTTTGGTTGTGGGCAGTCTCTGGGCTTGTAGGCTGTTTATGGCTCATGTTTCCAGTTACTGAAGTTAGGCTCCTATGTCAGGAAATCTCAGGTGCCCCTGAATTCCTGTGCACAGGATGTCTTGTGGACTTCAGACCTTAGCCTAAGCTTGTGTTGGAAAACATGTCCTGTTGGGAAAATGCTATGTCTGGGGATATTTACCCAAAGAACCTAAGTTACATTTATTTAGTTTTTTTTCTTGAGACAGCTTAGGTTGGTCTTTAACTTGCAGCAGTCCTCATACTTTGGCCTCTTTCATCTGGGGTTACAGTGTGTATCATAATGCTCAGACATACTCTTGGGAGATACGAGAGAAAGCATGGGGCAGAGAAAGGGTCATTTCACTTCCTCTATCATGTCCTTCACAACTCTTTTTTAGAGCCTCCTACCCCAGGACAGTTATAGCTATAGTCAACTCTCCCAACTTGAATAATTCAAGACTGCAAAACCACAATTGGAGAGTTACCTTTAAGTCTGCTTTGATAATTCTCCTTTAGTCTGAGAAGGTAGTCTCTCTACAGCTAGGAGGTGAATTTGGTAAGCCTAGCCAAGGCAGGTTTTTCTTTTTTTAACTATTTTGTTTTGTTTTGTTTTGTTTTGTTTTGAGATAGGCTCTCTCTACCCTGTCTGTCCTGGAACTAGATGTGTCGATATGTAGACCAGGCTGGCCTTGAACTCAGAGATCCACCTATCTCTATCTCCTGAGTCCTGGGATTAAAGGCATGTGCCACCACACTTAGCAGGACAGGTTTTTCAACTAAGGACTGTAGCTTAGCTCAGCATCTTCTTCCTGGGTCTCCTATAGAGTCTCCTACATAGAGAGTGCAAAGCAGTGAGGCATATGAGTAGCTTGGGAAAGCCACAGAAGGGGAAGGAGATGTGTTTCCAAATAGGCCCCAAATCCAAAGCTCTCCTGTTTTATTGGCATCAGAATTACTTGGAGAACTTGTTAGGAAGACAGAAGCCCAGAAGCCCCACTTCTAAATTCCTGAGTGGCAGAGAAACAATCATGTTGGGGAGTGGAGGGAAATGAATTCTACCTAAGGTAAAAAGGAGAAAGGAAAAGTGACAACTGAAAACAGGTTTAGGGAAAGATGAGTGGACCAAAGCAGAAACACGAAGGCGCCTAACAAATGACCTCATCAAGCCAGGAACACACAGGCAAAGGCTTCAGAAAGCCTGGCTCTCCCTGAAGTCTCTGCTCCCGAAACACTAAGTTAGCCAAAGCTGTCATAAACTTTCAGAATGTTAGGTTAGATGAATGGGACAAGAAAGAATGGCTGCTGAGAGGTAGGTCAGATGTGGTCCTGCAAGACCCTGTGCATACAGCAGCTTAGAGGAGGACAGGATCCCTGAAGATCACATGGACTCGTCCTGGCACCCCCAAACTAGAGGTGAGTTCCTTGGGCAAAATTCTGCCAAATGCAGTGACTCCTGCCTTCAACACCATCAGTGTCGTCTCTGGCGCTTTGCAAGTTCCTCCTGGATGCGCAATCTGAGGGCCTCTCGCATGGCTGGATCCAGAGGTGTGTGTGCTGATACTTCCTCACTCACCCTTCTGGGATCATCGTCCTACATGGAGGAAGAGTCAGGAAGCTCAGAGCCTGGTCTCTCTCAGAAAAGTGCTGCCCTATCCCTAGACAGCACTCTCACAGAACTGTTTGGCTTACGGCTTCTCGCTTCTCAGGAGTCCCCTGTAACAGTGATTCTCAACTGTGGGTCACAAGTTTTCCCTGTTCCCCCAACTAGGAATCTCTGTGTGCTGAGAATACCTGATGGGAAGACATGTTTTCCCACTGCCTCTGAGACTAACAGTGGCTCAGGAACTGGTGGTAGATTCCATCATGGCCCAGGACTGTCAAGCTGCAGCTTTTTCTAGAAGGCGTACCTGATATACAATAACTGATGTGACCTCTCCACTGTCCGCCTCATATTCTAAACAGAAGAGCTGGCGGCCAGGAGGCTCCAGCTCAGAGCCTCCACTACTGCTGCTTTCGCTGGACTCCTCACAGTCTGGGTTCACAGGGTGGGTAGAGCCATCTGCAAGGGCAAACCAGAATGAGAGGGGAGAGGAGGATGCTGCTAAAACCCCTGCCCACAGAAACTATCAGAAAAACAGCATCAAGAAAGCCTTGAAGCTTCCGACAGACCCTGAGTGTTTATGTGTGTGCACATACTATGTGTGTGTGTGTGTGTGTGTGTGTGTGTAAGGGGAGCTGTCGATCATGATTTTTAACTTCTCTTTCTCCACTCTAGCACAATTCTGTTCCAAAGTAAGTATAAGATGCATGTCTCCTGCAAATATCACTGGAAGCTGCTGAAAGGATGGACAGAGCTCTGCCTCAGTTCAAATCTAGGCTCTGCCATTTACTAGCTCGGAGATGTTGGACAACTTATTTACCTCTTTGGATAGTGAAACAGACATAACAGTTCTCAGCTTAATGGCTTCTATGGACTCAATAAGTTAATGTCCTCAAGATCTAAACCCTCTGTAAATAACAGCCCACAAACTTAGTGTCATATGTTAGTTAACATGAGTTCACGGTCACAGGGAACCCGAGAAAAAGGCCATTTATTGGGTTCGTTTCATCTTATGTACTTGTCTTTTTTGTTTCTTTTCCTTTTTTTTTTTTTTTTTTTTAAATCTCGGCCAAACTTTCCCTTTTTCAGGTGGCAGAAATATTAAAACACAGCATGGCAGGCCACACTGGTGGACAGCGTTTCCTGGCCGGGTCCCAGGTACCTTATATAACAGTGCAGTTTAATCAGGGTCACTGGCCCTGGAGCGGAGAACTGGAGGCGCTGACGTTGATGCAGTGGCTTCAACCGGTGAAGGGCCGGTGAAGCAGGAGCCCTGACGCAGAGACGAGGGGCTTGCCCAGGGGGCGGGGCCGCGGGCGGGCGGGCGGGCGGCTGCTCACCTCGGTGGCGCGGCAGGTACACCTGTAGGTCTGGCTTGCGGGGCCGCGTGGGCGCGGGCGTGTGGCGCCTCCTCGCCTTCTCCTTGGCCGCCTGCTTCACCTTCTTGTCGTAGTCGTCCCTGCGGGGAGCCGAGCGGGAGTCAGGCGCTGTCACCCGGCCGAATCGGGCCGGGCCGGGCCTGGGGCGGGGCGGTACCGAGCGATCTGGTTCCGACGGATGTGGTGTACGAAGCCGTGGCTCATGTCCAGACGCCCGCCGGGCTTGCAGCACAACCCCGGGCCGGGATCCCGGGACGCCTCCATTCAGATCTTGGATACAGAACCGCCGCAACCGCCACAACGGCCGTGAATTCAGGCCGCCGGCTGTGGACCACGACTTCCGGCCGCGGACCTCGACTTCCGGCTCCAATTCCCTTTTTCCGGTTGCGTAGGGGCGGGTGCAGCGGGAACGTAGATACTTTCGAAATTTAAAAACCTTGATCTGTGGCGCGCAGTTCGAGCTGGAGCTTCACTTTCCTTGTAATATCATCTGTACGAAAGAAGGATTATATAGCTGATACCAGGAAATTATTTTAAAAATTCGAGTCATCCACGAATACCGAAAATGCACTCTATTAGTCTAGAGATGTTGGCTTTCTTTTTCTAGGCCTTTAGTACAATAAGCTTCATCATGAGATACTGGAAGATAGGAAAATTTAAGTTGACCCCCTGAACCCTACCCTAAAAGCAAAGACATAAAGCCTGTAAGTCAAACACTCTGGTGCCTCAGTCCCAGGAAATTAGCTGACCATTCGAACAGATGGCCCTAACTAAACAAGCCCCGAGATTATTGGTGCCAGGATGCTAAAAGTTTGAGATAAGCATTACTCCTTTGAACCAGAGCTCATGATAAATAGTGTAAAGCTAGTCCGAAATAGCCAATTATAAAGTGACTCACTATCCATCTTACAAATTTGAGATCAAATGATCTCAATGACCTAGTGACCTGTTCCTCCTCCTTCCCCCTTCCTTAACTCCACCCCCACCTGGTTTGTAGATTCCCCCCTTATACGATGTAAAAAATCTGTTACTTGGTGCTGAATTTCTCTACCCCTGCGTGGGCTAGAAGGGCCCTAAACCTCTTGCTATTGCATCAAGCCGTGTTTCTCGTGAGTGATTTGGGGCGCGTCTGCAGTTCTCCACGGACTGTGAGGTCCTTTTCATTTGGGCTTTACAATATATGTGTGTATGTGTGTTGCATCTGCTTTGCTCCTATCTTTAAAGCTCGATTCTGCTCATGAGAAGGTTATATTTTGTCATCTCCATCACCTTTGCTCCATCATCTCTCTTTTAGATTCCTTCCTTGCCTCCTATAGTTCTCTCCTCTCTCTCTTACACACACACACACACACACACACACACACACACACACACACATCTAGGTCCTTCATATGGGAAAAATGTGCAATATTTGTGATTTATCTTTCCAAATTATACTGAATTCGCTCAACATCTCTAGGTTCACCATTTCCCTGCAAATGACATAATTTCTTTATGGCAGAATCTTTAAAAAGTTACATATGTCACTTGTTTGACTCTTTAATCCAACTGTGCCTAAGTTTCCTTATTTTTGTGTTTGGAGTGTGTGTGTGTGTGTGTGTGTGTGTGTGTGTGCAGGCTAGCAGAGGACACCAGGTGCTCCACCAAGCCCTAATGGTCCTCCTGTCTCCACTTCCCCAAGGGCTAAGATTATAGGCATAAGCCCACTGTAGGCTTTTTACATGGGTGCTCAGGATTTGAACTCATGCTTGGACAGTAAGCATTCTCACCAACTGAGCCAAACTCCTTCGTTTGTTTGCTTATTAGTGGACATACTAAACATCTATCTGTAATAGGCAATGAGGCAGACGAGTGCTTGGGTAGGGAAGTTTTCCCCCACCCACACCCAGTCCCTATTTCAGCCACATTGGAACTGCACTGCTGGCGTCCAGGTCACCTGCTTAACTGTTCATGGGAGGAACCAAGGCTAATGATGTATAGCCTTCTTTCTTTCCTTCTGGTATGTAGCCAAGGATAGCCTTGAACTAACTGTGTAGCTCAGTTGCCCTTAAACTTTGGGATTCTTTTTGCCTCAGCCTGAGTGTATAGTTGTTTTTTAAGTCTTCAGTTTAAAATGTAAAAATCAGAAACCCATTATTAGAGCAGTGACAGTGTCTAGTACATCTGTTTGTTGGAGTGTTATAACAAAAGTAAAGACTGTCTTACACTAAATGTGAATGAGACCTGGTCAGAAAGAGGAAACCTATACTCCTACTTGAGCATAAAACTCTAGGAAATGTAGTCACTATTGTGGTTTGGGTGGGATTCCACATGGGCACAAGGACATTTCTGGGGTGAGACAAGTCTTTTCTCTTGATTATGACAATGGGTCTGTGTTGAGGACCACCCTGCCCCATGTTGGGGGTCAAAATTTCCCGGACTGCTCTGTTGCTCCGGTCTGAGGGTCAGGGCCTAGCAAGAGAGAGAGAGTGGGGGGAAGAAGGGGAAGAGACTCGAAGAATAGAGACAAGCCAGAGGGTCTGTAGTCAAGTCTTGTTTACTGTCTCCTATAGACTATATTCACACCTCCTGTTGACTCTTGTTACAAGGAAATCCTGGGTATTTATAAGCACAAGCAGGCGAACACAGGTGAAGACATTTTACCATGTGCACCATGCAGCTGGGGTCACTAAACAGCAAAACAAGCTATGTGGGATAAACAAGATGTTTGTCAGAGTGTGCTCAGCTGTTGTAGGCTGTTGAAAAAACAAGTCTCTATCAGGGTATATGGTTTGAGATGGCTGCAAAGTTGATAGCTGCTTTCTAGCCGCTTTCTGCTTAAAGTCGGCTCCCAACAAGTCTGTAAGTGTTCACACATCGAAATTTAGCAGATTAGACACATCAAACGTATATTATCTTGTATATCAATTATACCTCGATGGAACTATTCAAATAGCCAGAAACTAAGGCACGACTGTCGTAAAGCTGAATTTGAAGTTTTATTAGCTAAACAATAAATGCGCCTTAGCATAGTATTTGCAAACTCCTTATTTCAAGAGACCTTTAAATATGATACTAATTGAAGTTCCCAGGAACAAGCCTGAATGAAGGAGTTAATTTGGGAATACTGATTCTTTTTCCTGTGTAGGTCATCAGTCCCTGATCAGGGGACATCTTTGGATTGTCGTTTCGAGACACAAACTGTCCCGAAGATATCTCGGTTCTAATGCTAGCTTCCTTTTTCCTACAATCAACGTAGCCTGTGAAAGGTTCCTGCTTAAGCTATGAAGAGATGTTGGATAAGGACACAATATTTTCGAAACTGTCTCTGTTGGGCCAGCAGCGCCTATAACGTTTTATAACCCTGTATTGTCCCTTTCAGCGACTCGTAGCGAGCTACGCTTCTGAGGCCAGCTCGGCTTCTGATTGGCTGCTTGCCGCCCGTGCGCGGCGTCGGCGCGGAAGCTCCTAAACGGTGGTGGCGATGTCTAGCCGGTCCAAGCGGCAGTCTCATGGTTCCACCCGTGGGAAGCGCGAGTCCGAGTCTCGAGGCAGCTCGGGTCGCATCAAGAAGGAGCGAGACCGCGAGAAGGAGCCCGAGGCGGCGAGCTCCCGGGGTAGCCCGGTCCGCGTGAAGCGGGAGGCCGAGCCAGCTGCGCGAGAGATCCCGGCGCCCGCGCTCCCGGTCGTGCGGGTGAAGCGTGAGCGCGAGGCTGACGAGGATTCGGAGCCCGAGCGGGAGGTGCGAGGTGCGCGGGGCCGGGCTGGGCGCGTCCTCCACCTTCGCCTGCTTTCTTCTCTCTCCTCCTGCTTTTTGAGACAGGTCTCAGGAACTCGAAGTTGTAACCAGAGATGGTCTTACATTCTTGATACTCTTGCCTCTCTTTCCTGAGGTCTGAGATGCCAGTTTTCGTCTGCTTTTTCCCATTCCTTCCTACTGTCCCCCATGCCCTGGCTTGAATCCAGACTGGACTGTTTTCAGATGAAGACAGTCGTAATCTTAAACGTAGTCATGATACACCACAGCATCTCCCTGTTATCGAATAGCCCACGTGGGTCAGGTGCACTGCTGATAACTGTACAGATGTCCCCTTTTTCAGTTGTTTCCCCTAAAATTTCTAAGATTTAGAGTCATGTTGTAATCCTGGAGTAAGACCGTTAGTCGAGTCCTAGTGCACCCGACTCAAGTATTGACCTTGTACTAGTTGAATAGTTTGGGGACACTTCTGCTTCTCCTGGGTTTTGTTTGGGGGTTGTTCGTGTTGTCTTGTAAAGGATGTTGATGTAATGACCAGGCTGTCATGATCATGTGGCTTTGTCAGCATCCATGAAGCTGTGGCAAGCTAACACATTAGGATTAACTCAGAGCCATCACAGTTCTTGGACTAATGGTAGATTTAAGGATGTTCAGTTTATCTTAGTATTTGTGATATATTTCACGATACCTTTCATGCCCATTTGATATTTATTTATTTATTTATTTATGTACTTATTTAGACAGGCTCTTAATAAGTAGCCCTGGCTGCTCTGAGCTTTCTCTGTAGACCTCTAACTCAGAGATTTCACCTAGCCTACCCTCTCAAGGGCTAGGATTAATGGTGTGCACCACCATACTTGGTGAAAAAAAATGTTTAGTACATTTATTTGTTTGTTTGTTTATTTATTTATGTGTATACATGTACCATGGTATACATGTGGAAGTCAGTGGGCAACTTGTGGGAGTCAGTTCTCTCTTCCTACCCTGTATGTCCCAGGGATTGAACTCAGATAGTTGGGTTGTTGGCAAGGACCTTTACTAAGCCTGGATTCCTTTATATAATATGTAGACTAATCTTTTGTTGGTTATATATGTAATAGATCTACTCTTTGTTTGCAACTTATTTCATTAGTGGCCTTTTTTTGAATGCTGTCACTAAATGAAAACAAAAGCTCATTTTAACGTTAGTGATCAAACCTTCCAATCTTAGTGATCAAACTCTCCCAATCTTAATGATCACACCTTCCCAATCTCAGTGATCAAACTCTCCCAATCTTAATGATCACACCTTCCCAATCTCGGTGATCAAACTCTCCCAATCTTAATGATCACACCTTCCCAATCTCAGTGATCAAACTCTCCCAATCTCAGTGATCACACCTTCCCAATCTCAGTGATCAAACTCTCCCATTTCCATGATTTTGTTTTGTTTTCTACCTGCGATTTGAGGAGAGGCTCCTGTCCTCCATTTATGATGCTAAAACAAATCTTGCCTGTGCTAGTTAAGTGTTCAACCACTGAGTTACTCTCCAGCACAAGTTTTGCATTTTAAAGCCTGTATGGATTTTTTCTCAGCAAAGAATGGCCGAGTGGATTCTGAAGACCGGAGGAGTCGTCACTGTCCGTACTTGGATACCATTAATAGGTCAGTAATGCAGACAGGATGAGGGCAAGTCTTGGTGATGCTCCTCATTAGTAGGAGCGCTTGCCTGACATGCCATAAGCCCGAGGTTTCATCACCAATACTTGCAAACAAACAAAATCAGTGGATTTTTAAAAATTTACTTTTTATTTTATGTATTTTATTGGTGTTTGGCTTGCATGTATGTCTGTGTGAGTGCCAAATCCCCTGAAACTGGAGTCATAGCTACTTGTGAAATGTCATGTGGGTCCTGGGATTTGAACAAATGGAAGAGCAGCTACTGCTCTTAATGGCTGAGCCATTTATTTCTCCAGCCCCATCAGTAGATGTTGAGATGTAGAATACAGTAGAAAATTCTCAGCCAGGCGGTGGTGGCGCACGCCTTTAGTCCCAGCACTTGGGAGGCAGAGGCAGGTGGATCTCTGAGTTCAAGGCCAGCCTGGTCTACAGAGTGAGTTCCAGGACAGCCAGGGCTACACAGAGAAACCCTGTCTCGAAAAACCAAAAAAAAAAAAAAAAAAAAAAAAAAAAATCTCTAAACTGAACATTGAAGACTACATTCAAATGCTCCACCTTTTATGCCTGTCTGCCTAGAAATTGTGCTTCTTGCCATGTTCAGCCATGTTACCCCTTTATAGTGGGAGAGTACAGTTTTTGTTTTATTTTGTTTTGTGTTTGTGTGTATGGGTGTGTGTGTTTGTGTGTGTGTGTGTGTGTGTATGTATGTGTATGTGGGTGTGTGTGTAGTCGGTCCCTGGCTGTCCCAGAACCCAATCTGTAGAACAAGTTGTTGCCCTTGAACTCAGAGATTTGCCGTCTTTGCCTCCTGAGTGCTGGGATTAAAGGCGTGCACCACCACACCTTTGAAGATAACTTTAATATTAGCGGCAGCACATGGGTTAAGGGAAAGAGCTCACAAGAAAGTAAGACACACTTAAGAGCACAGTGTGGGGTTCTCAGAGAAGAGTTGCCTAGATTTTGGTGTTGTTTATGTGTGTGTGTGTCCCTGCACAAGTTCCTGTGCATCATGTGTGTGCAGGTGCCCGTGGAGGCTAGACGAGGGCCCCAGTTCTCCTCGAGGTGAACTTCTGGGTGGTTGTGAGCCGCCCAGTGTGGGTGTTACAGACTGAACTCTAGTTGTCTGCAAGTGCTGTGAACCATGGAGCAGTCTCTCCCAGTCCCCAAAGCTTCTGTTTGCTTGTTTTTGTATGGCAGAGACAGTCCCCTTTTCTTGTATATTTTTTGATTTTTCAGTCCTCAACCCATCTTCTACAATGGTGCTCTTCAATAGAACTCTCCACAACAGAGAATCAGTTTTTAAAATGTTGTTTTGTTTTATTTTGTTTTGTTTTTTGAGACAAGGTTCTGGTGTATGGCCTAGGCTAACATTGAATTCTTAACTCTCCAAGCTCAGCCCTGGGTGTAGGGGCTGTAGGTGTCCACCAAGCCCATCAGCAATTGCTCCTGACAGGGATGTTTGCTGTGGAAGCGCAGGCTACACGAGGCTCTGGATGATTTGATATATGGCTTATGCAGTTGAAGCACTAATTTATTAGTTTGCATGTGGCACTGGAAATCAAATCCAGCGCGTTTATGCTGGGCCTGCCTTACCACTGACCTACACTGTAGCCCAGGAACTAAATTTAAACTTAGTTCTCAGTAACTACATGTGGCTAATGGGCCGTCAGCAGTACAGCTGTTAATATTTACTGTGGAATTTCACATTTGTGGATTCATTGGACATAAAACCTTTCTGTCTCTTTCTGTTCAGCACTCATACTGTGGCTTTGTGCTGTCTTTACTTCCTCAGCTGCGTGCTCTCTCATCCCTCCTCTCTATCCTGTTTTTCTCTCTCTTTTTTTCTCTTCTTTTTTGGTGTGGTGTGCTGGGATCTTGTTCTTGCTGGGCCAAGTTCTTTACCACTGAGCAGAATCCCCAGTCCTTTCCTTTTCAAATCTCCAAGCTCCCCCGCCCCACTGCCCTTTTTGTGTGTGTGTGTGTGTGTGTTTTGTTTTAACAAAAATAAAATTTTATTTTATAGCCAGGCATGTTGGTGCACGCCTTTAATCCCAGCACTCAGGAGGCAGAGGCAGGTGGATATCTCTGAGTTCAAGGCCAGCCTAGTCTACATAGCCAGTTCTAGGACAGCCAGAGCTACACACAGAGGAATCCTGTCTCAATAACCATATATAAACAAATAAATGAGTAAATAGTTTATTTTTGAGCCAGGATCTCACTGTGTAACCGCAACTGGTTTGGAATGCAATGTGCAGACTAGACTGGCCTCAAACTCACAGACATCCACCCACCTCTTCCTCACCAGTGCTGGGATTAAAAGTTTGTGCTACCATGCCTGGCAGAATTTTTTGTGTTTAGGATATGTTTGTTCACACTTGGTGTCCTCTCCTAGTGCTGTTGGGCTCTTATTTTAGTCCTATTTGTTGCTTTCCCTGCAAAGAATGTGACGAAAATAGAAAGTTCTTTCAATTTTCCACATCTTACTGTATAATCCAGGCTGATGTGGGACTCCTTATATAATCAGAGCAGGTCACAGACTCAGTCTCCCAAGTGCTAGAGTTACAGGAGTGAACCACTTTAAAAAGGTTGTCTCTCACATCCATGATGTGAGTGGAACCCAGATTCCCTGATACATGCCAAAATCTGGCTATTCAGGTTTCTATAAACTGTAGGTTAATATTTACATATAATCTATGTAGATTACTAATCCCAAATATAGTGTCAGTGCTATGTAAAATAGTTGTCATGTTCTCATTTAGGGAAAAAAGTCTGTTCATGTTTAGTGTAGATATAGCTTTTATCTTTGCCAAATGTTGATTTGTGATTTTTTTTGAATCAAATGAAAAGTGTGTCTTGGGCATTTGTGTTTGATGCAGGCAGTTTGAGCCTGCTGTGGTGGTGTGCTGGGTAGAGGTATGTGGTTTGTGTGTAGGTGCTACAGTATTCTCTTACGTGTGTGTGGGGGGGGTGGCATTGTGGAACACAGAGCCAGTGCCGCCTCACCCCTGTCACTGTTCTGTGCTCTGTCTTGCAGGAGTGTTCTGGACTTCGACTTTGAGAAACTCTGTTCCATTTCTCTCTCGCACATCAACGCATACGCCTGTCTGGTGTGTGGCAAGTACTTTCAAGGTAAGGAAATGGTCAGGAGGATAAACATGTTAAGTTTGTGATGCTGCCTTTCCCTTCCCCTCCCCCCAATCTTTATTTCCAGGAAACTGGAGAAGGTTCCCTCCTTGGTCAGAGTTGAGCACATCTGGAAGGGAGAAAGATCTATGAAAAAAGACTAGCTCTCCAAACATTGAGTTTCTAAGCTTCTTTCTTTTTTCTTTTTCCCTCCCTCCCTTCCTTCCTTTTGGTATTGGACATTGAACCTAGGTTCTCTCAAGCATGCCAGGCAAGTACTCTACCACTGAGCTGCATCCCCAGCCCCTGGGTTTCCAAGTCTAGTGTTTTCTGTGTTTATAGTTTTATTATTTCGAGATGGAGTCTGAGTACATAGGCCAGCCTTCCTTGAACTTGAGTCTCCTTCCCAGGTTTTCTCATGTTCAAGGGTACTTACTCAGTTCTTTTCTGAAAATGTAATATTTTCACTCATTTAGACCAAGGGAGTCGTAAGTACATTCATAGTATACTGACGATGTGAAAAAGAAAAGCCACATTCTTGGCTTCTGTTGGGAGCTTTTGTGAGACAATCAGAAACAATCAGAAAAATCTCACAAGAGTATCATGATTTCTGCTAGACTTTATAGCAGAACTTACAAATGAGGACAGAAGGTGGCAAAATATGCTAAGGTCAGTTTTTGTCCCCTTTGATATTTTGAGACAGTACCTCAGTATGTAACCCTAATTGGCCTAGAACTCACTCTATTGGCCTTCCTGGCTTGAGTTTATCAGTTCTCCTGTCCCTTGTCTGCTGAGTGCTGGGGTTATACGGACTGCCACCATGTCTATTCCAAGTCAGTTACCAAAGATTTACTACATTTTAACCTTATTGTTTTTATATATGTATGTGTGTATTTGTGGGTGCCTTTGTGTGCTTGTGTAGAAGTCGAGACAGTGTATGGGAGTTCTTCTATCATGTGGGTCCAGGGATCAAACTCAGGCCATTAGACTCAGTGGCAAATGCCCTTACTTACTAAACCTTTTTGCTATCTCCTCAAGGTCAAGTGTGCAAGCATGCCTGTATGCCTCTGTGTGTGTGTGTGTGTGTGTGTGTGTGTGTGTGTGTGTGTGTGTGTGTCAGTCAGGTAGCCGCCCGCAGCCACAAGACAACTGGGTTCACCTGAAAGGGGGCTGGGAATGAAAGGGGACGGAGAGGGAGAAGAGATGAAGCCAAGACAAAGTTCTCTGATCAAGGCTCAAAGCTTTAATGTTCAGCTCACAATTTAAAGGGGAAGGCCCAACCCACAACCCCTCCTGGTTTCATCCGGAGATGGGTGGGATAATCCCTAATCCATTCTAGGTCTCGGCCAGAGATGTCTCAAGGCAAGCCCAGGGGCAGTTCTGCTTCTGTGTTCTGTGCAGCCAAGGTGGGTAACTCCACCTAGATCCTATCACTTGGTCTCTCTGGCCTGCTCAAGGCTGTGGGGGGAAGGGCACAGTTCCCCCTTTTTTAGTTTATAAAAATGAGCAGTGCCAGCAGCTGGATGGGGTACACGATTCCATCCCATCTGGGGTACAGAGTGGCAGGGCTTGCTGAGAGAGATCTTGTGTGAAGGCAACCTATCTGCTTGAGACACAAGGTTCAAAAGTTAACAGCAACATGATTATCCAAGCCATGTAGGAAATAAGGTTGAAAGTGGAAATGTTCTAGTATCTACTCCAGCTGCTGGTTGACAGGGATCAGATACAAGGTCTATGACTACTCAGGCTGGTAGATATCAGCACGAGCGCGCGCGTGAATGCGTGTGTGTGTGTGTGTGTGTGTGTGTGTGTGTGTGTGCATGTGTGTGTGTGCTCGCGCGTGTGCGTGTGTGTAGGTGTAGGTGTGTAGACAAGGTCTTGATCCTCATGTCACCTCCCTATTGCTGAGATCACAGATGTGTGTCACCATGCTCAGCCTTTAGTTTTAGCTTAGTATATGTATTGCTGGGTTTCTTATGCATTTCTCCCTCTCTCTTTTTAAATATTTATATGTATATGAGTTTACTGTCGCTGTCTTCAGACACACCAGAAGAGGACATCAGATCCCATTACAATTGTTTGTGAGCCACCATGTGGTTGCTGGGAATTGAACTCAGGACCTCTGGAAGATCAGTCAGTGCTCTTAATCACTGAGCCATCTCACCAGCCGCCCCCCCCTCTTTTTTTTTTTTTTTTTTTTTTGTGTGGTTCTTTGAGACAGGATTTCTCTCTGTATCCTTGGCTGTCCTTGAACTCTGTAGACCTGGCTGGTTTCCAACTCAGAGATCGCCTGCCTCTGCCTCCCAAGTGCTGGGATTAAAGGTGTGCGCCACCACTGCCTGGCCTATTTTCTTCTCTTACAGCTTCTCTGCAAAAGGATTTGAATGGACTAAAGGAGAGCCGTATTTTAAAGGGTGCTGGAAGGGTGATGCTGACTGTTATCCAAGCTTCTCAGGAACCTTAGGCGGGAAGATAGGGAGGTGGGAAGTTTGAGACAGCTTGGGCACCTTAACAAGGCTATGTCTCAAAATGAAATAGTCTGGGTGGTAGCCTAGTGCTAGAGTGTTTGTGTAGAGTGCACAAAGCTCTGGGTTAATGTTAGATCTACTAAACAGTAGACAACACAGACGCAGCAGGACAGAGGATGTGGGTACAGGATTGTCCTGAACATGGGCAGGTGGAAGGAGACGACAAAAGGCTGATGCACCTGTGGGAGGCCTCAGGACAGGAAAGGCTGTGTATGTGTGTGTGTCTGTATACTTAGCAGATAATGTATTTTTGGCTGTTCCTAGTTTTTGAAACATGTGAGGTTGGTTTATGTGTATACTTTATATTGAAACTGATTCCCCTAACTAATATCTTAATGTTCTTTCTGGTTCTCTTTGTGAGAGAAGTTTATGTGATGATTACTTTTATGGAAGGCATAGGACTTTGTTTCTGCTTTAACATGTTTTGCACAAAATAATGAAATGAAGAGCAATCCTGATTTGTCTTTCTAGGCCTTTCTCTGAATGCCTTTTCCCTGTCCCCACAGGCCGGGGCTTAAAGTCTCATGCCTACATCCACAGCGTCCAGTTCAGTCACCATGTGTTCCTCAACCTCCACACTCTCAAGTTTTACTGCCTTCCTGACAACTATGAGATCATCGACTCCTCGCTGGAGGATATCACGGTATGTGTCCCAGGCTGCTGATGAGGGTTGCGTTGTTTTGTGAGCTATCCCAAGGATCTCTGGAAAGTGATCAGCAAGAGGTCAGCAGAGTATTTGGAGGGAAAGCGAAAAGGTGAAATAAATTCAAGATTTCAAAGTAAGTTCATTCCTGCCCACACAGTCCTGGGGAGATTTGGAACCCTGGTGCTGACGGAGAAGGAGGTACTCCTATTTTCTGGCTGTATCTATGTGACACCTCACTGGAGACTCAGGATCATAGTGCTTAGGATCCTGTTGTTTCTGACAGTCATTGCTAACAGAGTTGAGCAAGGTGTAGGGCTGAAGACAGACCTGGTATTCAGTGACTCAGGGTTAGACATGAAACTGTGGAGGACTCACTCTGTTTCCTTGGTCTTCATCCCAGGATGGGGCCTTATGGTGTGTAGTGGGGCATTCATGACCAGGGCATTTTTATTTTGGGTAGAAATTGCTGTTCTGGAGTTTTCTTACAACAACTTAGAGTTTTCTTTTGCTTGGCAGTATGTGTTGAAGCCTACTTTCACAAAGCAGCAAATTGCAAACTTGGACAAGCAAGCCAAATTGTCCCGGGCATATGATGGTACCACTTATCTGCCAGGGATTGTGGGACTGAACAACATAAAAGCCAACGACTATGCAAATGCTGTGCTGCAGGTAAGCTCAAGGAACAACGCTGGGGAGGAAAGACTGGAAGCAGTGTGAAGGCTGCTAAGGAATTACTGCTTTCTTAGAGAGGCAGTCAGAAGGTCTGTCTGACGACGCCACTTGAGCGATTGTTCTGCAGCCAGCAGAGCATTCCTCTCTGGCTGGTCAGGGCGTGCCTACCACATGCTGAGAGTTTTCAGCCTCTAGGTTATGGCTCCTAAGTTTCCAGGTAATAACAGGTGGACTCTGTTACTAGGCAGTGCCAAAATTAAACACCTTGGTTGCATTTGCATTTCTGTCCTCCCCTCTTCCCCGCCTTCCCTTCCTCTTTTCTTCCTTCCTTTCTGTGTATATGTATGTGCTGTGTGGGCATGCACGTGTGCTAGTGCATGTACGGGTGGAGTCCAGAGAAAGGCATTGGATTCCCAGGAGCTGGAGTTATAGGTAGTTCTGAGCTGCCAGACACAGGCCCTGGAGGCCCTCTGCAAGAGCAGGATGCAGCCCTGAATACATTTTTTAAAAGTACTTTTTATGACTGTTTTTTTTTGTTTGTTTGTTTATTTGGTTGGTTCTGTGGTTTTGTTTTTGTTTTAAGCCTTGCTCTGTATCCCAGACTGGCCTGTACTGACTACATCATCCATCCTGGCTTCACACTTATGGTAGTTCTCCTGTCTCAGCCTCCCAAGTGTTTGGATTCCAGAGTTGCTCTGCTTTTCTTTAAAGTCGTTCCTGCTGTACATGTTCACTAAGTGTTTGTCAGCCTTTATTTTGTGGGACTCAGTGAAGGACATTTTACTGAGCTCCGGCAGCATTTTCACAGGGTCAATTTCTTTTGGACTTTTTAAGGCCATCCTAGGCCTGTCCCAGGCTTTGTCTGAATGCTAGCTGCAACAGCTTGGTCCCAAGGGGTCCTGCAAGGGGCTTTCGGGTAACTCGAGTGCTTGATTTCCAGGCTCTGTCTAATGTTCCTCCTCTTCGGAACTACTTCCTGGAGGAAGACAATTATAAGAACATCAAGCGTCCGCCAGGGGATATCATGTTCTTGTTGGTCCAGCGTTTTGGAGAACTGATGAGAAAGCTTTGGAACCCCCGAAACTTCAAGGCACATGTTTCTCCTCATGAGATGCTTCAGGCTGTTGTACTTTGCAGCAAGAAGACTTTTCAAATTACCAAACAAGGTGAGAAACAAGTCACCTTCCTCTCTCTGAGTTGAGGACAGCATATCAAGACCGATGAACACATTCATTTTCACTTTGCAGTGAATCCTGATAGGAACAGAAGAGACTATTCTATGGATAGTGGGTTGGGCTCTTCATTCTTTTCTGATCAGTGGGGTCCTGTGCAGAGAAACCGAAGATTGTAGCTGAATGAATACAAACTGTTTGATTTGACAAAATCATGGTATTGCTATGGGAAAACCTGGGCAAGCGCCTGTTGTTAGTGAGCAGCTGCCACCTCTGATGCTCAGGGAAGTGTTGCTCACGCTCCTCTCTCAGAGCTCAGTTCCGACTGCTACTGAGTGATGTCCCCACTTATCAAGTACCACATCACATCCATTTGTTCATCCTTTTGTTTTTGAGACAAGGACTCACTCTGGAGCCCTGACTGTCCTGGAGCTCACTGTGTGGACCAGGCTAGCCTCAAACTCCAACTCCACTGTCTCTGTCTCCTGAGTATTGGGTCATCCTGTACTTTTCTTTTCTTGCTGAGTTTTAGAGCTGATAGGGAATGTGATCGTTTTCTTCTAGGAGCTCCCTGGCTAAATGGGGAAGGTTATTGTACAGGAAGGCAGTCAGAATGTGTTAAGTGCTATCATAAGAGAAAGCAGAATCTCCGTCTTGTGGGAGTATAGAACAGACTTAGCTGAACATCTGGGAAGAGTGCTGAGTGTTAGGTAGAAGAGGAGGAGGTGGGTTGGCAATAGACATGCCAGTCAGGCAGGCATGGAGGTGCCAGTGTATAGGTCGGCGTGCACAAAGTGTCTGGTACAGAGAGTAGGTAGTCATATCTTGGATTCCAGGGTCAGTGGAGAGCCATGGTGTTAGATGGGAAGGAGGATTTTTCCATTTATGTGTCTTTGTAAGAAGATTGAATTATATTTTAACAAGGTTGAGAATTAGTTGCCACAAAAGTGTGATGTCAGATCTGTGTCTGAGAAACATTATTCTGAGCTGGGCACGGTGGTAACTGTGTATAATCCCAGCACCTAGGAGGTGGAGACAGGAGTTCAAGGTCACCTTGAGCTCCATGAGGTCTTTTCCCCCAAATCCAAAAACAAAATAAAAACTCCATTATTCTGATAAATTATTTAAAGAGAGAGAAAGTTTATTATTTTATGTGTGTATTTTGCCTGTATGTATAAATCTGTGTATGAAAGTTTATTATTTTATGTGTGTATTTTGCCTGTATGTATAAATCTGTGTATCATATGAATGCCTGGCACCTGAGGAGGCCAGAAGAGGGTGTCAGATTCCCCACAGACTGGAATTATAGACAGCTGTTAGCTGCCACGTGGGTACTAGGAAACAAACCTGGGTCCCCCTGAAAGAGCAGCAAGTGCTCTGAAGTGCTGAGCCATCTCTCCAGCCCTCTCTACTCCCCACACCCACCCGTCCTTCCTTCCTTCCTTCCTTTTTCTTTTTTCTTCCTCCTCCTCCTCCTTTTAAAAAAAAAAAAAAAGAAGAAGACAGGGTCTCCCTGCAGCCCTCGCTGTCCTGGAATTTACTGTGTAGACCAGACAGGCCTGGAACTCACAGAGCCACCAGCCTCTGCATCCTTTATGCTGGAAATAAAGGCATGTGCCACCATGCTTGTCTAGTAATGGCTTTCAGAGTCTCAGGTATTTAAGGAAAGGAGCACTAAGCAATGTAGATAAGGAGCCGAGACTCTCGGGGTTTAGGATAACAGAGAGAGTCACTTGGGGATGGACAGTGTATATTGATCAGAACCCCATGATTGCTTCCTGAATGAGCAGAAGTTACTGAGCCATTTGAACCTAGTGTTTCAGAGTTTGCAGAAAGGCCAGTAACACCTTACCCTTGAATAGGGGACAGCTACCTCGTGTGCTAGGACCGTCATAGTGTTTCAGAGTTTGCAGAAAGGTCAGTAATACTTTACCCTTGAACAGGGGACAGCTACCTCGTGTGCTAGGACCGTCATAGTGTTTCAGAGCTTGCAGAAAGGTCAGTAATACCTTACCCTTGAACAGGGGACAGCTACCTCGTGTGCTAGGACTGTCAGATTCCAACATCTAGGCCCACAAGTCATTTTGTTTCTGAACCAACTCGGAGGTTGTTTTGGTTTTTAAGATTTGTTTTATTTTTAAATGTGTGTGTGGGCGGGTGGGTATGTGCTTATTTGTGCAGGTGTCCGTGGATTCTAGAAGAGGGTGTTGACTTCCCTGTAGCTGGGGTCACAGGTCGTGGTGAGCAGTCCACTGTGGATGCTGGGAACTGAATGTAGGTCCTCTGTACAAACAGTGGGCTCTTTTTTGTTCTTGTGTCATAAGGCTGCAACAAGATATGATATTTTTGTAGAGAAATATATTTTGTGTGCCATAGATTGTTGTATCTATCAGACTTCCCTTTAGCTTTTGACAGCTTTGCAAAGTTAAAAGCTTATTTGGTTAGAGAGTTGCAGAAAAATCATAACCCTAAGAATAAACTTCCGCTTACCTAGTTTCTTCTGTCATAGCACAGTTTGTGTTGTCAATGAAGCCCAATTTCCTCCAGTGTCTGAGACCTGGGTATTGTTAGTGCTTAGATGTATATGGTGTTTATGGAGAAGTTTTTGCTGTGGTCATTGTAATTAAATAGTGTGTGTGTGGGAGTGGAGAAAAGTGATTTTTTAGAGTTGTCAGGCCTTTGGAGTCAGGTAGATGAAGTTAAAGACCATACAGTCTTAGAGATTTTAACTAGATGAGCAGAGAGGAAGCAAATGAATACAGACATTGGGGGAGAAAGTAGCCGTTACCCCAGAAATACTTGAGAGGTAGCAGTTAGTCTCTTCTTAGGCACTCTTATCATGGGCCAGGAATGTTTCTTGTTCCCAGCCAGAATCCTTTGTTCCACAGTATATGTAGCTGCCTTTTTAATACTAGCACCAGAAGTCACCTTCCTGAAACACAAGAGTCTTTGTAAGATAGGGAAGGGAGGAAGTCAGAGCTACTTTGGAGAAGTGGATATTACAAGGTCTTCATTCATTGCTGTCACAGGGTGATGAGATACATTCTGGGACAATGACAGGGTCACCAAAGTACCTTGAGAGAAAGAGAAGACTGAAGAGTCAGCTTGACCTTGAGGAGTTTGGGTGTTTGTGGTCAGGTAGAGGAAGATGCACAGAGTACGTGGGATGTGGCTGGTGGCTGGAGAGCATGAGGAGGCCAGCCAGTGCATGGGTACTGCCCCTGAGTTTCAGCATGTTCCTCTCTTCCTTTTTCCCAGGGGATGGAGTTGACTTCCTGTCTTGGTTTCTGAATGCTCTGCACTCAGCTCTGGGAGGCACCAAGAAGAAGAGAAAGAGTGAGTCATGATGCTTGTCAAGGGAGCCCTATTTTCTTTTCTTTTCTTTTTTTTCCTCAAATTTTTACAATGTCTGTCCATTTCATTTGTTTCTTTTTTCGGAGACAGGGTTTCTCTATGTGGCCTTGGCTGTCCTGGAACTCACTCTGTAGACCAGGCTGGCCTCAGGACCGGCCTGCCTCTGCCTCCTGAGTGCTGGGGGTAAAGGCGTGCGTCACCACTACTGCCCGGCTTGTCCTCTTCATTCTTACCATTGGGGTGGTGGAGCAGGTGGGGGTTAGCAGGTATCATACTCCTGTCCTCACTTTGAGACAAAGCTGTTCCGGAGCTCAGGTTCTTGTTTTAGTTTCCTCTGTGTGCAAATGACTCCAAGCTCCTGATCCTTTTGCTTCCCACCTCCCAGATGTTGGGATTACAGGCGTGTGCCTTAGGCTGCACTAGACCTGAATAGACCTTGCTCTGTCATTTGTTAGAATATGGTTATATTCTTAGCCTATTTTTTCCTAGTTTGTTTTGTTGTTGTTTTATCTTTTTCTTTCTTTCTTTCTTTCTTTCTTTCTTTCTTTCTTTTTTTTTTTTTTTTGTCTTTGAAATACAGTCTTGCTGCACAGCCTAGACTGGCTTGGAATTTCCTGATCCAGCCTCTCAAATATGGAGATTACAAATATACACCACCTTGCCTGGCCCAGTGAATTTTAAGCAGAAATTCCTGGAAGATACTGTGTTAAGTGAAGTAAGCCAGACAAGTCATGATGGTGTTATCGCTCCAGAAGTGATCTTCCAGCAGCTGAGAGTAGAATCCTGGTTACCAGAGGCCCGAGGCTAGATGGGCTCAGATAGAGGAGTTAGCAGGAAGATGAGCTCGCAGGGTTCTCTGACACAGTAGAGTACCAGTGGTTGACAGCTACTGACTGGATACTTCAGTGCAGCTGGTAGGATTTTGTTTTGAGCACAAGGGAATGATAAATGTTCAGAGATGGCTATGCCAGGTAGCCTTAGCTGGTCCTGGTTGCACTCTGTGTGCATTTATTGAAATAGCACTCTGCTCCATTAATAGTCCTCCCCTGCTTAGATTAAAGTTTTATTGACTCAGTGTGCCTGCATGAGCTTATGTTCTCCACACGTGTGTGGTGCCAGAGCCCTAGAGACCAGGGTGGCTGGCGCAAGCCTCAGGAAAGCGCATGTTGATGTGGTGGTGGTGTGAGGGTTCTATCTGCATGTACACCTGTGTCCCAGAATCTCATGGTTGTGAGCCATCATGTAGTTGCTGGGAATTGAACTCATGACCTCTGGAAGAGCAGTCAGTGCTCTGGCTGAGCTATCTCTCCAGCGGCTTGTTTTTGTTTTTTTGAAACAGTGTTTCTGTCTAGTCCTGGAACTGGCTTGGACCACCAGGCTAGCCTTGAACTCACACAGATCACCTGCCTCTGCCTCCCAAGTGCTGGGATTGAAGACAAGTACCACCACCCATTGGTCAAAAGATTTTTTTTTTTTTTTTTTTACAGTTTAGAAATGGATATAATTATGCCTTAGAAATCTAGATGGTTCTGCCCTGTCTGTGAGGTGATCCATGTTCATTCTCTCAGGTCTCTAACTTGTGCCTCACTGGGATTCTAAGAGCCCGTGAGCTTTGGGTTTTTGTTTATAGTGTTGTGTTAGTCACGTCTCTTGTGTCCTGTGTGGGTTCCATATTGTCTCCCTTCAAAGGCATTAAGTGATTATAAGAAATTTCTTGGTTGAACTACTTTTCACTGTGTGTGTGTGTGTGTGTGTGTACGTACTGTGGAGTTCCAGAGGTGAAGACTGCCTTATCCAACTTTTTAACATGTGAGTGCTGGGGTTCAAAAGCAGGTCTTCGTGCTTGATGGAAAGCTCTGGATTGATCAAACCATTTCCCTCTGCCCATTTTTCATAGTTTAGTTTGTTTTTTGTTTTGAGTCTCATGTGACTGAAGTTGCTTTTGAACTCCTGATCTTCCTGCTTCCTCTTCCCAAGTGCTGGGATTATAGGTGTGAGCCACCACACCCAGTTCTGTGCTCAGTTTTGACTGATCGATAGTTTTAGAAAATATTAAGTATTTTATGTGTATGAATAGTTTGCCTGCTTTTTGCTGTGTGTTTCATGTGTGTGCCTGATGCTCTCTGAGGTTGAAAGATGGCATTGGAGATCCTGGAACTAGAGTTATGGGTGATTGTGAGCCACCATGTGGGTGCTGGGAATCAAACCTGGGTTCTTTCTGTAAGAGCAACAAGTGCTCTCAGCTGCTGGGCCAGCTCTTCAGCCCTCATGCTCGCTCTCACTCTCCTGTCTGTCTCTGTCTCTCTCTCTCCTCCCCTCCCTCTCTTCCTCCATCCTTCCCTCCACCTGTGCATGTGTATATGTTTAAGCTGTGTAAGTCACTCATTCATTTCAAATGCACATTTCCCATTTTTCGTGACGCAGCCTGATGGTTGAAGAGTGTCCTGTGGAGGAGGGCTTCTGTAATTACTCAGATAATTATACCATCGCCACGGTGGTAGCTGGTATAAAGTGAAGCTTCTATGCTTAGAGAGAGCTTGAGTCTTATACCAGGAGATTCTTGTTTACACCAGAAACTTAGAAGTTGGGAAAGTGTTCTTGACTTGCTTTCTGGCCTCACAGACTTCGTATTTTTCTTTTTCCTTGCACAGCTATTGTGAATGATGTTTTCCAGGGATCAATGAGAATTTTCACCAAAAAGCTTCCTCATCCTGACCTGGTGAGTGTCTAGAACAGAGCCTGATATAGGCTACCTCGGGGTGGGAAAGCACCCCACAAGGAAGTTACACAAAGCACTCACAGTTCTGGCCTTATTGTGGTAATGTGCTGTAACTTCAGAGTTAGTGGTTGGTAGTCTGTTGGCTAAAGTGGTCTGACCACTGAGTGCTACTGGTAAGTTTTCCAGAAGGTTCAGCAGAGCTTCTTATGTAATCTGAGAACTTCTAAAATAGTCTGGCATATAAATAAAACCTCTCAGAAGGTGGATAGCAAATTTTTCTTTAAAAATTAGTCTATAAAGTAATGGGTTTGACTGTCGTTTGTAAACACGTGTCACTATACTTAGTTCTAATTACTAATCAATCCCCTCTTCTATTACCGTCCCCTTCCCAATGCCCTCTTCCTGATAGCCCGATTATCCTCCTCCTGTTTGACAAACCCCTTTCTAGTTTCATGACCACACACATAAACACATGTGCCATCAGTTTTTGAATGAACATTGTCTGAGGCTGGTTGAAGATGTGAGTACGTCTCCCACACAGGACACCATGTCCTCTGTGGGTGAGCTCCTTGATGACGCTCCTCTTTCCTCTTGTCACTCATCTCTAGCCAGCAGAAGAGAAAGAGCAGCTGCTCCATAACGACGAGTACCAGGAGACGATGGTGGAGTCCACGTTCATGTACCTGACGCTCGACCTTCCCACTGCCCCGCTCTACAAGGACGAGAAGGAGCAGCTCATCATCCCCCAGGTGCCACTCTTCAACATCCTGGCCAAGTTCAACGGCATCACAGAGAAGGTAGCTGTCCTGGCCTGCTCTTTATCCTCCTCCCCACAGTGTTAACAGCAGGGCCTTGGAAGCAGACTCAAGGCAGGCGCTCTCCAGACGAGGTGTTCCCCAGACGAGGTGCTCTCCAGACGAGGTGCTCCCCAGCGCCCACATTGCTTATACTTACTCAAGCCTCCCAGCCCCTGGTGTTTAACTCTTAACTGTAGAGCTCCTTCTCACATGGCTCATGCCTGCCTCTGAGGACTGTAGAGAAAGGTGGGAAAGGTAGACGTTTGGAAACTAAATACAGAAATCTCATCTTTTAAAAATTATTATTTTTATTCTGTTTTGTTTTTTGAGTTAAGGTCTTATCTAGCCAGGTTAGCTTAGAACTTACTGTGTAGAACGAGCCTTTAACTCCTGATTTGCCTTCCAACACCCAAGTGCTGGCTTACAAGTGTGGGCCACCATTTCCAGCTCCGACAATTATTTTTGATTTGTCTATTTTGCTCTTGTTTTTTGTTTCTAATATGGGTCCTTACCCATAAGGACCAGATTGTTGGGGCAGTACTGGGAATAATGACCCTGGTCTGTTGGGAAGTTGTCTCCTGGGGTGGAGTGGGGACCCTGTGCTCTCGGTCACCCTTTTGCAGTGGTGTTTCTCTCTCCTGAGCTGGAGGGCAGTGTAGATGCTGTACCCTTGCTTTTCTTGCCAAGTCGCTGTTTTATTTTACTGATGTTTTAGAGGAAGCCCAGACCCCTTCCTTGGTAAACGTTTCTCCATTTTCTAGACACCCTTCTTCTAATGACTGCTGTTTGGAAGGGAAGCAACCTGTAGTCCCTCAGTAGCCGAGTCAGAAGGGAGTCTCTTTTGCTGTCTTGTAAGGTCATTGTCCAGATGGTTTTGAAGTAGGCAGATTCTAATTTTTAATCAGTGTTCTCTTGGGTGTTAGTGAGATGGCTCGGCAGCTAAAAGCACTTACCATGTAAGCCTGGAGACCCTCGTTCAGTGCCTGCAGCCCACAGTGGAAGGGAAGAGCAGACTCCTGACAGTTGTCTTCTGGCCTCAGATGTGAATTGTAGCATATGCATGCTCACATTCACCCAACATTTCTGTCTCTCTCTCTGTCTCTGTCTCTGTCTCTGTCTCTCTCCCTCTCTCTCTCTCTCTCTCTCTCTCTCTCTCCCTCTCTCTCTAACACCTGGTGTGCGCACACACACACCCTAAAATGAAAATATTTTCTATTTTCTTGGGCAACTTGTGGATCTCTGGAGAGGTGTGTTTTTATCCCTTCAAACTCAGTTCAGAGGGAAGCCTGTCTGGTGGTTCTCTCTGGTAATGAGTCTTTCCTCCCTGTCTCTTAACTAAACGTGAGCCTTGGCCTCTCGTATGCTAGGTAAGTAGTCTACTGGGTTACATCCCCAGACAAGGATAAAAATTTGTATTAAGAAAAACTATTCACAGTGCTGGAAAGATGCCTCCGGGATTAAGAGTGTTGTTCTTAGAAGAACCTACGTTCAGTTTCTAGCTCCCACGACTGTCTGTAACTCCAGTTTAGGGGAGCTGGCTCCCTCTTCTGGCATCTGTGGGCACACATGGTTCACAGACAGACACAATACCCATACACATAAAAGGAAAAGCACAGCACCTCAGTGTTCACCAGCTTTACACCCCTTGGCCTAGGCAGGTGCCCTGGCCCTGCCCTTTTTCCTTGGGCTATGCAGAGTGAACTTATAAGACATGTGACCCACTAGTCTGCTTACACAAGCCTGGAGATTTTTTTCTCAGATGTGCGCTTGGCTTGCGATAGATACATCAGTGCCTCCTGTGTGCTGAGCACAGGTTTTCCATAGAGCTACACCCCAAGCCAGGTCTGTAACATAGGAGGCTGTGAGACGTTGACAGCCACCTCCTTTGGAATACTGAGGGTACTTCACTGCTGCTGAGTCAAGGCATTGTTCTCCATTTTGAGTAAAGTAATATCTGTATGGTGGAGATTCAGCCTTTAACAGACTTTGCGTTTGCCTGAGCCCACACAACTGTGATACTAGTTGCAGCAGTATGATCATATACTGGCTGACACAGCCTATTGTTGAGGTATCTTACTTAGTGTTTGCCACACTGCTAATCTTAGCCTCTTTTGTGATTTCTGAAACTGGGTGTCTTTTGAAGTCTATGTGTGATGCAGAGTTATGTTTAAAAACCAGGACAAAGGTCTAGCCCCCATTCCGGTACCTCCTGAGTGCTGGTGCCTGTTCTAGTAAGTATCTCCTGAATGCTGGCTCTGATGTCATCAAATTGTCTTTGTAGGAATACAAGACTTACAAGGAGAACTTCCTGAAGCGATTCCAACTCACCAAGCTGCCTCCGTATCTAATCTTTTGTATCAAGAGATTTACTAAGAACAACTTCTTTGTGGAGAAGAACCCAACAATTGTCAACTTCCCGATCACGTGTGTATCGCCCTGCTTCACTGTGGTGGGGTCCCCTACCCTTTTCTTTTTGAGACAGGGTTTTAGGTATCCCAGGCTGTCCTTGAACTCCTGCAACTCCTGCCTCAGCCTCCCCAATCTGTAGCTGCCACATGTGGCCAGGATTTTGGACATCCTTCCATGTTGTTTCTTTTGGACTAACTTGGTTGGGGATTACAAGAAACAGCTTCCTACGTCACAGACATGAGGGGCTTGCTAGAAGGACGCACATATTTCCGTGTCCCTAAAGGTGGATGCTTCCCTAGATCCAGCCACTTATTTATGTATTTGCTTATTTGAGATTCAGTCTCATGTAGCCCACAGTGACTTTGAAGTCACTGTAACCTAAGATGACTTTGGACCTTTGATTCTCCCGCCTCCTCTCTCCCAAGTTCTGTAACTGCAAGCATGTGACAGCACACTGTCATAAATTGCAAATTTTAATATGGGACTTTTTAATTTACCCTGCAGTTGAGTTCTCATGACTGTTTTGAAGGAGCCAGAAGGATACCAGATGGTTTTATTGGCTGCCTTCTAATTCAGAAAGACCTCACTAGGATAGACCATTGGTTTTCAGTTCTGAAGAACCAATGTTTTAATTTTTTAATTAAATTTAAAATTTTGTATGTGTATAGATATTTTGTATGCATTTATGTCTGTATCAAATGCATGCCTGGTACCCACAAAGACTAGATGAGGGCATTAAATTCCCTGTAACTGTAGTTGTAGACACTTGTGAACCCCTTGTGGGTTCCAGGAATCAGTCATATTCTGGGAGAGCAGCTAGTTACTCTAACTGCTGAGCCATCTCTCCAGCTCCAGGAGACAGTGTTTACATGATCTGAAGAAGTTCTGAGAATGTGGGGAAACCTCATGGCAGTCTGACAACGAGTGTGTGTCAGCATGTGGGTGCTGAGGTTGGACGAAGGGCAGTGTCCAAGGCAGATTGCAGAGAGGAGGCTTTGCACAAGCATATGATGCTCAGGTCAGAAATGGCTGAGATGCGGTCAGCTTTCTAGTGACAGGCAAGTGTACATTGTGGTCTGTGTAACACAGTTTGGGGCAACAGTGGACAGGTGCTTCCCTCTTGGACTCTTTTCCTCCCATTTCCTCTCACTTGCCCCAAACCTCTATATTGCTGAGATTCATCTGAATTTTATCTTATTTTTTTTTCCTAAAATTTGGAGACAGGATCTTGTTATAAAACTCAGGCCTGGTCTTTGCTGAACCTGTGAATCTGTGGCTCAGCCTCCTCAATCTTGGATTATAAGTGTGTGGCAGCTGCCATGTAGATTCCTTAGTGAGGAATACAAAAGACTTTTCTTTTTTAAAAGAATATTATACAATTTTTTAAATTTATGTGTATGAATGTCTTTTTTTTTTTTTAAAGATTTATTTATTTATTTATTTAAGTACATTGTTGCTGTCTTCAGACACACCAGAAGAGGGCATCAGATCCCATTACAGATGGTTGTGAGCCACCATGTGGTTGCTGGGAATTGAACTCAGGACCACTGGAGGAACAGCCAGTGCTCTTAACGGCTGAACCATCTCTCCAGCCCATTTATGAATGTCTGTTTACTGTGTGCATGTAGAGCCCATGGAGGTCAGAAGAGGGCATTAAGTCTTCTGGAACTGGAGTTGCAGAAGGTTGTGAACCATATAGGTGTAGAGAAATGAACCTGGGTCCTCTGCAAGAACAGCCAGTGCTCTTAACCTCTGAGCCATCTCTTCAACTCCTCTTTTCCCTCACACCTGTTTCCTGTTCTTTGCCACCATCCTGTTTGCATGACAGGTAGAACAAAGAAAGGAACACAGAAGCCACCTGTCTGTTCTCTTTAGTGGGACTCCAGAAGCACTGTCTTTCAAATCCCATCAGTCAGGATGTATGTCAGAGCTAGTCTCTTGTGAGTTACCACCATCACCAGTGCTCCTGAGAGGGAAGAGTGCTTCAGCTCCAAGGGGGCCGCTGCAGGTGGTGCTTGTGTTCAGTAGCTGCTGGAACTTCTTACCCTGCTAGCTTTTCTTTGTGGGCCTGGAGTGTGTTTATCTTCTTCCCTGTTTGTGCATTTGTGCATCTGGGAGTTGTGACTTGAGTAGCTTGCCCTTTTGAAAGCTTGCTCCAGAGAAGTTAGAATACAGGAGGTCTATTCTTAGAATAGGACTCAACGACTTCTTTATTAAAGGAATCACTACATTTTATTTATTTTGTTTATGGGTTTGCACTCACACCTGCATGGATGTTTGTGAGCTTTGGTACATATTTGGAAAACTGAGGACAACTTACAGGATTTATTTTTCTTCTTCTACTGTGTGGATCAAACTCAGGTCACCAGGCTTGCGTGGTGAACACTTTATCAATTGATTCATTTCCCTAATTGTTTTTTAATTTAAAAAAAAAAAAAAAAAAAACCTTTATTGAGACAGAGTCTATACATAGTTTTTCTGGATCTTGATATGTAGGCCAGGCTGACTTTGAACTCATGGAGAAGATTCTCCTGCCTCTTCCTCCTGAGGAATTAAATGTCGGGCTGAAGTTTATTTTAACATCATTACAAGTGACACAGATCATATAAGTAACAGAGGCACAAAATGGAGTTTATTCAAGGTGTCTAGACTAGGAAACCAGCACTGAAGAAAAAAATGGGTCCAGAAAGTATACATCACTTTATGTATATGAGTTCATCTTTGTCAGCATGTGTTTGTATACCGCATGTGTTTCTTGTGCCCTTGAAAAGCAAAAGGTGGTGTTGAGGGACTTTGCATAAAAAATAAGGGAGAGAGAAACTGAGGGAGACACTGTGTGTTAATCTCATCTATGCAGGCATTCACGTCTATCTGTATGTACACACAGGAACAGAGGGCAGCTAGCTCTCTGGACCCATTTTTTCTTCAGTGCTGGTTTCCTAGTCTAGAAGCCTTGAATAAACTCCCATTTCATACCTCTGCTACCTGGGTGAGCTCTGTTACTTGTAATGATTTTGCCTTTGACTTCACTGAAAAAAAAAAATAAAAGAAGTAAGGTCCTTGAAAATAAAAAGGCTGATGGTTTGCCTAGTTTTCAGAGTAGGTAGTTACACTGATGGCATAGCATGTGGTCAGTCTTCTTCCTGTAGGGTGCCTAAGGGCAAAGGATGGGTGCTGCCTAAATCCTGGAGCTTCAAGGTGGACTCCCAGGTAGGCTGGTGGTCAAACCCCTGCTGTCTCAGCTCATTACTCCCAGGGCAGACAGTGGAGTCACATTCCTTGTGTAACCTGCTTAAATTCACAGCTGTCATGTGACAGCCAAGCTTTCCGTTCAGACCCAGGTGAGCAGAGACCCTGCATTTTGGCTCCTAGACATGATTCTAAGGGGTGTTTTCCTGATAGAAGCAGTCACTGTTGAGAAATGTAAACTCAACTTATTGGAACTCTTTTGGCACTGCAAACCTTCCCAGAGCTAGGACCCTAAAGCAACAGTCAATAACTCTGTGGTTCATTTGTTCGTTTGTATGGGACATTTCTCTAACTTCACAGCCATGGTCTGATTTACTTATTTACTTTTATTTCCAGAAATGTGGAT
The DNA here is from genome assembly GCF_011762505.2 of Arvicanthis niloticus. Taxonomy (NCBI): domain Eukaryota; kingdom Metazoa; phylum Chordata; class Mammalia; order Rodentia; family Muridae; genus Arvicanthis; species Arvicanthis niloticus. Next base: position 13,031,857 of record NC_047666.1, on the reverse strand, counting down.
CTGAGAGAATACTTATCTGAAGAAGTCCAAGCAGTCCACAAGAACACCACCTATGATCTCATTGCCAACATTGTGCATGATGGCAAGCCTTCTGAGGGCTCCTACAGGATCCATGTGCTTCATCATGTGAGTGGCCGCTGACTGGCATGCACAGAGCTGCAGAATAGGTGTTCCTGTGGTGACCTTGAGTTTGCTTGCCTTTTTTGGAGCCTGGCTTCAGAGCTCTGTTTGATCTAGAGGCAATGCCTTAGATATTCGTTGAAGCTTTCTGAAGTCCTGATTGCTGGTCCTGCCCCAGCACAGTTACAGTAGACATTGGTTTTCAACTGGAGTAGAGGCTAGGGATGCAGCTACAGACCCTACAGTGCTGTTACATCCTTACTTAAATCCTGACAGTGATGCTAGTTAATTGGGAGACTCTGCTTTAGATTATGTGGATGTATAATAAAGTGTTAGGTGTTTTGAAGTTCTCCTGGAGATTCTGATACCCAGCCAGGGTTGAGAGCCTCTATTCAGAGTCAGAGCCCCTCCAGAGTGGGCTCAGCCCAGCAACAGTGGTACCATCTCGGGGCTACTTAAAATGGCACAGTCCCACCCCCTTGGGACACTTCATTATTTAACAAGACCCTTTGATGTGTTTGACATTAACATTGAGAAGCTTTGGTTTAGAGACTCTTGCTTTTGGCTGTCATTGTTTTTGAGACAAGCTCTCATGTTGCAGACCAGGCTGGCTGAGAACTTGACACAGTTCCGCCCTCAGCCTTCTAGGTACTAGGATCACAGGCATTACTACCATGCCTAGCTGAGCTAAAACATCGTAAGAGTGTATCTAAGCTGAAAACAAAAGCATACACAGGATAGATTTACAAACACAGGATTTAGTGTAGGTCGGTGTAACTTGGTTAATGTCTCTAGGACTAATGATTTACTGTCCTTAAAGTGTAGTTCTCACATATAAGGAAACACTAGGCTTAGTGTTTGAGGACTTACCTGAAGCCAGTAACATTGAGATTTGTGGTTAGATACTTGACCTCAAAGCCTGTGTTCTTAACTAATCTTAGAACCAGAAAGGGACTTGCTTATGTGGGCCTACACTTTATCTGTTGTCCCTATATTTTGAATTTCAGAGTATCTGTAATATATGCAACATCTGTAATCTATCATCCCAGCGTTTTCATTTGTTAGATGTCTGCTATGTGTCAGCATTAGTCCAGAAACCTTTCCCAGGCTTGCTCATGCAGCATGCTGTGAGGTAGTTTGGCTGTGTTGGCATCACTGGTGTGCAGACCAGGGGAAACACTGTAGGTGATGGGCAGTGTCCACCAAGATGCCTTCACTTCATTCTTTGTTGTTGCTTTCTCTGGGATGAGGGTATGGGGCTGAGGAGAATGTCTACTTTTAGGTTCTTTAGGTTTTTTTGTTTTGTTTTGTTTTGTTTTGTTTTTTGTTGTTTTTTTGGTTTTTCGAGACAGGGTTTCTCTGTGTAGTCCCGGCTATCCTGGAACTCACTCTGTAGACCAGGCTGGCCTCAAACTCAGAAATCCACCTGCCTCTGCCTCCCAAGTGCTGGGATTAAAGGTGTGCGCCACCACCGCCCGGCTTCTCTTTTTCCTCTTAAGTGGCACCTAAATTCCTTTTCAGAAGGGTAGAAATGGGTCTGGGGCTTTAGCTCAAATCCAGTGTGCACAAAACCTTAGGCTTGATTGCAAACACCACGTAAAAAACTGGGTATGGTGACCACACTTACAATGCTTGCACTCCCGAGGTAGAAGCAGGAGAATCAGAAGTTCAAGGCTCTCCTTGGCTAAAGAGAAAATCTGATGCTAGACTGGGTTATGTGAGGAACCCTTTCATACAAACTCAGAGAAAGGACAGAAAGGAAAGCAAAATGTTTGGGACTTCATTGTACTTCAAAGACTCCTCCACAGGAACTGAGGATGCCTGAACTGCTCGTTGAATCAGGTCTAGCCAGGGTCTACGCATCCTCGTGACTCTTGTTGATATTTAGAGGCCTTTCTGATGTTTCCGACTCTTGGCTGTGATCTGCTTTACACCTCTGGTTTTGGAGCGCAGTTAACCCAGCTTTATGCTTCGTGCAGGGGACTGGCAAGTGGTATGAATTACAAGACCTCCAGGTGACGGACATTCTGCCGCAGATGATCACGCTGTCTGAGGCGTACATTCAGGTGGGTGTGGGCCGCGCAGGAAGTGGAGCTGCTGTAGTCTTGCTTGCAGGCCCTGGTGCTTTGAGTGTAAGGGGATCAGATTATGTGGCTCCAGAAGGCAGTCAGACTTTCATAGAGGAAAAGTATGGAAGCCTGTCAGTCAACAAGTGAGCCAAGAAGTGTTTGTGGCCTTGTAAGCTTAGCAGGGATCTGTATTCCAGTTCTGGGAGGGCCAAAGCTGTCTTCTGACCTTTGTGCAGTGTGCATGCGCATGGCAGACACATACATACATGCAGGTGAAACACTCATACACATTGAATAATAAATCTGAAGAAGGATGGAAGAAAAGTTGAGGGTGGGCGGGAAATGAGAATGGACTGAAAAGGACTGCTGTGGAAGGTGCGGCTTGTGTTTGAGACGTGGCGCGTGTATTGGGCACGTGTATTGGTGTCGTGCTGTCTATTGTCTGCGCAGAATAGTTAATGACTGACTGAAGAGATCACTTTCCATTTCTGACAGATTTGGAAGAGGCGGGATAATGATGAAACCAACCAGCAGGGGGCTTGACTGCCTTGTCTGGGCTTTGCTCCCAAGGGCTATGGCTGAAGATGGTAGATAAATACTGAAGCTGTGGCTGAACATGGACTGACTGCAGGATTCCCGCCCCAGCCCAGTTCTTACAGATTCTGGCTGCATCAGCATGAAGGAGCCTGTCTGCCTGGTGTCCTGCAGTGTCTGTCTCGGGCTGTTCTCTGCAGCACACTGTGGTCGACGCCCCTTCCCTCTCAGCATGAGCAGGCGGAACTCTTACAGATGGACGCCTTACTTGAATTGCTGCAAGAACAGATAGTTCATGGAAACATCAGGTCTTGAGACTCTAAGAGTAAACATGAAGTCAGCAGTGCTCTTCTGTCATAGGTAGTGGTTTCCTGTAGTTCCCTTCATCTCCTCGTGGGACTTTGGGGGTGGATTAAATACCCTCCTGTTTTTAAACCAGGCTCTTGTTTCATATGTCTCATTTAGGCTTGTTAGAGTTTCGTTTTCCTTCTTAACCTTATACACTCTGTCTGTAGTCTGTCAGCTGTGGGTACCATCTTGTCCTCCTGTCAGTTTGTGGGTGGTATGTCATTTGGGGTGTATTTGTCTCTAAGTGACAAAATAGCTGGCTAAAAATGATAGGTTATTGTGCCTACCCAAAAGGCTGACAGTGGGTGACTTGGGACTGTGGTGCCCCCACCCCACCCCGCAGAAGGCAGAGAAGTGGAGGAGCTAGAAAGCGCTGCTTGCAGCATTGCAGCTTGAGCAGGTCTCGGCCAGGCCAGGCCAATGGGGAGCCCGAGGCAGGGGCTGACTGGCAGAGGAATTGGGTGGAAATGACTTCTGTGGAGCTCAGTCACTGAGCAGTAACCTGGAGGGTTTGAGGCCTTGGGCACGCTGGCGCGGCAGCAGGAAGCAGGCGGCTGATCACAGCAGCTCTCTTGGACTTGGTTCCTTTGGTTTTTTTCTCCCCACCCCCACCCCCTTTTCTCCTTTTTTAATTTTAGAGACAGGTTACTGGTGTGTAGCCTCATCTGGCCTCTAGCTTAGCATCCTCCTCTCTTAACCGTAAGAGTGCTGGGATTACAGACCACCATCCCCTCAGCAGGTTCAGTTGGCCAGGGACGGCTCAGCAGATAAAGAAGACACAAACAAGCCTGATGACCGGAGTTCAGTCTCTGGTTCCACATGGTAGAAAGGACCAACTTGTGCAGAATCTCTGACCCCCACGTGTGCACTGTGGCACACTCAGGCCCCCTCCCACACTAAATAAAAGTAATTGGGAACATTTTGAAATACCATGTTTGCAATGATGGAAAACACCTGCAGGTATTGACTTGGAAAGGTTGGGGCTGGGAACGGAGCTCAGTGGAGAACACTTGCCTGTCGGCACCAGACCGTGTGCCCTGCCCTAAGCGCTAGGAAAGGAGATTAAAGATAAAAAAGATAAAAGCTGGGAGCTGGTGAGCTAGCTCAGCTGGTAAAGTGCCCACCTTACAGCATTCAGTCCCCCAAACTCATGAACAAAAGAAAGAAAAGCCAGCATGGCATGCCTGCTTCTAATAAAGGGACAGGAAGACAGGTAGCTCCCCGGGGCTTGCTGGGCTAGTGAGAGATGCCATCTGAAAGGCAATGTGAACAATGCATGAGGAAAGGCAGCTGAGGCTCGTCTCTGGCTTCCATATGAATAAGCACTCAAACATGCACACTACCCACACAAGTGTACACAGACATGCACATACATAGTAAACACATTGGAGTGCATACACGAAGATGGATGTGGTGGCACATGGCTGCAATCCTAGCACCTGGGAGGCAAAGGCAAGGGGACTGTGAGTTAAGGGTATTCTGTGTACACTGTTAGACCCTTTCAAAAACCAAACAAAAATGCTGGGTTGCTGGATTGTTTGGGGCTTTTGGTGCTGGGGACTTGAACCCAGGGCCTTGTGTTTAGGCAAATGTTCTGCCTGCCACTGAGATACATACCCAGTCCTGGAAAAGTAGAAAGGAGCAATATAGATTCCAGAGCAACTTGGGTAAGATCCATATTCATCCTCCTACCCAGTAAATCTGCTGTGTATTTTCACATATGTGCGCATAAATGTTTTGAAAAGTATATAGTAAAAATGCCTGTGTTGAGGCTGGAGAGATGGCTCAGTGGTTTAAAGCTGCTTAATAGCTAAGCAGTTAATGGTTGTTCTTCTAGAGGACCTAGGTTCAAATCCCATCACCCACCCACTTGGTAGCTCACAACCATCTATAACTCCAGACCAAAGGGTCCGATGACCTCTTCTGGCCTTTGTGGGCAACAGACACACATGATGCACATACATACAGAAAAAAAAAATGCCCATACAAAATAATCAAAACAATTTTTAAAATGGCTTGTGTTGACAGTTTAAAATTTAGTCATTCATCATAAACCATAGACGAAATTGTGTTTCTCAGTGAATGAGTTTTGGCTCCAAATAATACTGTTTTCATCTGAAAGTAACTCACGGTCTTTCTACATAGCTCTGGCTGGCCTGCAACTCACTCTGCAGACTAGGCTGGCCTTGAACTCATGGAGATCTGCCTGGCTCTGGAGTACTGGGACTAAATGTGTGCACAACCACACTTGTCTCAGTCTCTTCTCAGCCTTTTGTGGTGACCATTGACTCCTCTTTCCCTCTGGGAGTGGTTTACAAACTCTGTCTTATTCTAAGCAGAGGTGTGTATGCGCGTGCGTGCGTGCGTGCGTGCGTGCGTGCGTGCGTGCGTGCGTGTGTGTGTGTGTGTATGCGCTTGCACGCGCGCCCTTCGCAAAAGTACTGCTTGTCTGGACTATTGGCTGCTTTTCTGTGTTGACATTGCTCCAAGACTCTAACTTCTCTTCACCTCAACGTCTGTGAAATCTGTTACTGTTGTGTCCCCAACCCTGTGCTCTCAGACCTCACCATGTCGGCCGCAATGAATTCTGACCACCTTGATGGGCGTGAGTTGTGGCTGCTCTTTTGCAACACACCATGGGCTCTCTCTGTGGTACACCCACCCTCAACAGCTCTTCCTCTTCCTGTGTGACTCCAGGGGATTAAAGGCATAGCAAATGCATGTGGAGGTCAGAGGGCAATTGTGGGAGTGAGTTCTCTCCCTCCACCACATGGCTCCCAGGGATCAAAGTGAGGTCATGAGCCGTGGCAGCAGGTGCCTTTCCCCATCGACCTTGTTTGCTTTCTAATGCTGTAATGGTGGCCAAAAAAGCTTGGAAAGGAAGGGGCCATGTTATTTGGCTTACACATCTTGGTCACAGTTCGTCGAGGGAAGCCAAGGCAGAAACTAAAGCAAGAGGCCATGGTGGAATGCTGTTTACATGGCTTGCTCGCCGTGCTTTCTCGTAAACCCAAGGCCCCTTGCCAAAGTGTCACACTGCCCACTGTGAGCCAGCGCCTTCATCAGTCATTAATCAAGAAAATGCCTTCACAATTCCATTATAGGCCAACCTGGTGGAGGCAGTTCTTCAGTTGAGACTCACTCTTCCCAGAGGACTCTAGATGTGTCAAGTTGACCAAAAGCCAGCCAGCATGCTCACTGAGCCATCCTGCAGGCCCCACAGCTCCCTTTATGTTTCTTTTATGATTTCAGCAATTTTGGAGACTGAACCGAGGCCATCATGCATGTAGTGTAGTTTAGTGCATACATACCTCTAAACTACAGTCTTGCTGCCTTTTTGTTTTTGAGATTAGGTCTTAAAAAAAAAAAAAAAAAAAGTCTTGGACTTGTTAAACAGCTCAGACAAGGCCTTGAACCTGTAATCCCCCTGCCTAAGCCTCCTTAGTTTCCCTTCCCTAAGGCTGTGAGGGTGGCAGGATTCTCTGGTTTTGAAGACTGAGTCCTTTCCTGTTGAGCACTGATCCCACTAACTTTCCTAAGGAATTAATTAGGGTTCTCTAGAGAAACAGAACTATCATATAATCTATCTATGGACCCATACATACACACACACACACACACACACACACACACACACACACACGTATATGTTCATTAGATTGTCTTATACAATAAATACAGTTCAGGCAGTCCAACAATGCTGTCTGCATCTAAAGAGCCTGAACTCTGAACCCTGTGGCCGTTTAGTCCACAAGGGTGGATGCCTCAGTAGTCCCAGTCAGGCACTGAAGGCCTGGAGGACTTCTGAAGAGCTGCTGGCCTTCATTGCAATTGGAAGCCTAAGAAGTTCCTGTGCTTGTGAAGGATGGGGGCAGTGGGGGCAGCGGAGAGGGAGTTGATGCATTTATCAGCCAGGAGTAAAAGTGAAAATGGCTGAGATTTCTCAGACTTTGGTTCTCATGTCTGGGACACAATATTACTCTCCCTGCCTTCAGGCATTGGCTCATTAACCCTCTTTCCCTCACCTGAGTGTCCTAAAGAAAACAACGACTTACAAGACAACAATCTGTACACTTGCAAAGTATCTATTGTAAAGTTCAAGTCTAAGGCCAAGGTTTTGCATCTCATCCACTGCTGTCTTAGAGCAGGGTGAGCAGAAAGCTTGTACCAGCGCTTAGGTGGTGGGGGTGGAGCCAGACAAAGGGTCTGGAAGGGCAGAGAAAGCACTGAGCTCACTGTCAGAATACCCAAGGAGTTACGGTACCCTCTTCGGACTGATGAGATTGTGGGTAGTGGGTCTATTTGTTTGTAGTTTCTAGATTTTCTATAACAAATGTAGTTTTTTGCAATTAGAAATATGACAAAAGTTTTTTAGCTATACATGTAAAGGGACATGTGTGGCATTTAGATCTTTATTTAATACTGAAGGTGGATTTATTTGCCTGTTTAAAAGATTTATGTATATGAATATTTTGCCTGCAAGCATCAGGTGCTTCCTGGTGCCCATGGAGGTCAGAAAAGGGCATCAGATCCTCTGAAACCATGGTGGTGAGCCATCATGCGGGTATTTGGAGTCAAACTCAGGTCCTCTGCAAGATAAAAGTGCTCCGGGCTGCTGAGCCATCTCTCTAGCCCCACGTTTACTTATTTTGATGTTTTGGTACCTTCAGCTTAAGTAAGCTTGTGGGGAAAAGTAGGCAGGAGGGAGACCATGCTGGAAGCCGAGATTAAGGAGGAGATGCGGACCTCTGCTCTCTAAGGCAGAGAGAGTGGTGGCCTGGCCCTGCTGACATCAGGTCGAGACTGTGACTCTTGCCACCTCCTAAAAAACAGTGTTTTCTTATTCTGCACAGGGACCAGGACTTTATTAGCTGTGACTCAGGCATTGTATTACATGAGGACTGGTCCTCAGAATGCACAATCCTAGATGATCTTAGATAAGCGTAGACATGGATTCACCCTTAGGATTGTAAGCTTACATAAAGACAAGAGAATCTGTCTCCTCTTTCTGTGCCCACTTGTTTTCAGTGCTGGGATAAAACCCAGGGTCTAGAGCATGCTAGACTAGTACTCTACCACTGAACTACCTTCTCAGCTCTAGAAACTTTTTCATCTTAGCAGCCGAACACCTCCAATATGGAACCATAATGACAAGAGCATGTGGTGGCCAGCCTCGCCCAGGTCAGGGATTTCTTAACTTAAGAGAAATTGATTAGTATCATTATTTGTAAGAATATAACAGGGGGTGGGGGGTCATATGTGCCATGGCGTAAGTGTGGAGGTCAGAGGATAACTCGGAAGTCAACCCTCCCACAACCATAGGTTCCAGGGATCAAATTCAGATTATCAGGTTTGTGCAGGAAATATCTTTACCTGCTGAGCCATGTCCCTGGCCTAGTTTCCTGATTTTTAAATTAAATGTGTGTGTGTGTGTCTGTGTGTGTGTGTGTTTGTGTGTGTGTGTGTCTGTGTGTGTGTCTGTGTGTCTGTGTGTGTGTGTGTTTGTGTGTGTGTGTCTGTGTGTGTCTGTGTGTGTTTATATGTCAGAGACAAATGGAGAGGTCAAAGGCCAACTAGAAGTTGGTTCTGTCCTTCTACATTGTGGGTCTTGGGGACCAAATTCAAGTTGTCAGCCTTGGTGGCAAGCACTTTTACTCACTGAAGTGTCTCACCAGCCCTTCCTGATTTTCAAATTCTCTTTTGAAAGAACACAAACTGAAGATTTCTTACGTCCTTTTTTCCTCTCTCCCCTCATTCCTCCCCTTCCCTTTCTTCTTTCTTTTCTGTTTTTTCTTTCTGTCTTTTCCTTCCTTTCCTGTCTTATCTGTCTCTTTCTTTTCCTCCCTCCCTCCCTTCCTTCCTTTTTCTCTTTTTCTCTCACTGTTTCCACCAGCCTCGAACACTAACAGTCCTCTCGCTGTGGTCTCCTAAGATCTGAGTTTGTAGATAAGAACCACCACACTACCAGTAAACAGTTTTTCTTTTTATTACTGGGGATCCAACCCAGGTTTCCTGCATGCTAGGAAAGTCCCCTGACACGGAGCCTCACCCACAGCCCTTAGAATAACACTCCATCTTCCCATTTTGTATTCTTCTAAAGTTTGAATTTCATAGACATGTTAGCAAGGGGTTGTGTGGCTAGAGCCAGCTTCTACCCGCTGTCTCCTTGGAGCCACGACAGTTCTTTCTCAGTCCCCAGGGGCTGTAGGAGCTGTGGGAGCTGGGCTTGTCTCTGGTTGGGGGGGTGAAGCCTGAAGTGCCTCCTGGGCCTGCTGTGCCTCATCACCAAAGGAGCCCGAAACCACTCTGGTGTTAGTGTTGGGTTTAGAGATGGTACATACAGGCTGGCACAGGGCTGAGAGTGCAGGCTGAGACTTGTGGTCCTCTGATACAGGTTTCTGTGGAAGGAAATCGGAGCATTAGGGTAGGAGGTAAGTTCTTTTTCTTTTTTCTTTTTCTTTTTCTTTTTTTTCTTTTTTTTTTTTTTTTTCTTTTGGTTTTTCGAGACAGGGTTTCTCTGTATAGCCTTGGCTGTCCTCGAACTCACTCGGTAGACCAGGCTGGCCTCAAACTCAGAAATCCGCCTGCCTCTGCCTCCCAAGTGCTGGGATTAAAGGCGTGTGCCACCACCGCCTGGCTGTAAGGTCTTTTTCAAGGTGGTGGTGTCACTGTGATGGTGACAGATTCAAACGTGCCAGATTCCCTTTATTGGGCTACTTGCAGCTAGACTAGTGATAATCTCAAGTGGTGGAGAGGCTGTGCATTTTGTCTGGGGGACCCGCTGCCTGTTGGTGTCAGAGTTGGGACCAGAGCTCAGGCTGCCTCTCATGATTCCTTCTTCAGCAGGCAAGGCCAGGAGCCCTGGGAGCTAGGAAAAGGTGACTCCTTGATTGCCCAGATGGACTTGATGGGGAGGGACTTACTGAGTTGAAGCGCCCCTCTGCCCACAGTGGCCATGACAATGCTGGGGTCCTTTCTCACATTAGAAGTGGTGGGCCAGCTGTGCACACCAGCAGAGACCAGTCACAGGCACTCACTGAGTTTCCCAAATGTGAACAAATGGATAAATGACTACCCAGTGAGTGCTAGCTTTAAGTACATTGTGACCTGGACCAGATTACTGTCAAGTTCACTTGAGAGACTACTGTTCCCCCCTACCCCCATGTCATTTCCTGACTTGGGTGGTGGTGCTACTTCTAGCTTAGAAAACAGGGAACCTGGGGAGGATGAGGTCAGGTGACCATGATGCTGCTGGCATCTGAGGAAGAGACAGCTAAGACAGTGAAGTGTGACTTCCCCTGAGGTCTAAGAAATGTTGGCCATTGCCTGAACATGGAATATCTTTAAGGTCAGGCAGCTCAGATGTGATGAGACCTTAGACAGAAGCTGTGGAGGGCTGGATGGGGTGAGGAGAGCAGGGAGTGACAATGTGACAATAGGTCCAAAAGAGTGCCTTTTCCTGATGGAACCACTGGAGACCCTGAGGAACCTGGAGCCTTCTGTTCTTAACCCTTAACAAGCAAAGACCCATCCCTCTTCCCAGGGGGCTGGACTCACCTGGAGATCCAGTTCTCAGAGGTGTGGGGTTTGGAAGCATTGCAGAGGGCTGGCCGGGGCCTCACATACTCCAAGGGCCTGTTGGAGACAGCACTTGGGGCCTCAGCTTTCTACTTCTAGTTCCCAGGGGTATGGAGACAACTCTCACTTCACCTGCTGCCCAGTGGGCACTCTTGATGTAAACTTCAGGACCTGTTGTGCCACTCCCCAAGCCATGGACCTCTCTGGGAGTTAAAGATGAAGGGGTGGGACCCCCGTTTTATACTATAGCCCCACCACTGAACACAAGTTGGTCACTGAGCACACCACATCCAATAAGGAGCATCATACCACAGCCCCCCCCAGCTGCCCATCCCATCATGGACTTGTCCCCCCCTCCCCCCAACTCTATCAGGATGTGTTCTTTACTGCTCTGGCCTAAAGCCTATTCTATGGGTACACTTAGTTCTGGACTTCTGAACCCTAGGCTTCCTGCATCCAAGAGACGTGCTCCTGAGGATCATGGACCAAGAAGGGTGGGGCTGTGGGAGCAGAGGGGACTCCCGGAAACAGCTGAAGAGTGAGCATACCTGGCAGGTGATGTGGGCATCCTGGCTCCTAGGCACCAGGGCCAGCAGCTGGGGCATATGCTGTTCCACAAACTGCTCACACTGAGGAAAGACAGACACGATATGTAGGCCCCATCTGTAAGAGGGCTTGTCATGCAGACCTAGCATTCTACCTCACTCTGCCACTCCTTCTGACTGTGGGTGTGTGTTTTTCCACCAGTGTCTGACTGACTGACCATTAAAGACTCAACTGAAGGGCTGGAGAGATGGCTCAGTGGTTAGGTACTTGCTGCTCTTATGGAGGACAAGATGGCTCATAACCATCCTTAAATCCAGTTCCAGGGAATCCGATGGCCTCTTCTGACCTCCCTGGGCACTGCACACACACGATGCCCATACATACATGCACTCAAAACACATACAAATAAAATACGTCTTTAAAAAAGGTCTCTACCTAAGTTTGACTGGCTGAAACCTGTTTCTTTGGGGGAAGCCAGGGTGTTGGAGCTGGAGCCAGCTTGCTGCATCACCTCATGTTTGCCTAGCATGCACGAAACCTTTAGTTTAAACTTCCAGAGCTACATGAAACTCAGCAGAGTGGTACATGCCAAAGGAGGTGGAGGCAGGAGGATCAGAAGTTCAAGGTCAGTTTAAGTTACACAGGACCCCCTCTAGAGAAAATTCCACTGTAGTGAGGGAATTTATCATAGGCTTACAGAACTATTTATTCAGTTCTTTGTTGTTGTTGATTTCTTTTTGGTTTTGTGAGACAGGGTTTCTCTGTGTAGCCCTGGCTGTCCCGGCGCTCACACTGTAGACCAGGCTGGCCTCAAACTTAAGAGATCCATCTGCATCTGCTGCCTGAGGGCTGGGACTAAAGGTGTACACCACCACAGCCTGCCTTTAAAATTAGGTGTGTGTGTGTGTGTGTGTGTGTGTGTGTTCGTTCAGAAGGAGAGTTTACAGGAGTTGATTCTTTCTGTTTACCATATGGATCCTAGGGATTGAACTTGGCTGACTGGCCTTGTGGCAGAGCCAGTGAGCAACTGAACCTCCTCCTTTCCTCATGCTCTTTCCTATCTCAGTCTTCTTTCAACAGACAGGGTCTCATGTAGTCCAGGCTGACCTTGAACTCATTATTTATATAGCTGAGGCTGGCTTTGAACTCCCAATTCTTCCTCAGCCTTTCAAATGTTAGGATTACAGGCTAGCACTATTGTACCAGTTTCCAGCTCTCCCCTGCAGGAGGACTTCTACAAGTTGAGTTACAGAGTGAGCAGGGTAGGGCAGGACAGGATTGTGGGAAAAGGTGAAGTTCTTTTTCTGCTCCAGCTGGCCCTTGCTTTCCTCAGAGATTTTCTGATTCCTGCTAGGTATTGTCAAATGCTGCCCATCATGTGGGTAAGGTGGCACACCGGGGGAACAGTGTGGCAAACACACCACTGAGTGAAACCAAGAAAAGACAGTATGGTCCTTTTCTGCTGGGACTAACAGGACTTTTCTTGTGCCTAGCCCATGAAGAAGGCCTGCTGATGTTCCAGTCCAAAGCCTTGGGTTCAGTTACAGTTCAGTTAGCCAGTTACAGTTGTGACAATCATTGTCTGACCGACTGGGAATCAGCATCATGTGTGTCTCTGGCTACAAAGTGTCTTCTGGCCCAGCCCCTATCACACACATGCCGTAAGTCCCACCCATGTGCCCACCTACCTTTTGCCTGTTTAGCCAGAAGCGAAGACAGGCCTGGTGCATTGCCTGTGGCATAGCCTGTTCACTGGTGTTCCAGGCCTGGCTGATCACAGACTTGCAGAAATGGCACTCAGTGTCTTGTAGTGGCCATTCTTCTATCAGAGGTTCCACAGCAGGAAGGGCTAAAGAGAAAGTAGTTAAAATCGTCCAGCAAGCTGGGTATGGAGTTGCATATCTCATCATGCCAGCATTTGAGAGGCTGAGGCAGGAGGATTACGCCAAGCTCGAAGCCAACCTGTGCTATGTAGTAAGTAAGACTCTTGTTTTAATCCTTTCCCCAGAACTGTCTTGTACAAGTGTTGGTTCTGGGGCTGGAGAGATGGTTCCCTGGTTAAGAGCACTGGCTGCTCTTCCAGAGGACTGGGGTTTGATCCCCAGAGCTCCACATGGTGGTTCATAACTGTCAGTTATTCCAGTTCTAGGGGATTCAACATCCTTAATGGCCTCATGGGAACCAGCCACACATGTGGTGTATAGATGTCCATGCTGGAGCAGAAAAAAAACTTAGCCTTCTCCCGGGATCCTGCCCTGTGCCATCCTGCTCACTCTTTGACTCAACTGGGAGAAGTCCACTTGTAGCAAAGAGATAGAACCTGGATACAGTCATGCTAACCTTTAATCCTAACATTTGAAAGGCTGAGGAAGGGGAATTGGGAGTTCAAAGCCAGCCTTAGCTATATCCATATCTGTAGAAATAAATAGTTAAAAAATAGTGTTGGTTCCTGAACCCCACCTTGTCCATGCTCCCCCCCCCCCATGTGCACTGTAGGCATGTAAGTTGGGGAGAAGTCATGGGGGAGGGGACAGCAGGCTTACCTGGGCCAATGGCATCCTCAGTGGAACATCGGAGGACAAGGCCACAGACTAGCTGGGGCACCACACGGCCCAGCAGTGCGTCTAGCAGTAGAACTGTATAGCGCTCAGCCAAGCACTGGCAGATGCCACCCACCACCAGGGGTACCACGTGGCACACCTGGGACACAGCCACGGCCAGCACACCCTGGGGTGAAGGTGGAGAAAGGACACCATGGGACCATCTGAGTGGGCACCCTAGATGCATCCCCTTTCTCCCGTCTAGGAAGGAAAACGGTTCTGTCCACAGCTCACTGAGCATCCAGGACAGTAGGGGACTTGGATGCACCTGGAGTCACGGAGACTCTGCATTTGACACCAGATACAGATCTGACTCTAAAGGCATGAGTCACTTGAAAGGGAGCTTCAAGCCTTCTAACAGCCTGGCCTGAAGCTAGAACTCAAACCCATTTCCTGACCTAGGGCCACCTACTTTCCCATACTCATCCATCAGAAAGACAGACAGTTCCCTCCGTTGGTCCCCAAAGCTGACATGTCCTTGCATTTGGAACCCTGGGAAAGCCAGCAGGTCTCTTACCTCACTCCAATTCCAAACAGCTCTAAGCTGAAGGGCAACAGAGGTAACCGGGGTGTGGCTTTTTCCTTTACTCCTTTATCCAGTTCATGTGACAAGCTGGCCCCAGTGCCAGGAGGTTGAGGCAGGGGGAGGGCTCAGAGTATGGACCCCCGTGGAGTGTGATAGCTCACTTAAGACCCACCTGTTATCATTGACCCACACATGGCTCTCTTCCTGTCATGGTGGCACAAGTCAACAGCCATTGTAGTCAATGACCAAGCTGCTCGTTCGTGAAATGGTCTTCACCCCTGGATTACCTCCAGCCATGCCTCTTCCCCTGGCCTTATACTCTCTCTGCTGACTGGAGAACATGCTAGAATGGCTTCTGGCCTTAGGAACCCTCTCGGTGCCCGCTCCCCTTTTTTAGAACGTGTCCACACCCCCTGCCTAACTCTCACCCTGCCTGATGGTTCAGCTGCTCTCTAATCAGTCGAACGCCCTTCTCCCTTGGCTTCCCTGGCAACACAGCACAGTCCCCAACTTGGCTGCCTGTTTCCGTTCAGCTCTTCTGATGCTGTCTCCATCTGTCTACATGTTGTCCCTTAATGGTCTTGCTCAGGCTTTTGATCCTCAGTGAGTGATACGGCTGAGTGTTTGTTTATATACATGTACACGTGTGTGCAGGTGTGTGGAGGCCAGAGTGAAGGTTGAGTGGCTTCCTTAATCACCCCCCACCTAAAACCTAATTATTTATTTTTATTTATGCATACGTCTGTGTTTCTGAGTATATGTATGCCGCATATGTGCAGGGGTGCCCTTGGGTGCCAGAAGAGGGCATTGCCTAGAGCAGGCATTACAAGTGGTTGTGAGCTGCCAGACACGGGTGCTGGGAACCAACTCACTCCTCTGGAGAAGCAGCAAATGCTTCTTCTTCTTCTTCTTCTTCTTCTTCTTCTTCTTCTTCTTCTTCTTCTTCTTCTTCTTCTTCTTCTTCTTCTTCTTCTTCTTTTTTCTTTTTTGTTTTTTTTGAGATAGGATTTCCCTGTGTAGCCCTGGCTGTCCTGGAACTCGCTCTGTAGACCAGGCTGGCCTCGAACTCAGAAATCCGCCTGCCTCTGCCTCCCAAGTGCTGGGATTAAAGGCGTGCGCCACACTGCCCAGTGCAGCAAGTGTTTCTAACTGTTGGACCATACCTCCAGCCCCACCATGTTGTTTTTTTGAGACAGGGTCTCAGACTAACCCTGGAGTTCATCCATTTGGCCGGGCTGGCTGGCCAGCAAGCTCTAGGGATCTGCCTATTTCTGACTCCCTGGTGTGTAGGGTTACAAATGTGCATGGCTACCCCCAACTTTTATGTGGGTGCGAGTATCTGAACTCAGGTTCAGCAAGGACTGTACTCACGGAGCCATTTTCCTAGTCCTCTGAGCTCATTTAAAAAATATTTATTGAATTATTTACACCCCAAATGCTGCCCCCTCCTCCCGGTCCCCACCTTACATAGTCCCTCCCCCAACAGCTGACTGATCTCACTTTTTATTGATGGATGTCCTTGGCCCCTGGGGACCTTATTTTCTCCTGGATCTTGATTTAATTGTTACCCTCTTCAGAGCCTCTCCCTGGCCGACATGTAACTGTTATAATTTTATCTGTGCGACCCCTCAGCTCTGCATGTTCTATAATCTGCACATTTCTTCCATAACACAGGCTTCAGAAAGGCTTGAATGTGTACCCTATTGTGACTCTTAATGACTGACATGGGCTTCAGGACCCCAGCAGTGTCTGGCAGCTCACAACCACCTGTAACTCCTGCTCTAGGAATCCAATGCCCTCTTCTGGCACCCAAGGGCACCTGCACATATGTGGCATACATATACTCAGAAACACAGATGTATGCATAAATAAAAGTAAATCTTAAAAAAATAATTAGGTGGGGGGTGACTAAGGAAGACACTCAACCTTCACTCTGGCCTCCACATACCTGCACACACGTGTACATGTACATAAACACCTACATGCAAAACAAACACCCAGCTGTATCAGTCTGGACATCACTGAGACCATTAAGAGACAACGTGTAGACGGGGAGAACAATCCTCAGCTGACGAGGCACTGGGAGAGGCTGCCATGGGTTTGGAGGACAGAGAGAGCTGACTATTGATGAACTTTTTTTTTTTTTTTTTTTTTTGTGAAATTGATGCACTTTTCCCCTACAGTGAAAACCAGTGCTTCTCAGCCTTCAGATGGTGATCTGCTACAAGAGAAGGCTGGCTCTGACCTAACCTCCCACACCTGAGCCTCAAGGTTCCTTGAGTAGAAGCAATGCACGGTGTTTCCTCATCTAACTCATAGCCTTAGAGTATTGAGGTGGAGGAAGGTGCAGCTACTGGGGGCCCTCCTGAGCTCTCTGTGGTCCTTACCTTGGGAATCACGGCTTGGACCCGCTTGATCAGAGTCCTGCAAAGCCAGCAGAAGGGCAGAGGGATGGGGAGCTGTTGCTCAGTGAAGTCCTGAGGAAGGAAGTGATGGCATGTGGTTAAGCCTGGGAGGAACCGCCCAGGCCCGACTGTCTGACCTTGCCTTCTCTGCCTCCTGGTTTGGGCTCTGCCCCTCTGGGTGCTCATGTGTCTCAGTGGCCACTTTAGCCTTCTGGATTCCCTATAAGCAGCTGTTGGGGAATGGGCTGGGGAGGGCTGGCTTACCTGTGTGTGAGGCCCAGGTCTTGCCAAGAGGGCGCCTGGCAGCGCAGGGAGGACCAGCTTGTTCAGCAGAGGGTCTGGAACAGCATCCAGCATTCCTGGAATCTGTTCTGGCTTAGCCTGCCCAAGTGGGCACAGGCCCACATGATTGCAGATGGCTTTGGGGTTCTAGGGCATGGAACAGGTAAGGGCTTTTAGAGTCAGGAGGGAACCCCTCTCTGCCCAGGTTTATGCTCAGGGATAAGGGCCACAATCATTGAGCCTGGAATTATGGGGAGCAGGCTGGGTGAAGTACTGCATCTTAGGGCTGGCTCTATGGAAGGGACAAAGATGGAGCTGGGGCTGTGTAGGAGCTTGAAGCATGTGTCTGGGAAAGTGTGGATGCATGTGAGCATCTTGTGTGACGATAAATAAGAATGTGGGTATGTGTGGGTGAGGGGATGGAGGGCATGTCTGAATCCCTGTAGATGTAGAGCAGGCAGGCTCTGATTTGGGTGTCTGGATGAAGAGACTGAGTTTCCTGTGGCTGTAGTGGGAAGTGTGTGTGTGTGTGTGTGTGTGTGTGTGTTGTCTGCTGTGTGTATCTTGTGAGTGTATCTGTAGTTCTGTGCATGTAACTGATTGAGAGGTGGTGTACATGTGTGATTTGATATGGATATGGGTGGGTGTTCATGTGTATGGCTGTGTGTGTATCTATTTGAATGTGTGTGTGCGTGTGTGTGTGTGTGTGTGTGTTGGGTGTCACTTATATAGATAGGTAAATAGCCGCTTAGGCACATGAACTGTGTGACAAGCAGGTCAGGGTCCTCACAATCTGGCTCTGGAAGTAGTCGATAACCAGGGGCAGGTAGACATCAAGCACTTGGCGACACCGGGGCACAAGCAGCTTCAAGGGAAGAATATCACATTCTTGTTCCAAGAACTTCCGGATCGTGTCCTGGGAGGGCAGCGAAGGGAAGGTTAGCCTGGCCTTTCTGAGATCTGCCCCCACCACAGTCCCTGACACAAGGCCTCCCTTGCCTTTCTGAACTTCATTCAGGATCTGTTTCCCATTACCTGGAAAGTGTCTTCCTTGGTCATCTTTGTGAGAAGGTGGACAATATCCTCACACTCTTGGCACAGGTCATTCTGGAAAAGAGGGTCTCAAGTGGGGCAAATGAGTTAGCATGCTCCCAGCTCCAGGGATCGAGGCTTTCTGAGACACAGGCTGACAGGTGCTTTAAGGTGTAAGGGTCTACTTATCATTCTATCTCATCCCGCTGTGGGAATCCCATCCATCCTGTCCCACCCACTTGATCCACCCTGCTCACCCATCTTGTCCATCTCCCCACAATCATCCTGTCTTACCCACACGTCCACCCGTCTTACCCACACGTCCACCCGTCTTACCCACACGTCTACCCGTTTTACCCACATGTCCACCCATCTTACCCACACGTCCACCCATCTTGCCCACATGTCCACCTATCTTACCCACACGTCCACCCATCTTACCCACATGTCCACCTATCTTGCCCACACGTCCACCTGTCTTACCCACATGTCCACCCGTCTTACCCACACATCCACCTATCTTGCCCACACCTCCACATATCTTACCCACACGTCCACCCATCTTACCCACATGCCCACCCGTCTTACCCACACATCCACCCGTCTTGCCCACATGTCCACCCCATGCATCTTGTTCCATCATGCTTCATCCCATCGCATGCTCCCACCATTTCCTGTCACACCGGACCATACCGTCATCCCCTGACACCCAACATTGTGGGAGCTCCATTTCTCTAAGGTCCATTCAGAACCCACCCCAGTTCTTCCTTTCTGGATTTCTGGTGCCTGCTTGGGTGCTACTCACAGCTCCTGCGTGTCCCCAGACTTCCTGTAGGCAGTGCCCCAGGGCTCGGCACTGCACTGCTTGCTCCAGGCTTTGGCACCAGAATTTAGGACCTTGTGTACAATCCATGGACGAGGCCGACCCGATGGCTATAGTCAGGGTCAGAGCAAGCCTCATCAGGTCCCAGCATACACACAGCACCCTGCCTTCACCCCACCTCCAACCCAGTTTCATTGCAAAGGGGTGGCCATTACTTATGCTAGGCAGCTCTGAGTCCTCCTGCTTCAATCTCCACTAACTGTGACCTTGGATGAGCCACAGGGCCTTTCTGTGCCTCAGCTAACTGGTCTTTAAATTCTGGATTATGCGCAGACTGGGGTTGTTCTGGGCACAGAGCCGACTTAGTGAGTGGTGGAGAAGCCTCTGTGAGGGAGGCTGGGGACTCACCTGCTCCTGGGCAGCAGAGTGTGGGAAGCAGCAGTAGCCATTGCAGTAGATGTGACTTGGCCATGGCTGCCCACTTCTGAGCACCCTACTTGAGTCAGGGGCTCTTATAGTGGGGGAGAGGACCTGGGGGCTGGACTCCGTGGGAGCAGGCTGAGTGGCTCAGTGTTTGCCTGTGTCTTGAGAGCCCTCCAGCAGGGACACTCCTGTCCACCTCCCTGTGATGGCTGATGTCACTTCCTATTCCTCTCCTTTACCCTGTTTTCAAGCTCCCTCAGCCTGATTTGGCTCATCTTCAAACAAGGGGGTCTTGTTTGATCCCCACCCTCTGGACTGGGCAACAGATGCTGAGTGGGGTCGGAATGGGCCTCTCTAGCCCCACCCCAGGCTTCTCAATCCTCTGCTCTTAGGCAATGCTCTTGAGAGCTTCCTGCCTGGCTCTTGACGCAGGGTAAGTGCCGGAAGGGCACACTTAGGTGCTCCCAGGGCCACCTACCTCCCATCTCCCCCTTACTTTAAAATCCTCTGATTCTATGGACTCCTGGCTGGTGCTAGTGAGAGGGGCATGGTGCAGTGGATGTGACAAAGCAGGAAGCGTCCTGTGAGGCTGAGGAGGGACCTGGGGCTGATATTTCTGTGTCCCCTGTGGGTCTCAGGTAGCTTTATCCAGAAGCAGATGCTCATGTCCCCTAGCCACCCTCCTGGGCATGAGACAAGACTCAGCTGACACTGGTCCTCTGAGGCTGTAGAGCTCTCAGGCTATGTCCACACCTGGTTGGGCCCTTGAGAAAAAGAAGCTCAGGGCTCACTGCAGGGCAGGTGCATTAGGTCACTACTGCCCCCTGGCCATCGGGACCCTTCCTTATCTGATTCCTGCCATTGCCTTTCCCTGCCGAGGCTCCCTAGAGAGTCCTCCAGTGCTCACAGGCTGGGCGGGGTGGGAGCAAGTCTCATGATGAAAGTAAATAATTGGACACGTGATGTAAAACAACACATTGGAAGTGGTTCAAGGGTTCGTGTAGTTTCTGTTGGCCTCAAGACACTACAGTCTGTTACTCTAGTTACAGCTAATCTCAAGGAAGGCTGGGAAAGGGCCTTCTTCAGAGAGTGACGAGAACTGCTTTTTGTTTTGTTTTGTTTTTAGAGACAGGGTTTTTCTGTGTAGCCCCGGTTGTCCTGGAACTTGATCTGAAGACCAGGCTGGCCTTGATCTCACAGAAATCTGCCTGCTTCTGCCTCCCCACTGCTGGGATTAAAGGTGTGCACCACTACCACCTGATTCTTCTAATTCTTTTTTTTTTTTCTTTTAAGACAAGGTCTCATGTAGCCCAGGCTGGTCTCAAATTTGCTAATATAGCTGAGGATGATCTTAGACTCCTAATGCTCCTGCCTCCACTTCCTGAGTGCTGTCACATAGGGATGTGCACTGCCACACCAGGTTTACGTGGTGACAGGATTACAGGTGTGTGCTTACCACACCTGCCTCATTTGTGTTTCTCAGCTGGCCAGGCATTCCACTGTGCTACTGGTGATACTGATGATGTCCTGAGTGGTGTCACAGCCAGACACGGCACCTCACAGACTGGTCACAAGTCCTCACGACCTTGTTAATAGTTTCAGAGAGTCCTTTGGCTAAAGTCTACTGCTATATCTATCAGGCAATGTGGACAGTGTCAGCAGAAGTGATATACTGCCATGTGTTTCCTCATTTCTTTCTGCCTCTTGGTGGCTCCTTGGAAGGAAGCCAAGGAAGAAGCATCCATTCCACTTTGACCAGGACCTGAATGGTCAGTGTTGCTGCAGTTCTCAAACCCAAGGAACTAATCTTAGGGTCAGTATAGACATGGCACCGACTTGGCCACCAAGGCCCCTCAGATACGTATCTTCAGAGTCACAGGGATGAGATGTAAGCAGTGTGGTGGGGGTGACTGTGTCAGATGAATCTGGACTTGGGAACTGAAGGGAGCTGAACCTTGACCTCCTTTACGTATGTGAACTGAAGTTCCCGGAAAAAAAGCTGTGCTCACGTTAAACATTCAACAGGGATGACTGGCTGGCTAGAACTGTCTGTGGAGAGCTGGAATGTCAGAGACCTGCAGCTAAATTATGTCCTCAAGAGCCTTGTATTGCCCACTCTGTGGTCACCTCACACTCTTGTGACAATTATGTACATTTGTTTGGGTTGTACAATAGACCCTGAGTTCCCACCACTCATGACACAGCCTTCAAGCATCTGAGCCACGGCAGAGATTTTCTTGGCTTCCTGTAACTATTTGCTTGATGTCTCCACTGATGTATTTGCAAACTGTCTTGATTTATCACGTTCTCTGCCCCATTCCAAAAAGAGAAAAACAAAAACAAAACAACGTTTCTGAACTCGGAGCATATTTGGAGTGATCTGTACCTGTGTATCTGGGCCAGGATCACTCAGATTTGGTTTCATAATAGACTCTTAGGCCTTGTGAGGTGCCAGCTTGTCACTTGTGTCAACAAACTGGAGACCAAAGCTTACTATTTTATTTTAAGATTTATAAGATTATAAATTATGAATATCTATGTATGTGAAAGGCACATGGAGAAGCCTAGGGATAAAGAACAATTGTTGCTCTCCCAGAGCACTTATTAATTTGGTGCTGAGACCCAAACTCGGGAACTCACACTGTTCAAGCTTGCTCTTCACAGCTGATTCACATGCTGGCTGGCTAAAAATACTAATACTACCAAATTGTATCCTTAAAAAAGGTTTAGTGTGTGTGTGTGTGTGTGTGTGTGTGTGTGTGTGTGTGTGTGCATGCGTGCATGCGCGCGCTTCTGTGTGCCTTCACAGGTGTCCTTGGAGTCCAGAAGAAGGTATTAGATTACCTGGAGCTAGAGTTATAGGTAGTCATTGGCCACCCGATGTAGATGCTGAGAATCAAACTTGGGTTCCCTGGAAGAGCTGTGAGTGCTCTTAAACACTGAGCCATCTCTCCAAACTCTAAGTTGTATCTTTAAAAAAAGATTTTTACTTATAGTGTGTGTGTATGTTGTACATACGTATGTATGCATATGTGTTTGAGCTTACACACAGTTATATGCACCTATATGCATGCTACAGTGGCCAGAAGATGGAGTTAAGTGTCCCAGTACCACCCTGTCTCTTCCTGTTAGGCAGGGTCTCTCGTTGAATGTGAGGATCACATCACATTCTCTTGGCAAGGCTGTCAGCGAGGATGCCCCAGTGATTCTCTTGCCTCTGCCTGCCTCGGAACTGGGATTCCAGGGGTGCATAAGATACGTGGCTTTGTTACATGTATGCTGAGATTTGAACTCTGGTCCTCAGGATTTCACAGCAAGCACTCTTAACCCCTGAGCCATTTCTGCAGCCCCTCCCATGTTTTTTTTTTTTTTAAGTATTTATGGTGTTTATACAAAATAAGAAACACAGATGAAGCACTTTTTCTGCAGGAGAGGCTTGATGTTATCTCAGGGAACAGCACTGACACAGCTGGGTACAAGCTGAACTTAATCCTTTTTCTTGGAGAACACTCTTTCCCCCTGTGGTACATCAAGTGAGCACCCGTGCAGCAGACCCCGCTCCACAAACCCAGAGAACATGAAACTTATCATCTTAACTGTCTGGATGCGGCCAGGTCTGAAGCTCTGAGTATATTCATGTTGTGAAATAGGTCCCCGGGACACTTTCATCTTGCAAAGCTGAGACTCTATGCCCATTAAACTCCTCTTTGTTCTGTTGCCCAGTTTCTGATAACCATCATTCTTTCTGTTTCTTTGAATTTGTAGGGGTTTTGTTCTTGAGTACTTGGGATTGCTCTATCAGCTTTGTTTCTACAAAAAAAAAAAATCACCACACATACATATGAGATATATATATATACACATATATATGTATATATATGTATGTATACATGTGTGTGTATATATGTATATATGCATATACATACATATACATATATATACATATATATGATTTATATATACTGTTTTTGAGTAAGCTCCAATGTAGACCAGGCTGTCCTCAGACTTGATATGTAGCTGGAGATGACTTTAAGCTTTTGAGCCTCTGGCCTCCACCTCGGTACCCGGTTCATGTGGTGCTGGAGATTGAGCACAAGGCAGTCTACCCACTGACCGTGTTATCTCTCAACTCCATGTCCCTGAATTTGACAATTTTGGATGCTGCATAGAAGTCAGTGTTAAATGGGACGTTTGCTTCTTCATACGAGTTTGCTTCTCTTAGCTTAACGTCCTCAAGTCCGTTTACCCAGTGGCTCGTATTAAAGTTTCCCTCCTTCCTTTGGAAGGCTGAAGAACATTCCTCTGTGTGTACATCATGTATAGATTATCCATTCATTCATCGATTGTCACTGTCACCTTTGGCCAGTGGACACACACACTGCTTTGAATTCGGGAGTGCAAACACCCTTTCGAGACCCAGCTTTTGGTCTTCAGCTGTGTCAGCAGTGGGGTTGATGGCTCATGTGCTCTCTGGATTAGTCTTTTAAAGAAACTTCCTTATTTGCTTTGAGTACAATCCCACCAGTGCTCTGTGTCACAAAACCACCCACCTGTTGTGTATCCTTTATTTATGTGTGTGTGTGTGTGTTTGGTCTTTGGACAGTCGCCATCCTAATGGTGGTTCCAAACTATGCATTTGCCATTTTGATTTGCATTTCTCTGAGGTTAATAACTGCATGTTGATCTTTTGCATAACACTTTGGGAGCAGTGTCCTCATGAGTTCTTTGCACGGCCGGGCAGTGGTGGCGCACGCCTTTAATCCCAGCACTTGGGAGGCAGAGGCAGGCGGATTTCTGAGTTCGAGGCCAGCCTGGTCTACAGTGTGAGTTCCAGGACAGCCAGGGCTACACAGAGAAACCCTGTCTCAACCGCCGCCGCCCCCCCCCCAAAAAAAAATCTAAAAACAAAAAAAAAAAAAAAAAAAGAGTTCTCTGCACATGTTTTGTGAACCTGGGAGTTAAATCTAGGGCCTAGTATATGGCAGACAAGTGCTCTACCACCAAGTTACACCCCCAGTCTCGCCACACATATGAAACTAGATGTTGTTCTTAAGCGGTAGGAATTTCTTTGTGTGTTCTCCACATTAACTTTTCTCCCATTCAGTGGACTCGCTGTTCACTCTGCAGATTACACCCTTCAGCATACAAAAGGTAGCCTCATGAAGTCCTATTGGTCTTTTTTTTTTTTTTTTAACTTGGTATGCTTTACATATAACATAAATTATTGTTGGATCCAATTCTACAAAGCTTTTGCCCAACGTGTTTTGTTTTGACTTGTTCTACAGCCCTGGCCAGCCTGGCCAAGGACTTATATGTAGACCACGTGGGCCTGAAACTTGCAATGATCCTCCTGCCTCTGTCTGTGGAGTACTGGGAGTGTAGGCATAAACTACTGTTGCCCTTTGCATTCTTACAGGAATTTAATCATCTCGGGTCATACATGTAGGTCTTTAATCCCCTGTAATTGTTACAGATCGCTCCCCTCTTTTATGGCATCTCACTGTGTTAAGGTACAAAACTAAAGATTTCGTTAAAGAAAGACGCCTGTAAAAGTTTACTTAATAAAAATACAGTTGGTGGCTTCCTTCCAGCCATTGATTAATCTTGATCCTTGTCCCCAATGTTGGGTGATATGAACCTTTGTTGTGAATAAAGGGCTATGGCATTAATTCCCTGTGGGTGAAAACATGTTATCTGCAGTAAAAGTCTTGTTTTTTTGTTTGTTTGGTTGGTTGGTTGGTTGGTTGGGTTTTTTTTGTTTTGTTTTGTTTTTTGTGAGTGAGCTTTGTCAGAAATATAGGTGGACACATTTGCATCTTTCATGTCAGAATTTGTTGGAGATCAATAAATTAATAAACCACATTCATTTTATCTAGCATTATTGATTATTTTATATTTCTGAGATAATATCACACCATGGAACCTAGGACAGCCATAGATGTTTTTTCATTAAGTTATTTTGTACATATATGTATGTGTACTACATGCTGGCCTGGCCAGAAGCAGGCATTGGATGCCCTAGAACTGGAGTTAGGCCTCTATGTGGATGCTGTGAACTAAAACCTGGGTTCCATGGAAGAACAGCCAGTGCTCTTAACCACTGAGCCACCTCTCCTGCCCTGACCCGGACTTGTGATCTTGATTCAGCTTCCTGAATCCTGAGATTGCAGGAATATGCTGGGAACCACGCTGGGGTCCTCTGCAAGAACAAGTACCCTTAACTCCTGAGCTATTTCTCCAGTCCCATGTCAGCCTTTTTGTATTGGTTTGGGGCTTAAACTCAGACCCTCATGCTTCGTCAGAAAGCACTCTGCCCACTGAGCCATCTCCCCAGCTTTCTCAAAAAGTAAAGCATTTCTCACAATTATTTAGTTTTGTTTAACATTAGTGGATTTATAATTGTTACATTGTTTGTTTACTTGCTTGGTTTGTTTTCCCAAGACAAGGTTTCTCTATGAAGTCCTGGAACTCAATCTGTAGATCAAGCTGTCTCAAACTCAGGGATCCGCCTGCCTGTGCCTCCTGAGTGCTCGTATTAAAGGCGTGCGCCGCCACGTCTGACCATTATATGCTTTTGATGCGTGCATGTGTGCATGTGTCATGTGTTCCTTATTTAATTTGGTGCATTCCTAGATGGTAACATTTTACTCATGTGCATAGTCCTGTATCTGCCTGGGCTTCATGTGCTGGACAGGCAGTTTCTGATTAACCCACCTCAACATTTGCTCTGAAAATGGAACAAACTGAGTCTTTTGAAATGGAAGACTAAGGGCAAAGGAACTTCTGTAGCTACTACTCTGTTGTATGGCACAAGGAGGAGCAGAACACAGCCAGATCTCAGAGCGGCACTTCTCTTTATCCAATCCAGATGCCTTTAGATTGTCTCCTCCGGCTTCCCTGGCTAGAGTTCTCAGCACGATGTAATAGAAATCACGGACAGACATTCCTGTCTTGTTCTGACTCTTCAGGAGAAAGCATTCCGTGTTTTGCTATTAAACATGGAATCATTTCTGTTTCTTATTTTTCAGATGCTCTTGATTAAGATGAAGACATACTCTTATATTCCTAGTTCGCTGAGTGTTCTTGTGGGCAGTATGTTCCCCATGTACATGTGTATGGCGTCTGGAGGCTGTCATCCTGATATCATCTTTTACCCCCCACGCCCTGCCCCCATACACTTTTTTGAGACAGGATCTAGGCCGACTAATCAGAAAGCCCCAGAAATCTTCCTGTCTCTGTGTCCCAGTATTGGGGTTCTCTCTGTGCCCAGCCCTTTGTTTTTAAACCCAGCAATTCAACTTTTATGATCCTGATACTATTCTCTTGTATGAAGTTTTTTCATGCATTCAGATATTTTTACATGAAGGCTGCAATGAAATTGTAGCAATGATAATAACTGTCTTGTAGCCTAAAAACAACAGATATTTTCTTTTCTGTGCAGGAATGCAGGAAGCTGAGAAATTATCAGGAAGTAACTGCTAGTTTGGGGGAAAAAAACACAAAAATCTTTCCATCTTTGCCTTGATCAATTAATATATATCAATCTGGGAATCCAAATGGGACTTCAAGAGACAGGTTGAATCAAATTTCTTTCATTAACTCTGATCTGGTCCCTAATATCTATTAAAAGCCACCCCCCTCACCCCCAAGAACAGAGTACTGGATCGCAAATTGGAGCAACTGCTGACACAGATTGGTATTTTTCCAGGATTTTTCAAACCACAAACTGGCACTTCACGGCCTCCCATGGAGTGACCAAAAATAGGCATTCTCTGTGGGTCCATTGGGAAATCCCATTATGAGTCGTGGAAGCCCCTCTGCTACGTAAGCATACATTCTGTAATTAGTGAATTGTAGAAGCTCCTGTTACGTAAGCGTCCACTCTGTAATTAGTTTTCTAGGGTTCTTCAGTGGAACGCACATAAAACCCAGCACCAGTGCCGAAGTCTCCGCTGTCATCTTCTCCTTTAATATCACAGCCCTGGGGTTTGGTATCTCTGGAGCAATGACAAGGCCGTGTTCAGAGGCAGCTTGCTGATAGCCAGACTTTGATAGGAAATTTTGTTCTGTGCGTGTTAAACCAGGCAGTCTGTAGGTGCAGACACTTCCCTCTCGGGCTGGGGTGGTAGGTAGACAAGTCTGCTTTACCTTTCAATTCAACACTGTTGTGTTCTAACTTTCCAGAGCTCTCGGAGGCACCCGTTGCTGGAAGGCCGTTCTTCTCCTCTCCAACTGCTACTTGTCCCCCACTCCCTGCATCTGCAACAAAGGGCAGTGTCCCTGAGGGACATCTCCCTGTGCTCAGCTTTTTACATGGGTGCTTGGGATCTGAACTCATGCTCACACAGTAGGTATGTAACCCACGGCACCATGTCCTCCAGCTCCTGTCCCCAGACTCTAACCCTTTCTCCTTTGTGATAGAATTGCTTTTACAATGAAAGAAGAAAATCTATCCCTTATACTCATTACCAGATCAACATTGCTGGCTGCCTCGTACATAGAGGACCGTGACTAGGTCCTACAATTAGATAAGCTTGAGGAAGGAGTCTGAGCTCCTTCAAGTCTAATTGTTCATGACTTTCTCTTGGGACCCTCAGCTGGGAGTGCAATGTATGTGCCTCAGTAGATTCCTACCCTAGCCCATCTCCCCTACACCGAGCCCGGGCACGTCCCAGATGACCCTCCCTCTCACACGTCTCTGCTCAGCCTTGGCTCTCAACCACCAGCCACAGCTCTGCCTAGCAACTGCGCTCACGGTTCTCTTACTTTGACCTCTCCTCCCCACCTCCTTTGCATGTAGAGCACAGTTCTGTACCCCCTCTTTACTGGATGTAATTTCTCCACATGCTCACTCCGGAATTTCCCTCCCTCCCCCTCCCTCTCTCTCTCCCTTCCTCCCTCTTTTCTTCCTTCCTTCCTTTCTTACGGAGTTTCACCATGTAGCCCTGGATCGTCTGACACTGGCTGTATAGATGAAGCTGGCCTTGAACCCACAGAATAATGGGATTAAAGATGTGACCAAAATTATTTTGATAATACATATTATGTACAATGTATCTTTATTATAGTCCTCCAATCCCCATTCTCTTGGACAAACCCAACACCAATGCCTCTAACCTTTGGTTTCCCCCTCCTCCTTTTCCTCCTCCTCCTTCCCCCTTCCGCCTCTTCTTCCTCCTCCTCCTCCCCCTCCTCCTCCTTCTCCTCCCACTAGTTCCATTAGTACTGCCTGAACACTCATGGACAACTTACCAGGGATCACATCTCCAAAGAAAAATAACTCCCTCTCCCCAGAAGCCACCAAATACAAGTAGCTACTCAGCTAGAGGTGGGACCGCATGGGCCTCTCCACCGTCTGTGCTGGAATCATTGACTTGGCTTGATCTGGTATAGGTGAGCTCATGCGTGCAGTAGGTACACCGTGCCCGGAGGACGACGTTCCTCAGCACCCTCCCATCCTCTGGCTCTTACATGCTCTCTGTTCCCCACTCCTTTGATTAATGGCTCACTTATGGCTGAGCACTCAACAGTTGCGTATTCTCCTTACCGAGACTAGTTAGGAGTCTCTGCATTGACTGGTTCCCACTGGAAAAAGAAGCTTCTCTGGCTGGGTGGTGGCGCACGCCTTTAATCCCAGCACTTGGGAGGCAGAGGCAGGCGGATTTCTGAGTTCGAGGCTAGCCTGGTCTACAGAGTGAGTTCCAGGACAGCCAGGGCTACACAGAGAAACCCTGTCTCGAAAAACAGAAAACAAACAAACAAAAACAACAAAAAAGAAGCTTCTCTGGCCAAGTCTGAGAGCAGCGCTAATGTAAGGGTATGAATAGATATTTAGAAGGCAGTTTGACAGCAAAGCAGCAGTAGTGGTTCCCCAGTGGCCTATGACCTCCCTAACTTTTGACCAGGCTGCAGAGTTAGGCCTGAGTTCCCACCTTTGGCGTTCTGCAATGTAATTAGAGGACAGTTGTGTAGCTCTGTAACAGCCACACACTGTGCTGCCAGCTGACACACCTCGCCTCACAGGGTCTACTGCTGGGTAAATCCACTGAGGCTTCTCTTCCAGCAGCCTGCAAAGTACCATTTGCACTATAAAAGGTAACAGTTGAAAGGAAATCCCAGGTCCAACTCACTTTCTTTATCTCCTACAAACTAGTGTGTTATGTCTTTGGCAATAGGGTCTTATCATCTGATGACTGTAGTGGGTAGATAGCACCTGGAAATTTCTTTTTCTTTTTCTTTTTCTTTTTTTTCTTTTCATTTTACTTTTTGAGACAGGGTTTCTCTGTGTAGCCCTGGCTGTCCCAGAACTCGCTTTGTGGACCAGGCTGGCCTGGAACACACATAGATCCGTTTGCCTCTTCTTCCTGAGTGCTGGGTCTAAAGATGTGCACCACCATAACTGGTGAGAATTTCTTATTTGAGAAGTTCAGGCACAATTGAAAACTACCCCTTGAACCTCAAAACAAAACAAAGCCCAACCTTCCTGGACTGGGAATGTAGCTCAGTTGGGAGAGTGCTTGTCTAACGGTCATGAAGCCCTGGGTTTGACTCTTGGCACTGTAAAAATAGGGACCCGTAGACCCAGCACTTGGGAGGTAAAGGCAAGAAAGTGAGAAACTCAAAATCATTCTAAATTCAAAGACATTCTTGGCTACAGAATGACTTCAAAGCCAGTATGAGCTATGAGCTATGTGAGACAGACAAATAGACAGACAGACAGACACACACACAAACATACACAAACACACATACACACACACTCAGAGAGACAGAGAGAGGCAGAGATTTTTCTTTCCCTTTGTGAGTAGCTAATGTGGACATTGGCATCATTCGGATACACATCCCAGATACAATCTAAACTAGGAAGCTAGGGTTTGTCCTCTGTTTTCTAAAGCCAGCATTTCCCCACCTTCATTAAGGAATTCAAAGGACATTTCTACCACCCTAATCACCTGCTGCAGGTATGAGGACGTCCTCTATCTGATATTCAGTTCATGCACGGACTGAGGAGATTCCTGCTCTAACCCAGTTACAGCCTGGCCAGGCTCCATTGTTGTGCTGATGTGGGGCCCTGCTGATTGTATCGGGACACTAGCGTAGCAAATGATAGAGGAGGACCTGCTGAAGCCGAGGTTTACTCTCTAATTAGAGGGACTGAAAGGAGGCTGTTCCCAAACTATTAACTACAACAGATCTTGTGGGAGGTAACACAAGGTGCTTCAGGTAACCCTGCTCTCTTTCAGTGTTGCTAGCTGAAGCCGTGCACAGGTGTCAACTCTGGACCCTGGGGCCAGGCAGGCCAAGACATCCTGACTGTATGAGTATACCCAATCCCTTTCTGATATTAGACAGTAAGCACCAGGGTCTTCTCATACAAACCCCAAAAGCTTACTAGACCCCTGACCAAACTCTAAACCCTACCAGATCTTACTGCCAGATCCCAAACCCGGGCCTCTTGACTTCTGTGCAGAAACAAGTGACCACACTGGCAGTCTGCTCAATCTCTGGAAGAGCCCCAACTTTCCCTGCCTGGGGTCACTCGGTTCACACACGGTCTAGCTTTATGATGGCAGGACATATGGGCTTTTGGTGTTTGCAATAGAAAGTTTCAGAGAGTCCATGGAATCTGTTTTCACACTGAACCGTGGGGTTCGAATGACCTGAACCTGTGTTCCTAGACCATGGTCGCTCGCTCGTTCGTCTCCACCGTAAACTCTGTTTCCTTGTTTTGCGTTGGAACTAGCCAGGTCCTGTTTAGCCCTATTGCCAATAATTTGTGATTAGTTCAAACTCGGAATCTGTGAGGATTTTATGTGGGGGCTTTAGAAAAAGTATTTTGAGTGCTTATCAACGAAAATTGGAACAATCAGAACAATACAGGGAAGGTAAGCAAGGCCCCTGCACATACAATCCAAGCATTTAGGAGGTGGAGGCTGGAAGACCAAGAGTTCAAGGTCATCCTTGGCTATAGCTGTGAGTTTCTGGCCAGCATGGGCTACATAGTGTGTCAGGGGCAGCCCTGCTTATACACTGAAGGCCTGGGGTCAGCTATAGGCCTGACATACAGGCATGCTAACACAAAGTCTTGGGTCTCTGTGGAAAAACCCTGAAACAGATGGCTAGAAGCTATTGTAAACAAGCAGCTTTGATGGAAAGTTGCCAAGTCTTAGTCATAGACCTTGTAGATAGGTAACCTTGGTGGATAGTACCAACTTAGATAAGGACAAGTGAATCATAGGCGGAGTCATAGTAACCTGTCACCTGAACCTTCACCCAGCTGATACTCTGTTTTGGAAGATGTCTGTACTCCCCCTGAACACTTATGTTCCTGCATCATCCCCTTCCCCACATCCTACCTTTTTGTGTATATAACCCCTGTGTGAAAAAGTAAAAATTGAGATTTGATCAGACTATAGACAGATCGTCATTCTTTGTGTCTTTGCCTGTTCCCCCCCCCCAACCCCCACTCTCTTTCAGGTGACCTCCTGGACCCCTGTTTAATGTCCTGCTGGACTGGACAGTAGTGGAGGTACTGTCTAAAAAGGTCGAAAAAAATAATCCATTTTGAGGACCCTTCCTGCTTCCTAAGCTGTTACTCCTTGGAACCTTGTTGCTTGCTCTTAAAAGAAAACACATGCATGCATGTGCACACTTATGCATACATGCACATGTGCATACAGACATGCACACATAGGCTGCATATACAGCTCAGTAGGTAGAGTGCTTGCCTTGTATGCTTGAAGCTGTGGGTTGTATCACCAGCACAAAACAAATCACAAGAACCGGAAATTACATGTCAGAGAACATAGGCTTTGGGCATTAGAAGTTAGTCTCCTGGGAAGGGAAGAGAAGGTGGGAGGGTATAGTGAGCTAACAGTGTCAAATAAGAGGGAGTAAGAATTCTTGGGGCTGGGGAGGAATTGGAGTTGGAGTAAGAATTCTTTGCCTACTGAGGGACGAAGAGTACTTGCTGCTCTTGCAGAGGACCCCATTTAAACTCCTAGCATCCACATCCGGGGGCTCACAGTCACCTATAACGCTAGTTCCAGGGCACACGACATCCTTTCCTATCCTCCCTGGGCACCCCATGCACTGGTATACATACATACATACATACATACATACATACATACATACACAAAAATAAAAATAAATAAACCTTATGTGGGGAAATTGCTGGACCTGAGAATAGGTACAGGTGTAAATGATAGAAGAAAGAGAAAAAATGCATATGCAAAAATGTCCCCAGGACAAAGTTATGTGTATGAGTATGTTGTGTATATGTGTGCATGCATCTATCTGTCTGTGTGTCTGTATGTATGTTATATGTATGTATCTATCATCTATCTTCTATTTAAGGTCTCTGGGAACACTTTGGGTGACCAATGGTAAATAGTGAGGAAAGACCCCCCCCCCCCCAACGCTGCCTCCAAAGGCTATTTTGGAAAGTTCTTCTGATGTTGTTTTTACTCTAATTTTTCTTTTATCATTATAGATCTCCAGGTCTCCTCTCAGACATCTGTCACCATCATTCCCACTGTGCCTGAGAGCACCTTCAATCAGACATCTGTCACCATCATTCCCACTGTGCCTGAGGAGAGCACCTTCAAGCTTTCTACAGGCAGCCACAAATGGAATCAGTTTACTTATCGAACATTAGGAGTCTGTGTATTGTCTTCTCCTTGCTCCCTCAAGATCACCATCCCATAACCTGAGGCAAGGAACATTCCTAACGTAGCTTTCTCATGGGTCCTGAGGTGGGATAGAAAGACAGGAAACCGGATGGGAAAGTGGGTAAAAGGGCCTGCTAAGATTGATGACCTCAGCTCCATCCCCAGGACCTACATGGGAGAGAACAGACTCCCGAAACTGTCCTCTGTCCTCCACAAAATAAATTAAAATGTAATAAAAATTAAAAAAACAAACAAACAAACAAACAAAAAAAAAAAAAAACAGGGATGTGGAAAGGGAAAGAAGCCCCTTACTCTGGAATCTGGGAGCCAGAAGCTTGGAGACAAGCAGTCCAGTCACACCTGGTTAGAGGGACACTACTTCCAAACAGCAGCGGGACTGACTCTGAGACAGGATGCTTGTGGTCTTCAGTGCAGTTGTATGAGTGCCCCCCCCCATCCCTAAATCTGAACAACTCCACTTACAAAAGGGAGTCCTTTAAGGTAAGAGAGTATGAGCAGAGGCTGAGGCAGGCACGCCTCTGTGAGCTTGGGGTCAGTCTCATGTCCATATTGAGTTTTAGTCCAGTCAGTGCTGCAGAGTGAGAACAACCCTCCCCCAGAAATACAACCTCAAAACAAGGCCTTGAGACATGGTTCAGTGGTTGAGAGTGAGTGCTGTTCCCTCAGAAGACCAGCGTTCCCTTCCGGGCACTCACAACTGTCTGTGACTTAGTTCTAGGGAGCTGCCTTTCTTCTGGCCTCTATAGACACTTGTAGAAGAAACACTCATGCACATAAAATTAATCTCTAAAAAGCTATTTAAAAAAACCCAACGATAGAACATAGTTCCTATGTTCATTTATTAAAAACATTTTTAAATATAGGTTCTCACTGTATGTATGTTCTGGCTTGCTATATAGACCAGGGTGGCCTCCAGCTCACAGACATCTACCTGCCTTTGTTTCGTGAGTGCTGGGGTTGAAGGCCTGAATCACCATGCTGGCCAGTTCCTACGTTTTCATTTAAATTTTAAGTTTTGCTTAAAACGTAAGCTTAATCATTAAACCTTGTGGTGAAAACAGATCCTTTGGAGAGTAAAGCTTAGCTGCAGAATTGTCTACACAGCCATCCTGAAGACATCTGACCGCAACCCTCCCTGCTGAAAAGCCCACTTATCTTAGGTGTGCAGTGCTCTTTTTCTGAGTCACACTCTCTAAACATCCTGTCTAAGTGTGAACCGTGCACTCTCCTTATCTCCACTTAATGAGCCTGTCCACCTTGCTTCACTTACATGTTTTGAAATTCTGCAGCATAGGCAGGGCTCTGACTTGACTTTAGTGGAGGTCCCTAGGCAGAAAACACCCCAGGCTTCCTGCAATAATGCTGGGCTGGGCTGCCCCACTTCTGCTGACAGCGCCACATAGTGTAGAGCCTCAGCCATTCTGTCCCTAACTTAGGGGAGTCCCAATAAGTTAGATCTGATCCGTCACCCCCAAAATTAAATGAAAAAAAGTAGCCATGGACTACAGACAAGGAATTTGGTCAGCTGAGCCACACCAGAAAGCAAGTGGGATTAAGCGTTCCAACCATGTCTTCGAGTGTATTGATATGAGAAGTTAAGAGCATTTGCTCTTTCCAGAGGGGCCAAGTTGCATTTCCAGTACACCTGTCAGACTGCTTACTCTGGGGGACCTGATGCTCTCTTCTGGCCTTATACATAGACAGACAGACAGACAGACACACACACACACACACACACAGAGAGAGAGAGAGAGAGAGAGAGAGAGAGAGAGAGAGAGAGAGAATCAATCTTTAAAAAAAAGTATTGCATTTGTTTGCTCTTGTGTGTTTATTGTGCCAAACAGACATAGAAGTGTCAGAGGGCACTGTGGGAGTTGGCTCTCCCCTCTACCATGTGGACTTTGGAGAATGACCTCAGGTAGTCAGGCTTGGCAGCAAGTGCCTCTACCCACTGAGACATCTTGACAGCCTGCTTTCTCCTTTCTCTTCAGCCCATGAGATGCTGCTGTCCGTATTTGCCCACATTTAGGGTATGTCTTTTCACCTCAAATAACCCAAGTAGAATCTTCATCACAGATATGCCCAGAGATTTATCTCCAGGTGACTTTAGATCCTGCTAAGTTGATAGTTGATTAAGCATCACCTAGTGAAGTGGAGCTTCCGTTTCATGGTGGGGTGATTGTGTTTACTTGTGGGAACAGTCAGACCAAGGGGTGGTCTGTCTGCAAGACCAGATTATTCCTGGAAAGTTTAATAACTGAAGATTTCCTGCCCACCGTTCTATAGACAGAGCCAGGTAAAGCTGGCGGTTGAAATATATCAGAGACACCCTTACCTACTTACCCTGCAGTCTTCAGCCTCAAAAGGGGAGAATTAGCTTTACATAAACACTCCTTACGTGAGCAACACGCTTGTGCACAGAGCTGAGCAGAAACCCGACCCAAAGGCACACAGACAGACAAAATGAAAGAAGAGGCTTTGTCATCCTTTTGGTTCCCCTTGGCTACCTGCTGGACTGAGTCACTGCTTTTCAGCAAAGACAGATTTTAAGTCCCTGTCATAACACCAGTTATAACAGGTTAGAGAGCATTTCTCGTCTGTTGTAACCTGGAATTTAACTTTAGCCTAAACTGGATGAAGAATGTTGTCTCTCCTAGGAGATTCTTTTAACTGCTGAGCCATTTCTCCAGCCCAGAACAGTATGTATGTATGTATGTATGTATGTATGTATGTATGTATGACAGGGTCTTAAATTTTATACAGCTTATAAGCTTTGTCTTATACAGTTCAGCTTGATCTTAAACTCACTTTGTAGTCAAGACTGGCCTTAAGTTCCTAGCCCTCCAGCCTTCTCCCTTCAAGTGTTAGGATCACAGGCGTAGGCACTTGGCTAGCCTTGAACTCTTGGTTCTCATACCTCCCAAGTAGCTAGAATTACAGGCCAGTGTTACTAGGCCTGGAAACACTTGTCATCTTCCTAGAGAAGGGACACTCGAATTCTCACATACACTTAAGGCAAACACCCTGGGGACATGTCCTACCTGGGGACATGTCCTACCTGGGGACATGTCCTACCTGAGGATCAGCAGGACCAGAATGTTCCACACACAACTGGTTAGAAAACAGAGAAATTGACAACCTTGATGGTTTTCTCTGTCCTGTGGTCATAGGCTGGACCTCACAGCACAGATCTGAGGACAGAAGTGACAGAGAACAGGTGGCCACTAGGTTCTTCTGTCCTAGTAGCTGTTTGAAATTCTTCTCCACACTTCCTTTTCACAGCAGGTGGCCCAACCTGAGCTTAGATTTTTTTCCATGTCCCAACCAGAAGTTGTCACCAAGGTGTTGGCTCAACTAGCGAATTGCATGAACTCTTTTTATTTTATTTTATTTTATTTTTTTATTTTTTCTTTATTTTCTTTTTAGTCAGAGTTTCACTATATAGCCCTGGCTGGCATGGAACTCAGAACATCATAGTCCAGGCTGGTCGCAGATGCATTATATCATAGCCTAGGCCGGCCTCAAATTCATTACATCGTAGTAGCCCAGGCTGGCCTTGAACGTGTAGCACAATCTTCCTGCCTTTACCTCCTGAGAGCTAGGGTTACAGGTGTGCACTTTGACACCAAGGTTGGAGGAATTGCTTCTTTCTCATGATGATGTGCGTATGTGCAAAGTTCTCTGAGGACAAGCCACGGAAACTGTTGGAGGCTAATTTAAGAAAATGAGCATGACTGAATAACTATGGCTGCCGTGGGCTAAGGCCTAGACCCAAACTTAGAGACAGAAGTTGGAAGGAGTATGAACTCTTGGTCTTGTTTGTGATGTCGTTTTGAAGCAGGGTTGTGCCTCAGCCTCCTGAGCGATGGGCTACAGGTGTATGCCACTACACATTGTGTGGGCACAGGGACTTGCAAGAATTTACCCTTTTCTGAGGAAGCCCAAGCCAGATCTCAAGCCTGACTGGTTGTTGGGGAATGTGAGAAGAGCCAGCAGGAAACTTGGGGAATCCTTTTGTCTTAGGTAGAAGGACAGAATATTAAGCGTATACAAGGAGACTTCAGATGATTGCCCAAAGGATCTTATGGTGACACTAAGAAAGCGGTCAAATATGCATTTAAAAAAATGGTAGGCAGGGTCTTGCTATCTCATATGTGGTGTTGGCCAGACTGGAGCTCACTGTGTAGCCCAGGTTAGCTTTGAATTGGAAAAAATCCCAAGTGCCAGGGCTCCAGGCCTGGCCCACATGCACACCCCGTATGTAATACTAGGAGGGTGGGCCACCATCATACTTACTAATGGGAAACTATTTCTTTGACAGAAATCAGGAGCCAGGGGCTTGCTTGGGAAAGGGAGACCTAGGTGACACCTGCTTTCAATCCACTCATGCCGAGAGGCTTGGAGCCCACTAACATGTCAGCTGTTGTCTGTAGACCAGGAGTTGCCCCTTAGGAACTGTCACTCAGACAAAGGCAGGTCCAAGTCTACACTGCAGAAAATAATCTCAGGAGTCAGATTACGACATAGTGCTTAGTAAGGAGAGATAAGAGACAGCACCTGCTTCATATTTAAACAGGAACAGAAACATCGAGAGAGGAGAGAGAACCAAATGGGAGGAAAAGACACACAGACACAGAGAGACACACAGAGACAAAAGGAGAGACAGAGGGCAGAAGGAGAGAGAGGCAGAGGAAGGGAGAGAGAGCCACACAGAGACAGAAAGAGACGGAGAAAGAGAAAGGGAGACAAAGGGGGAAGAGAGACAGAGACACAAAGAGATACAGAGACATCAAGAGAGACAGAGGCACAGAGAGAGAGAGAGAGAAAGAGAGAGAGAGAGAGAGAGAGACAGAGACAGAGACAGAGACAGAGAGAGACAGAGAACTTGTGAGCACATGTGCCTTAGGTACCTTCACCATATACATGTCTTGAAGTTCTTATATATTTAAGATATATATCTTATAAATATATTATAAATAAATATATATTGAAAGTCTTATATATAAGATATATATCTTATAAATAAATACCCATATCTATGTGTATATATATGCAAACCATAGAATCGTATCTATTCTATATACATATAGATGATTCTGTGGTTTGCAAAGTTAAAATTGCTCAAAAGATATCATTTACAACCAGATTTAAAGATTAAGCAAAGCCTAGAAATCAAATACAAAAATATGAGCTGGTTTCCCTATTTTTCTTTTCTTAACGAATTTCCTTTGTGTAATGAAATGGTTAGATGATTTACCAGATGCCCTACTTGAGACTAGAAAGGAAAGATGAGTGCTGATACAATTCAACTCAAGGCCACGCATAATCTGCCCCCAACTAAGAAATCCCCTTTGTTGTTTGTTTTCTCTTTGAGACAGAATCTCATTATGTAGTCCTGGTTAGCCTAGAACTATTCACACAAAGACTAGGCTAGCCCGGCTCAGCTTCCTGAGTACTGGGAAGAAAGGTTGCACCTCCACGCTCAGCCCCTACTTTTGGATTTAACATCCTTGTTTGAGATGTCTTTGGGACAGGGAGTTTGTAGGCAATCTTGATTCTGTCAGTTGTGAAGCTTTTGACTCAGACAGCAAGAACACAACCAGTTCCAGGGTGTGGACTTCTTTTTAGTCCCAGTGTTTCTTCGTTTCTGCCTTTCTGTCTCTCCTTTAGGCACATTATCTTTGGGAGGGCAGCCTGGTCTCAGAGCTCCTGTGTAGCTCAGGATGACCTTCAGATTTTGAGCTGTGTTGGGATCACAGGCTTGTGCCATCATTCCTGTTTTATGTGGTGTCTTAGGGTTTTCCTGCTGTGAACAGACACCATGACCAAGGCAACTCTTATAAAGAAAAATATTTAATTGGGGCTGGCTTACTGTTCGGAGGTTCAGTCCATGATCATCACGGCGGGAAGCATGGCAGCCTGCAGGCAGATATGGTTCTGGAGGAGCTGAGAGTTCTACACCTATCCTCTGGTCTTGGTCACACCAGAGAATAATTCCTTGAACTCACTGTAGCTGCTTCATATGTGTGTGACATGTGGTACATTTTCTGCTGTTTATTTATTCATTCATATATTTACCACTGTGTGTAGTGTATGTGTGAGTGCCTGTTTGTGCACACATACATGTAGGGGGACAAATGTTAATGTTAGATGTTTTCTACTTCACCCTACCTTTTTGGGGAGGTGGGGGAGGGGTTTGAGACAGGGTTTCTCTTGTGTAACAGCTCTGGTTGTCCTGGAATTCACTATGTAGATGAGGCTGGCCTTGAACTCATAGCCATCTGCTGGTGTCTACTGGGATTAAAGGCTTATGTCACCACCACCCAGCTCCTCCTGCCTTTTATTTGAGACAGGGTCTTTCCGAGCTCAGAATTCACTGATTGGCTAGAGTGGCCAGCCAGTGAGCTCTGGGGATCCTCCTGTCTCTGCCTGCCACTACCCTCCCTCCTCCTTCTAGCTCTGAGGTTATAGACAAACACTGTCATACCCAGGCTCTGTATGGTTATTGGGAATTTGAACTCAAGTCTTCATTCTTGTGAGGCAGGCACTTACTGAATAAGCTATGTCCCCAGCCCCGCTTTTATGGAAGTTCTTTTATAGTGTGGGTTCTCATAGTTTGTGTGAGGACGTTCATGTACAGTCGCTTCCTCTCTGTGGCACCCTTGGGTTGTTTACTGTGATGATTTTATTACCAGGACTCACTAAAAACCTGATTCAGATGGGTGGGAGCACAGGCCTGTAATAAAGCGGACACATCGGACTGTGTGCTCAGAGTCTCACTGGGTTTGATCTCTAACACCTCATAAACTGGGTGTGGTGGTTCACACCTGTGTCCCTGCACTTGGGAGGTGGAGGCAGGAACTGCAGACATTCATGACGTCATCCTCTGCTCTATAGTGGGTTCAAGGCCAGTCTGGGATATATGAGATGCTGTCTCAAAGAACAATAGCAGCACACCACCTACTAAGGAAAGAATCACGGGGGTGTGGGGGAGGTTATGGAAGGGAAGAAACTGCTTTAAACTGTGGTTCACATGCTGCCACCTACTGGGAGAAAACTGCATTTCACCTTATATTAAAAGATTTTTAATTTAATTTATTTTTAAGATTTTCTTTATTTTATTTATATGAGTATTCAGACACACCATACGAAGGAAGTGGATCCCATTGCAGATGGTTGTGAGCCACCATTTGGTTGCTGAGAATTGAACTCAGGACCTTTGGAGAGCTGTCAGTGCTCTTAATCACTGAGCCATCTCTCCAGCCTTTTAATTTATTTTTAATAAGCCTCCAATCTTACAAACTCTTGTTCCCTCCCACATCAGCTGATATGATGGGCCAATGTTTCACTGCAATAATTAGACACCAATGGAAAATTTTGCTA
Organism: Arvicanthis niloticus; assembly: GCF_011762505.2. Taxonomy (NCBI): domain Eukaryota; kingdom Metazoa; phylum Chordata; class Mammalia; order Rodentia; family Muridae; genus Arvicanthis; species Arvicanthis niloticus. The sequence continues at coordinate 12,991,494 of NC_047666.1, read as the reverse complement.
GCGGCTGGACATGGTGGTGCATACCTATGATCCTACCACTAAAGATGTGGAGGCAAGAGGGTTAAGATTAGATTCATAGAGTTTGAGGCTAGCCTGGGCTACATCAGACCCTGCCTCAAAAACTAAACAGTGGGTTTGAAAGATAGCTGCAAGGTTAAAGAGTGCTTGCTCCATTGTGAGTACCAGAGTTTGGACTTGAGAACCCACACAATAGGAGATTCACAAACACTTATAAGGCTATCCCAAGGAATTTAACACCCTCTTATGTTTTCTGTAGGCACACACATATACACAAGTAAATGAATAAATAAAAATTTAAAGAAAAATGGCAACAAACCAACACATGGGTGTGGTGCTACACACTTTTAGTCACAGTACTTGGGAAGCAGATATGGATGGATCTCTGTGAATTTGGGCCAGCCTGGTCTACACAGTCAGACCTTGTCTCATAGAAGTATTGATTTTTTTTTTCAGAACACATGTAACAATATACCTGTCCCATTAGATTGGATCGTAGGCACTGGTAGAAGCTAACGATCTCACACACAGTGATGGCCAGACATAAGCACTCCACAGCACAGGTTGTATCTGAATCCGTGACTGGAGATGATGGAAAGTTCCATATGGCAAGACTTTAGAGAGTGAGAACTTGTCTCAAACAAAACAAGACTTGGATTTGTCACTTGATGAGCACTTACATTGGAAGTGAAGAAAGTACAGGTACATCTGGGGACGGAGCCTCCAACCTCTTCCGGCCCCCAGGGTATGGAAGCATGGCTTGCCTTGTGTCTCATTTGCGTGTGTATACAGGGGTCCGCTGAAGCCATGTGGATACAGAACACGGACAGATTTTTTTCTTAACTTTCTTATTAATTCTTCAAAATATAACATTCGTTTTTATTTTCTAAATGTTATGTGTGTTTGTGTGTGTGTTTGGCCCGTCTGAGTGTCTGCATCATGTGCATGCAGTGCTTGAAAAGGTCAGAAGAGGGTGTCGGGTGTGACAGAGCAAAGGTTCCTCCATCTTGTCTCAGCTGGAGCCATCTTTGATTTAACCTCAAACTGACCCCTTTTCTACACCCATATGAAAAGTCCCATGGGAAATTACCCAATCCTGTTCTAGAAACTTGAGTGGAAATGCCCAGGTAACTGCATGATTTTGCCTTCTGTTAAACTGCTTGCTTTACATCTATCTGTCTGTCTGTCTATCTATCTATCTATCTATCTATCTATCTATCTATCTATCTATCTATCTATCTATGCATTCATCCAGTCCAGGTTGACCTTGAACTGGTTATGTAGCTGGGATTACAAGGGTGAGCCATTACACTAGGTTATGTGGGTTATGTGGTGCTGGGGATGGAGCCCAGGGCTTTGTACATGCCAGGAGACACTTTATTAACTCAGTTACATCCCAGAGCCCTGATACATTCTTATATTATGAACCTTTATATGTGTCAGTTTTGGTATCTATGGGGTATCCTGGAACTGGGCCCAAAAGATAGCCAGAGATGGCTCTATATACTTCCTACTTGAGTTTTCTTTGGCAGACACTAGAATCAAAGACATCCTAGTACTATGAGACTTTTCTTTTTCAGACAGGGCCTTGTGTAGCCTAAGCTGACCAAAGATGACCTATATAACTGAGGATGACCTTGAACCTTGACCCCACTGCCTCTTTTTTTTTTTTTTTGGTTTTTCGAGACAGGGTTTCTCTGTGTAGCCCTGGCTGTCCTGGAACTCACTCTGTAGACCAGGCTGGCCTCGAACTCAGAAATCCGCCTGCCTCTGCCTCCCAAGTGCTGGGATTAAAGGTGTGCACCAACACCGCCCGGCGACCCCACTACCTCTACCTCCCAAGTGCTAGGATTAGCCTAGTTTTACACAGTGCTGAGGATCCATCCTAGGTCTCATGAACACGAGGCACTCACTCTATCAACTGAGCCACATCCCCAGTGAACACGTTTTAAAATTATATATATTGGGCTGGAGAGACGGCTCAGTGGTTAAGAACAATGACTGCTCTTCCAGAGGATCCAGGTTCAACTCCCAGCTCCCACATGGCAGCTCAGAACTGTGCAATTCCAGATCTACACAGATATACATGTGGGCAAATCACCAATGCACATAAAATAAATAAAAAACCTTAAATTTAAAAAATTATATTTATTATATTTATTTGTGTGTGTGTGTGTGTGTGTGTGTGTGTGTGTGTGTTCACATGCACGAATGCACCACAGTTTATGGAGCTCAGAGGACAACGTGGGAAATGCTAAACTTGGAGGTTTGGTGGCAAGTGCCTTTATTTGCTGAGTCACTTTGCCAGTCTCCTGTGAGTGCTCAATCTGAAATAGCATTCTTTCTTTTGAGACAGAATCACACACAGTTTGATCGTCGTGGGCCTTTGCTGATCAAGTCTGGGAGAATTATAGTAACAAATAATTACAACTATAATAGATAATGATTTGGAATAAGACCAGCCTCAGTTTCTCCACATCAACATATGCAGAGTTGAATAAGCCAACAAGGGAAGAGGAATGCTCTTTCTTCCCTAGAATTTCACTTGGTCAAGGGAGAAGGAATGCTGGGAATAGAAAGCCCAGCCTTTGGCTAATGTAGTGTAGTGTGATGTAGTGTAATGTCGTAATGTAATGTAATGTAATGTAATGTAATGTAATGTAATGTAATGTAATGCAATGCAATGCAATGCAATGGTTAGAAGCTCATTCCTGAAGCTGACCGTAGTGGTAGGGGCTAGGACAGACAAAAGACATGGCACATTCTCAAAATGTCTCTTCACGTAATGCATTACTTTCAAAGGAGAAACACAGTGACTTTGGTTGCAACCAATCCCTTGGGCGCCACCTAATCCAAGTACTTATCTTTCTGTCATCAGGATCAGAGGCAGCTGCCTGCCCCCCACTGGGATGACTGAGGACAAAACGTCTCCTCAACAGTGTTCTTGCCCAACATACAAACCTACAATCTAATCGTGAAAAATACCAGACACACCTCACATCTGCAGAATGTGAGGAACATTCTGCAAAAGTAACTGGCCATTGCTCTTCAAAAATGTCACAATCATGACAGGGGAAGAGTGAAGAAACCCTGTCAGATCACTGGAGACTACAGAGACAGGCCAGCTCCATATGTGATCCTGGGTTGGAAAACTGATACACTCTATTTAGTATCTGGAGATAAGTTAACAGTATTCTACTCCTGTTCCACACTCTGGTTTTGCTGATTAAGTTTGTCTGTATAAGATGTTAGCGTTGAGGGTTGGGGCTTAGGGGCAGAGCCTGGCTTGTCCAAGGCTCTAGTTCAATCTCTAGCACAAGGAGAAACATTGTTAACATTTGGGAAAACTGTGTTGCTGGGGCTCAGGGCTCTTCCAGGAAACTACAGCCTGAGCCCCCAGGAAGTTTTGATTGTTTTTTAAAGATCATTTCTTTTCATTTATTTTCTTTTATGTGTAGGGCATTATGTTTGCATAAATTTCTGTGTACCATGTGTGCAGTGAGTGTCCTTAAATCTCCTGGAACTGGAGTTAACAGATGGCTGTGAGCCATTCTGTGGGGGCTGGGAATTGAACCCAGGTCCTCTGGGAAAGCAGTCAGTGCTCTTAACCACTGAGCCATCTCTCCAGCCCCCTGTGTGATTTTTTTTTTAATGTTTGTAATTATTGGAAATGGGAAAAAATAAGGGCAAGTACGCATATAGATGCCTTTTTAAAGGTACTACGGAAGCTGGGGCTGTAGCTCAATCAGTAAAGCGCTCCTCATGCAGGAAGCCATAGGTGTAACCTCGAGTTCATAGAACTGGGCGTGGTGCTCCTCGCCTGAAACCCTGGCACTCCAGAGGGGAAGGAAGTAGGATCAGAAGCTCAAGGTTATCCTAAAATAAAACCCCAAACCAAACCAACCAACCAAATAACAACACAACAAAGACCACACCAGAATACTGTGTATGCAAGTGTGTGTGTGTGTGTGGGGGGGTGCATAATTACAAAGTAAGTTATGTTTTAATTACTGAAGTTCAGACTCCTTAAATATTAGCTTAGAGTTTCTAATAAAAAACACCTAATATTAGCCGGGCGGTGGTGGCGCACGCCTTTAATCCCAGCACTCGGGAGGCAGAGGCAGGCGGATTTCTGAGTTCGAGGCCAGCCTGGTCTATGGAGTGAGTTCCAGGACAGCCAGGTCTACACAGAGAAACCCTGTTTGAAAAACAAACAAACAAAAAACCAAAACAAACAAACAAACACCACCTAATGTTAATCTTTATCACAATTCAAAGGTAGAAAAAAGGTTTATTGGTTATGCACCCGGTAGGTCAGATAATGAAGGTCCTTTCCATGTCTGAACTGAAAAGCAGAACACACATTATGTGGATTAAATTTATCCTAGTTCTGGAATCTTCTGACCATAGCTCTGGCTTCTATTTCCACTTTTCAGAAATCTCCAGCATGGTCTTAAGGGCTACAGGCATTAACACTTCCTGCTGTCACAGACTGGTCCCAGAGTGCCATAGTTCCAGGGACTGGTGGCAACAGCTCTAGAGCAGACTGTGTCAGCTAACAGGTCCTAATGCTTTAGTGGCTAACTAGCCTTTTTAGGCAGAGTGAATTGCTCAGGATCTCCCTGGCTTCCAAACCCTGCAACTTAAGTTGGGCGCAGGCAGCTGCTTCCAGAGTCTGGGTTCAGATGAACAAGGATCAGAACGTGGGTGCTGGGCTGAGCTGGGGACACTTAGAGGCAGTCCCCTAGCCCTTTCTCTGTCTCTGTCTGTCTCTGTCTCTCACACTCTGTCCCCCTCTCCACCTCCTCTCTGTGCTGGGGTTTGGACCCCACTCCTGTACATGCTAAACAAGTGTTCTGCCACTGAACTTCACCTCCAGCCCTGCCCCCACCTCCGTACAAATATTTACTGAAGTTTGGAGCAGAGCAGTGAGTGCTCTGGAGACCGTTCCCTCCCTAGGTTTCTGTTTCCAGAGGTGCAGATGCCCCTGGAGGGCACTGGCACCTGTGCCCCTGTATACTGCTCACCTAAGCAATGTTTTTTTAGGTTGAAGGTTCTTTTCTTCCCTTCCTCTCTCCTTCCCTTCCTTCTTTTGCCTGGGTCTCATGTAGCTCAGGCTTCAAGCTCACTATGTAGCTGAGGCTGACCTTGAACCTCTGACTCTCCTGCCTCCACTTCCTGAGTGTTAAGATTGTAGGCTTGCACCACCAGGCCCAGCCTACTTGGAGATTCCAAGTTATGATATTTCTCCCTTCTAGACAAAGTCAATCCTGGGACACCTGAGACCCCCCCCCTCGTGCTGCTGTGGCGCACCCCGCTTGACCCCTGAGTAGAAACAATCCGAAGAAAATATAGAACAGAAACATGAACGGAGACAAACCTCAACAACAATGTCTGAGAGTCCTCCCCCACCCCCCTCCCCCATCATCCCCACCCCCTCCCCCATAGTCCCCCCATCACCCCCTCCCCACCCCCACCCCCTCCCCCTCCCCCACCCCCACCTCCATGTCACCCTGAGAAAGCGCATAGGACAGGCACTGGGACTGGCCTAGGAATCCCATCCTGGCTGAGTGACTCAACTAGAGTCTGCTCTCTCTGGACTTTGGTGAATTGAACCCTGAAAGAGATGGAAGCCAATGATTTCTTTCTGGGGTTTCTGCTTCCGGCAGGCTCCTCCATTTTGTGGCACAAGGAGCCCTCTGACAAAGGTAGAAGGAAGCCAGGCCCATTCCTGGAGGACTTGAAGGTGTTTGCTCTTGGCTGTGGCTCTAGGGAGAAATCATCTCTGCTCTGTCTGCACTTAGGGCTGAGTCACACTCGAGCATGGCCTGTGTTAAAATAAGAGCGGGTGTTTCTGAGAAGGGAAGTCCCAGAGCCTGCCAGGCCGGGATTAGCCGTTGATAAGGGGCCTGGCATTGTTCTAGCGCTCCCATGAGGCCCAGACCACATCCTAGAAGAGAAGCCAGGTCCCATGGCTGGGACAGTTGTGGGCAGAGCTGGAGGGGCTGTCCTGCCGGCCATCTGTGGCTTTGGCTGTGCGGAGACAGGGCAGCACAATGGTCAGGCATAGAACTTCTCCTTGGTGCAACTTTGTTGTCACAGCCTGGGCCCTGTCTTGTCACGTAGACAATTCTTACTCCTAAACCAGAGCCAAGGCAAGTGGGGACAATGAGCCAACCAGCAATATGTAAGTCCAGCAATCCAGGCCAGCCACATCCCTAACCCCAAGGTCAGGGCAAGAGCCAAGGGATGGGGAGGGAGAGGGGAGACCTCTCCAGTTTAGACTCTTCAGTCTTAAGAAACAAAGGCGACAGGAATGTGAGGAAACCACTGTTTACATGCTTCTCATGAGTGGTGCACTCAAACGTGTCCTCACGCACTTCTGAGCTGAGCACGGAGGGGGAGGCATGCTGAGGTGGGAAACGGAGATGGGGGTGAGGACTCGGTGTTCTTGGGAAGTTGTGGGGAGGTGGCCAACTCTCTCCCCTTCCCTGAGGATGCAGGTGTGGGCCACTCTGAGCTTCAGTGGGGGCTGGAGGAGGAGGACAGAGGGTCTTGGTAGAACAAGGGCCTGGATTTAGTGTCCAGCCAGGAAGGTGAATAAGAGGGCAGTGAGCACAGAGGTTGGTTGATGGCAGGTGACCACCCGTGGTGCCTAGTAATAGAAGGACTTGGCGGGGCATGTATGCAACCAGGGAGTTAGATTTTGAACCCAGCTGGCCAAGATATTCCTTGGAAATAAAGTTGTCCATTTTGATCCTCCCCATTCATGAACTCAATGCTGCAGGAAGCTTTTTGTGACCTTCTGGAAACAGGACATGCCTCCAGCCACTCAGAGATCCTCCCTCTCAGTCCTAGACTCTAGAGGTAAATGTGACTGGCCCCGAGAGCCACAGACTTGGCCAGGTGAGGCCAGCCCACAGGAACAAGCAGCTATGGGCGGGGAGGAAGCAGTTTTTACAGCCCAAAGAAGCAAAATGGGAACTGGAGGATGAGGGTGGGCAAGGAACCACCTCAGGGGGAGAGAGCAGTGGAGAGCTGGGAAAGAAGAGTTACCGTCTCCAGACAGCGCATGCCCACATCCGTATCTTTTACAAATGATCTGAACTCGTGGACTGAGAGGTGGCTCAGGGGTTAAGAGCACCGGCTGCTCTTGCAGGGACCCAGGTTTGATTCCCAGCCCCTACATGGCAGGCAGCTCATGAATACCCAAGACTCCAGTTTCAGATCTAGTGCCCTCTTCTGGCCTCCTTGGGCACTGCGTACATGTGATGCATAAATGTGCATGCAGGCAAAACAGTCCTCTGTAAAAGAAATAAATCTTAAAAAATTTACTGGCTGAACTTTATGAATTAGACTTCCCAGCACTAAGTGTTGTGGAATATGTTTGTAATCCCAGCACTTGGGAGGTTGGGGAGAGAGGATCGGGATTTAAGGTCATTCTTGGCTACATACCAAGTTTGAGTCCAGGATAGATAAGTAGCTGCCTCGAAACAACAACCACCACCACAACACAAGACACCGTAAGACAAACAGATAAATGGAATTCCAGTGAAGACACTCTGTAATCTATGTGCCAACAACTAATACAGAAAATGTCTAACTTCATAAAGAGGCCATTTAAAAGATTTCTCTCTCTCTCTCTCTCTCTCTCTCTCTCTCTCTCTCTCTCTCCCCCGTGTGTGTGCATGTGCGTGTGCGTGTGCGTGCGTGTGTGTGTGTGTGTGTGTGTGTGTGTGTGTAGGGTGGAGTCTGATGCTGGGTCCTATCTTCTACTGGCCTAGCTAGGTTTATGTCAACTGGAGCCATTTGGGAAGAGGGAACCTGAGTTGACTCAGTTGAGAAAATGGCGTCTCCAGACTGTCCTGTGGGCAAGTCTGTGGAGTGTTTCCTTGACTGATGGTTAACGTGGGGAGGCTCAGCTCATTGGAGGTGGTGCCAACTCTGGGCCGGCGGTCCTGGGCACAATAGGAAAGCAGGTTGAATAAGTCATGAGGATCAAGCTAGTAAGCGGCGTTCCTCTGTGGCCTCTGCGTCAGTTCCTGCCTTAAGTTCTGGCCCTGACCTCTCTTCAGGTGAACTGTAATTAGGTTGTGTAGCCTGAAATAAACCCTTTCCTCCCCAGGTTGCTTTTGGTCATGTGTCTTATCACGGCTATGGGAACCCTGACTAAGAAGATACCTACCTAATCAATGAGGAGGGATTTCCAGTCAGACCCAGCGCTTGAAGATATGATTTGTCTCACCAGCCATCTTGTTCTGGGGATCCTCAACCTGCCTTTGGAGCCTGGAGTTATAGGCAGGCTGCTACAGACACTCCGAATCTACACAGGCTCTGGGTACCCAGACTCTGGCCCCCAGGCTTATCTGGCAAGTGTTTTAAGCACTGAGCCATCCTCCTGGCGTTGGAGCAGGGACCCCTTTTTTAAAATTAAAAACAAAACAAAACAAAAATCAACAACCTGAGGGGATTAGCTGCATTGAAGAGCAACGTTTTGGTTTTGTTTACAGGAGAGAAATTTCCTGCCTGTCTGTCCTCTACTCTAAGCCATTGACATCGAAGTCTCAGAGGTGGCACATAAACACCTTGGTTATTCCGCAGACAGCGGTCTTTCTTTTTTCTTTTTTCTTTTTTTTTTTTTTTTTTTTTTTTTTGGTTTTTCGAGACAGGGTTTCTCTGTATAGCCTTGGCTGTCCTGGAACTCACTCGGTAGACCAGGCTGGCCTCGAACTCAGAAATCCGCCTGCCTCTGCCTCCCAAGTGCTGGGATTAAAGGCCCAGCTAGACAGCGGTCTTTCACCCCCTCTCCATTACAGACATTCAGATATTTAGAGATTGCCAGGGGAAGTGGATGTGGGGCCTTGGATCCTGAGAACTGACACCTGACAGTCTGGGGCACAGAGGAGTCTGTAGCCACCTCCTTTATTCTTTTCTTTCTTTTAAAATATGTAGTTTCCATGTCTGGTGGGTGCCTGCCTGTCTGCATGGACCCTATGTGGTTGCAAGTCCCTTTGGAGGCTGTAAGAGGGCATCATAGTCACTAGAACTGGGGTCACAGGCAGTTCTAAGCTACCCGATGTGGGTGCAGGGAACCAAACCCAGGTCTTCGGTAGGAGCACCAGTGCTCCCCCTCCCACCCCCCCCACCCCCCCACCCCCCGCCCCACAGCTACATTTCTGTTGTGAAGACACCAGGCCCCACGAGGTCAGCTGGATTCTACCTCTTCGGGGAATTCGGGGTATTCAGGAGGTTAAAAAAGAGAGGCAATGCTCACACACCCATAAATATCTTGGGTTTCTGGAACTTTCTCAGTTTAAGCCCTGGCTGTCTTACACCTCAGGAAACCGTTCAGTCCTGGTTAGCAGCTGAGGCCCTGGTCTCCCCAGATAGCAGCTTACCGTGGTGGCGCTAATGCAGGGCGAGGCACTCTTAGCTGAGGATCAGAATAGCCCAGCTCCCCACACCGGCACCACCGACCCCAGCCCACCCCCAGCCACCCTCCCACCTTCCCAGGCTGTTCCAAGCCTGGGGCCCTGCCCTGTCCCAGGGAACTCTGGCTTTTCTCACACCCACACTTGCACATTCATAAGCAAGGCAGAGAAAGAAAGCAGGTATTGTTCGAGTTCATAGCAGGTTATATTCTAGGAAAAGGTGGTGTAAGTGGAAAAGATAAAAACTGGATTGATTTCCCCACAGAAACAATACCAAGATGAGAAACCCTGAGCTAGGGAAAGAATTCTATTAAAAAAAAAAAAAAAAAAAGTCCTGACCTGGTCATGAAAACTTTGTTATTATTCCCTTAGGCAACACACTGAGAAATTAGGGCTCAGACTAACCAAAAGAAGGTCACTCTCCAGGTAAAGACACTGCAAGCGCTTCTGCAGGGCTGATCTGCCATCAGCTGCAGTACAATTTCTTTGTTGGAAAAAGTCTAAATGAGAGAGGACGCAGGTTAGTGGTATGCCCTCAACTTGGCTGCACATTGGTGTTGCCAGAGGAGTTGTCAACCCTCTTGCCCTGGGTTGTCTTCTAGATATCCTGATGTACTGGGGTGTGCCCTGAAGCAGTGTGCCACTGTGTAGCCCAGGCTGGCCTTAAGTGAACTTTAATTAAAAAAAAATAAAAACAAAACAACTTTATTACTGTGTGTATAGGGGTGGGGAGTGCTGGGGTTACACATGTGTGGCACCGTGCTCCATGTAGTGCTCACTGTGGACTTATTTGTATGTGCTAGGCAAATATTTGGTCAACTGAGTCCTGCCCCCCTCTCCTGACTCTTCCCACATGCTGTAATCAAATTAGTAGGAGCTCTTCTCCCCCACCCTTCTTCGTGTGTGTGTGTGTGTGTGTGTGTGTGTGTGTGTGTGTGTGTGTGTGGTATTGGGAGTCATCCTTCACTTTTCCACCTTACTCACTGAGGCAGGGTCTCTCAATCAAATGCAGAGCTTGGTTAATCTCTAGAGCCAGCATGCTCGCCTACCATGCCTGGAATTACAGGTGAGATGTCACTACATAGGCTCTGGGAATTCAACTCCAGTTCTTATACTTTTGAGGCAAGCACTTGAATCACAGGGCCATTTCCACAGCCCCATTACGAGCCCGTCTAAGCCGTCCTCTCTGACCTGCCCTGTTGGCAGAAAGTTTCTCCCCCTGAGCAAGTCTGTCTGGTGGCTGCCTCATGTGACTGAGGGGAGCTGGGAGTTCTACTCAGAACTCAAGACCAAGGAAAGTTAGGTTCCTGGGTCCTCAGCCTTTATTGCTTGAGAATGGGGTGCCGTCTGGGGTGGGTGCTGTGGGTGGGGCCGGCTGTGAGGTCTGCTAAGTGAGCAGAGCATGCTCAGTAAGAGGGTGGTGGTGGTAGGTGGGCAAAAAGATGGGTAGATAATACTGACCAAACAAGAGCTGGCTCCCAGGGATCTCAGCTAAGGCAGGCAACTTACCAGGCTAAATCTTCTAAATGCAAGGTCACAAACCACAAAGCAAGGAGTCCTTCTTCCCTGCCTCCCAAGAACAGGTGAGAGATTAAATTATGAAGGTTAGATTCATGGTCTTGTGACTCTTAACCATTTCCCTTGTATGGTGGATTCTGATGGAGAGACCAAACCTTCCTTCTTCACGTCTCTAACTTTAAATTTAAGTTCACCTGTAAACTCACCATGTGATCCCAGGAGAGACTCCTAGCAACTCTGGGCCACAGTCTCTTTGTCTTTGAGATGGGGACAACATGCCCATGTCCTGTATGCCCCTAGAGGTGTCAGGAGGGGAGAGGACGAGAGGACTAAAGGATATGTGAGCTGTGAGGAGACTGGAAACCAGGCACACCCCCCCCCCCCCCCCCCCCCCCCCGCCTAGGGCTGGTGACACCAATAGTGCAGTGGGAAGACAATTCTAGAATGTGGTCTCTACACATTTCTCCATCTGTGGGCACTGGAAACCTTGACCTTGTACCACGACAACAGCAGCTTCTGCCTGCCCCACCGCCTCCGGGTGCCTGGTTGTCAACACTGGCTGGACCTGTACCAGGCGGGCCTCACACCAGTATGCTGCCAGAGTCCAGTGGGGAACAGACTCCAAGCCGCGCCTCCTGGGGAACCCGCAGCCTGCTAGGGCACTATGGCTTCTGGGAAATGTGAGGAACTCAAGAGGTGGCTGGGCCCCAGTCATCAGAATTGGTCAAGGGTATGTGCTAGCTCTGGAGCCGCCCCTGCACAGTTGCTTCACAGCCTCTGTTTTGAAACTTGCCTTTGCTTTCAGTCTTTGTTCCATTCAAAAATATTTACCAAGGGCTGACATGGCCTCTGTACAGCCTGCAACCCCGTGAGTAAACATGAAAAGAACGTGAGGAGAATCTAGGAGCTGAGCTGAACAGGGAGTGGTGGGGGGGTGCGTGGGTGCCCTCCCTGAGCTGTATCACTGAAGCTGAGGGGGGGACCTAGATGTCTGTGTGGGAAAGTACTCTAGGCAGAGGAATAGCTTATGCTAAAGCTCTGAGGCAGGAGAGGGCTCAGGGGCTCAACGAGCAAGCAGCCAAAGTTCTGCCGAAGAACACACGGGGAAGGCAGGGGCAAGACAGTCTGGGAGGTAAACAAGGGTCCAGACCTGCCCTACTGTTTTAGGTTGTGGGAAGGAATCTTTCTCTCTCTCTCTCTCTCTCTCTCTCTCTCTCTCTCTCTCTCTCTCTCTCTCCATATAGAAGCATGTGCACAGTGTTTATATGTCCATGCCTATGTGGAGGACAGAGGACCACCTTGGGTGTAATTACTCAAACACTGCCATCTTTTTTTTTTTTTTGAGACACTGTCCCCATTGCCCTGACACTTGTCAAAGGCTAGACTTGCTAGCCTGTGAGATCTGCAGAGATCTGGGATAGCAAGCGCTGGCAGCCACGCCCCACTCTGTGGGCTTTGGGACCCCAACCTGGTGCTTGTGCTTGGCACTAACCCGCCACCCCAAACCCAGAGTTTGGATTTTCTTCTATGTACCACAGGAAGTGCTGAGGGGTCTTAAGGAACATGTGTGGATTTGATCCACACTCTCCAAAGGCTACTGACCTCTCTGTGTGATCAGAATGATAGAAGCCAGAGTCTGCTCAGGAGATTGGCTGACTTGAGCCAAGAGGGCACTTTAGGGTGAGCAGGTTGTGCTTCCGTCACAAACAGCCTCTGACTTTAAAGACTTAGCAAAATAGTAGTTTGCTTTCTTAGGTCAGCAGAAGGGTTCTGATCGTCTTAGCCACTTAGGGGCTCCAAGGGAAGTCCCCCTCTTGAACACAGCTCCCATCATCTGCAGGGCAAGAGGAAAGCACACCAGCCTTGGGATTCACTATCAGAAGTAATGATAAGCCGGGTAGTGGTGGTGCACGCCTTTAATCCCAGCACTTGGGAGGCAGAGGCAGGCGGAGTTTTGAGTTCGAGGCCAGCCTGGTCTACAGAGTGAGTTCCAGGACAGCCAGAGCTACACAGAGAAACCCTGTCTCGAAAAACAAAACAAAACAAAACAAACAAACAAACAAACAAAAAACAAAAAAAGGAGTGATGACATATCTTTACAAGCATATCTAACTTTAAATGAGCAGCAAAGTGCCACTCTGAATGAGAGCTGCTGGACCATTAATAGCCCAGCACAGGCCATGGGAGTGAAGCTGGAGAGAAGGAATGTGGAGAAGACATGTTTGAAAGTACAATGACTGCTTTAACTGAGGAACACTTTGCTTCTCTGGAGACTACTCTCACCCCGACATCCTTATCAGTTTGCATTCCCACCACCAATATTTAAGATTCCTATTTCCCCATCCCTCACCCACGTTAAAACGTATTTGAATCCTCAAGGCTGGTATGCTAAAATGCCAGCCAGTGGATGGAAGGGGAGATGTAAGGAAGCGGGCTGAGTGGTTGCGAGCTCGGCTTCAGGTAGTGACTAGTATGGAGGTCAAGGGCAAACTATTGAACTTGATCTATAGCTGGGGATCAGCTGGAATTTTGGATCTTCTTGCCACCACACCCTCACTGCTGGGGTTACAGCTATGCACCACGACATCTGGCCAGACCTTATTTTTAATTATTGAGGTTAACAAGCATGAAGTTGCTTTGTCAAATTAACATCAAGATTTTTAAAGCTTCCTTGACTTGGATGAGGCTTGACAGCAAAGCCTGCATCTTCCCTGGCTCCAGAAAAAACCCGGAGTTCATTCCTTACTTTAGATTATTGCTAAATCCAGCTTACGTCTCTGGATACTAATTATTGTTATTATTATTATTATTATTATTATTATTATTATTATTATTATTATTTGAGTCTCATGTATGTCTGGCTGGTTTTGAACTTACTATGTAGCTAAGGCTGATCTTGAATTCCTAGTTCCTAGTTCTCTACCTCCAAAGTGTGGAAATTATTTCCATTCACCACTGTTCCCAGTTCTGATGCTGGAGAGTGAACCAAGACCTTCATGCACGTTAAGCAAGCCCTCTACCAACTCACCTACATTCCCAGCCCTGGTACTCTCCTCTCTCTGTCTCTGTCTGTCTCTATCTGTCTCTGTCTGTCTGTCTGTCTGTCTGTCTGTCTGTCTGTCTGTCTGTCTCTCTCTCTCTCTCTCTCTGTGTGTGTGTGTGTGTGCGCGCTAAGTGTTCTGTGGTGTATGCACATGTGGGTCAGGTATATAGGTCATAAGTTGACATTTGATGTCTTATTTCACCAGTCTTCACTTTTTTTGGAAACAGGACCTCTCAATGAACCTTAGCTCCCGGATTCAGCTAAGCTTTCTGGTCCGAGGCTCTGCCCATTTCTATGTCTATCCCTCAGGGCAGGGCCACAGACATAGACATCCACGCCTGGCTTTTAGATGGATGCTGGGGATCCTGGTTCTCCTGCCGCCACCTTCAAAATGCGGGGATTCTTGACATTCACCACTGGGGCCTCATGCTTGAGCAGTATTCTCTGACAGAGCCAGCTGCCTAGCCCCTCCTTATTCTTAGAGGGAACCTGATTACCTCAGCCTGTGTCACATGTCAGTAGAGACAGTGGCGCTGCATCTCCTGGTTCATGTTCGGGCTTTTGCAGGTATCTAGATTCTGTTTAAGGATGACCGTACTCTCAGGATAAAAACAATGGAGGTCTCTCCACAGGTTTAGCCAGCCACAAATGCGATCTCCCCAAGTAAGACATGTTCTCAGTGCCAACACCATTGGCTGCACTGTCATTGGGCCACAGTGGATTTGCAGCAGGTCTTTGTCAGACGCCGGCTGCTCACCATGGCCCACCTCTAGCCCCTGGGTGAGAGCAGGTCTCTTCATTGGTGGTGAACAGAGTTCTTACCAAGTCCTCTCTCCCAGAAGGCACTGCAGGGACTTCACCAGCACAAAGATGAGACCATTCAACTACATACCAAACTGGAAGACTGGGGATGGTAGCACATCCCTTTTACCTCAACACCAGATAGACCTCTGTGAGTTTGAAGCCAGCCCGGTCTACACAGCAGACTCTAGGCCAACTGGGGCATGTAGTGAGATCTGTTGGGGGAGGGAGGCAGAACATTCCCTGGGATCTGTCTCTTCTATCTCTGGGTAGAATGGCTAGCTGAGACAGTGGGCACCATGGTAAGGGCCAGGCTGCTTCCCTAGCTTCCCTAGGCTCTGCCTTTATCCTCATCCTGGGTTCTGCTGCGGGGCCGCCCTATCCTTCCTGTTTCCTGGCTCTCTCCTTCTAGGCTCTGTTTCTTATTTGGTAGACCATACCCTCCAGTAGCTTCTAGGAAAAGGGTGACCACTAGGTCAATTTTGGGGGAGTTTGCTTATCTGAAAATGCCCTTTAATTCCATTTTATTGACATTTGGCTGGGCGTATGGTCTAGACTGGAGACAATCTTTCTTGCAAAGTTGCTTCACTGTCTCCTTGCTCAGAGTGGCTATTGGGCAGCCAGAAGCTGCTCTGCAGGGGGTCTATTTAGTGTGTTCTCTTCCCTCTGGAGTGTGTTGAATCAAATCATTCCCATTCTCCAGTGTTCTTAAACCTCACAGCCCTCACTGTGTGTGAGTTAGGCATACTTTTACCCATCTTTTCTGGGTGCATAAAAGCCTTTTCGTCAAAAAAACACACAGACTTCAATTTCTGAATCACATTTTTAACTGTCTTTATTGGTTTCTTGCCCCTCCCCACCCCCTTACATCCCTAGAATGCAAAAATGATTGACTTAGGTGTTGGGCTCCCTAGACATTCTGTCTCTGTTTTTATTTCTTCTTCTCCTTCTCCTTCTCCTTCTCCTTCTCCTTCTCCTTCTCCTTCTCCTTCTCCTTCTCCTTCTCCTTCTCCTTCTCCTTCTTCTCCTCCTCCTCCTTCTCATTCTGTTTTTCATTATTTCTGTTATCATCATCATTATTGATTAGCTTAAAATTTTTAGGTCTCTGTGCATTATACATGCACGTGCACATATGTGTACTGGTGCAGAAACTACAGGGTGTTGTGTTCTGTTACTCTCTGCCTTATTCCTGCAAGATATGGTCTTTCACTGAAGCTGGAGCTAAAATGGCAGCCAGCAAAACATAGTATACATAAACCATAGTATACACAGCAAACCTCCTGCCTCTGTCCTCTACCATACTGGAGATGCAGACCCACATGGCTATGCCCAGTTGTTTTTATGTGGGTGTTGTGGATTTGAACTTAGGTCTTCATGCTTACACAGCAAGAACTTTTACCCACTGAACCATCTCCTCATTTTGTTTTTCTGAGTCCAGGTCTCACAGTGTAGCTCAGACTGGCTTAAACCTGTGATCCTCCTGCCTCTGTGTTCTAAGTCCGCTTAAAACTGTGATCCTCCTGCCTCTGTGTTCTAAGTCCTGGGATTACAGGTGTGTGTTCCAAATCCCTGCACCTCTGACAAGTCAACAGAAAGAATGCTATCTGGGAGAAAGACAGGAGCCAATGGGAGTGGGGCCCTTGGGTGGGGACTGAGAGGGCAGACGTGAACCAAGTACAACGTATGGAACTGTCACTGTGGAACTCATTGCTTTGTACGCTAGTGTGATGGTTGGTTTTAAATGTTTAAACTGTTAGGGTTTAGAATCACCTGAGCAAGAAGTCTCAGTGGAGGGCTTGTTTGGATCACTTTAATTGATGCTGGGTGACCACCCCCAAATGTGGACCCCATCTTGAAGCAGCCAGATAAGAGGGAAGGAGAAGAAAGGTCTCCATCTTTTGGTCCCTGGCTTCCTTCTTGCTGCCACGTTGGTTTTCCCATCCAGGCTGCTGACTCTTGGTGATTCTAGGATCAGTATTCCCAGGTCTCTAACACAGACTGAGGACCAGCAGCTGCAGGAACCATGGAGACGCCCAGCTTCAAGGATAGAACAACCACTGTGTTCTCAGACTCTCTGGGAATGCTGGCTAATACACTAATTGAAAAAAAAAAAGAATAAATAAATACAAGGATTTGAATCACAGCAATATTTAGAATCACAGAAGGATGGGAAATAAGAGGAAAGCCCATGCTACACGTGATAGAATGGTTTTGGTAGGTAACCTACAGAGACACGGTGTGACCTCAGTGCTTAAAATAACTAGGTATAAGGTATGGTGATGCATGCCTGTAACCCAGCACGTGGGGGAGGGTGGAAGTCGGATAGGAACTCAACCAGAGACCACGTGTCAAAAACAAGACAAAACAAAAACAAAAAATCAGAGGGGCTAAAGAGATGGAACCATCAGTGAACTGCTTGCCTTTTAAGTGTGAGGACTCCTAGTACACACACACACACACACACACACACACACACACGCACGCACACACACGCACACACATACATATTATTAAATATATATTAAATTACACATTTAAATATATATTAGTTAAATATATTTTATATTAAATATTTTTATATTGCTATATTAAATATGTGCATTTAAAGCCAGGGATGATGGCACATAACTATAATCCCAGCGCTGAAGAGGTGGTGACAGGAGGATTCCTGGAGTTTGGAAGTCAGTTAATCTTTCAGAATTGAATTCCAGATTCAGTGAGAGACGCTGTCTCAAAAAAACAATGTGGAGAGTGATTGAGGAAGACACCTAACATCAACCTATGGCCCCCACACACATGCATGCACATGCTTATGCAGGCAGACATGTACACACATACACACATCATAGTCACCTTCCAACAAAACAAACTAGATGTATATTTAGAAAAAAAAAAAACAGGAAAGAAACACATCAACCCCCTTGGTGCTTGTCGCAAGGTACTGGGATGCCTTGTCTGAGCATGCTCTGGAAAGACTGAGATGTGCTCTTCATCTCAAGGGGCCGGGGTCTGCTCCCTGGTACCTACCAGATGAATGACTGTATTATGACTGGGCTTGGCCCTCTCTAGATTTTTGGTACATTCTAAAGTTTCTATAGCAAATGTATACTTTTATAATCACAAGTAAAATTTTTTTAAGGAGGAAAAATTGAGAAAAGGAAGGGACACAGTACAGAAGCGGGGCCTGCCCTGAATGGACCCCATTCTCCTTCAGGTAGTGAGGGCCACAAGTAATGTGAGCCTCCTAACACGTCGACATCCCAAATCAGCCAAGGTCTGGGTTTCCAGACCACCCAGGGACCAAAGCCCTGGCACCTGGCCCACCAAGTACCGGTGTGGGGAGGTCCTGGGCGGTGGGGGTGGGATGTTCCACTCTTTCTGAGCTAGGCACACACCTGCCATCAGATGTTGCTTGTGTAGAAATCCAGAGAACTGTGCATCTCCTAATTACCTCCTGAGTGATTCATTTGTCAACATGGAGAGGCAGGGGTGAACGGGGAGAGAGTTATGTAGAAAGGGAACGCTTGTCACTTACTGTCACTGCCACCCAGAGAAGGTGACTGTGCACTGGGGAAGGATGCAATTCCGCACCAGCTTCCCTCCTTGTCCCACTGTTCCCCATTAATACGTTTTTATGTGATTTTAAAGGTGGTTATGCCTGTGAGATGAGATAACCCCTCCTCCAACAGTGATTATGTTTGATGCAGACATTTTAGACTGTACAGAGAAATCTTCATTTTTTAAAATTTGCATTTATCTATTTGTTACGTTGAGAGGCTGGGTGAGCACATGTGTAGAGCTCAGAGGACAACCCACAGGAGCCACTTCTTCCAAGTGGGTCCCAGGGGTCCAACATGCGTCATCAGGTTCGATGACAAGTGCCTTTCCCAGGAAGCCAGCTCACTTGCATCGTACACAGGAAGCCTATAGAAGCATGTTGAGCTTACCCAAAACACTTTTCACCATTCAGCCAGTACCACCGAGCAGCCCCCAGGTCCTGTGTGCAGAACAGAGATAAGACATCTCATCTCAGCATTCCAGACATCAGGCATTGGGGCTAGGGATGTCGTAAGTGGCTGGCATGCACAGGCTTGGGTTGAAGTTCCAGTACTGCAGGAAAAGAAGAGAGATGTTCTGTGGGCAGAGGCACCCTAGTGACAGAGGCATCTCTGAGGGCTTCTTTGTTTTAAGTGTAGCAACGGGGGTTGGGTTGTGTAGCTTAGTTGGTTGTGTTTGCCCAACATAAATGAGGTCCTGGGCTTGATTTCCTAGCATTGCATAAACAGGGTTTGGTGGTGTATGGCCATAATCCCAGCACTGCAGAGATGGAGGCATGAGGGTCAGAAGGTGAAGTTCCTCCTTGGCTTCATAGTGAGTTTGAGGCCAGCCTGGCCTACAAACTGCCTAGCAATAGCTATCACCTGGGTGTTTAGGATTTAATAACAGTTTCCATACATAGTCTCCTTTAATCTACACAACAAACATAGGAGCTGGATCCATCTTCATTTTGCCGATAAGAAAATGGATGCTTGGGAAGATGAAGGAGGTCACTGTAGCCCATCCCCTGAGTCACACTGCAAAAAAGGAAGGCTCTGAATGCCCTTCTCTCTGCTTTCCCTGGTGTCCTATTGGGGGATTGGGCACCAGAGATGAACTCTAAAGGTTTGCTGCAGAATCAGGCATTCTCTGCTCAGCTACTAGGAGCCCAGCAGCCACTAGGCGGCAGCAGAGGTCTGAGTTGCAGGGCTGCTCTGTCCCCAGCTGACTGCGGGCTCTGGTTGGTTGTGCCAGGTCAAAGCCCTGAGCCTCTGATGGCCAAGAATAGCAAGGGGCTGTAATTCACGTGGGTGGATGCCTTCCCAGGTTTCGAAAGCCCCTCGCGTCATCCCTGTCATTTCATAATCCCGCTCACAGGGTACTTTTTCCATCTTCTTTAAACAGGTTTGCCGTGGGCCACGCCCCCAAGCTTCCCGGATACGGTATGTTAGATGCTGCCTGGGGCCTGGGGCCTGGGGCCACAGAGATCAGTGAAATAAAAGGAAATCTATGGCTTGCTCCTGGGGGAGACTCACACTTAAACCAACAACCAAGGTACACAATGTTAAAGTGCAATGACAGACAGTTGAGATTTCCTGACCACACGAAGGTGGAGAAAGAAGAGAGGAATTGCGAGCTAGAGGCTGGCCCTGAGGTGGCCCCAGGTTCCGTGTCTGTTTGTGAATACCCTTTTTATACTTGATCTGAGCCCCAATGCTGAGAGTCAGTGGGTGTTCTCTTGAAAATGTGCCATGGCAGAGAAAGAGGCCCATTCTAAAAGCTGTTGGGTAAGGAGCCCCAGGTTGAAAAGTAGCAGGTGGCAAGAGTGAATGACATGTTCTAGAGATTGGGCTGGGGACACGGCTTAGTTGGTAGAGCGCTGCCTGCCAGCGTGGCTGAAGCCCTGGTGTTGATCTTTAGCACTCCATGACCTGGGTATTGTGATGATCACCTGTAATCCCAGCATTCAAGAAGTAAAAGCGAGAGGATCAAGAGTTCAAGGTCATCCTTAGCTACATAGTTAGAGGATAGCCGAAGCAACACGAGACCCTGCCTAAAACAGAACAAAACAACAAACAAGGGCCAGGGGACACTGGATTTCCATGCAAACCCGAGAACCGAGCTTTGGATTCCCAGATATACTTAATCACTGCTGGGCATGGTGGCCTTCCTGTAACCACCGGTCTCAGGAGATGGACACAGAGGATTCCCGGGGCAAGCTGGCTAGCTAGAGTAGCTGAGCCATCGAGCTCTGGGGTGAGGAGAGACCCTGACTCTGTATAAAAGGTGGGAAGTGATTGTGTCACTCAGCGTAAACCTCCCACAGGGCGTAAGTGTGCACACGCCTAACATACACACACACACCAATTAAAAAATAAAGAGATCATGACGCTTGCAGCTGTAAGTCTGGATGGCTGTGGGTTGGGACAGACCCACAGCCACTCTGGTCCTTCACCTGTAAGAGTATCAGAAGTGTGCCCCTGCCTGGGTCCTTTTCCCAGTACAGGGACTGAGGCTCTTATACTTTCCCCAGCCAGAATTACCCCAGTGGAGTTCCTGGTGTCCCCCCAATTCCCTATTCTCTCTCCCCACAAGAAGTCTGAAACAGGCCTGGCTAGATGAGGAAACTCCTTCATACCTGCCCTCAGTCTTGGCTGAAACCCTGTGTGGTCTGTGAAGCCCTGGTAGTGCCCAGCAGTGGCCCAGAAGGGGATGGAACGTGGGAGTGGAGGCGTCACTGGACATGCTGCCATGTCTCCTCCACCTGCTCACTGTAGCCCAGCTACCTTTGGGGCTGCCCACTCCTCAGGCAGGGGTGCCCCAGAACCAGACAGTTGCCAGTGTCACATGCATGGGTCACCTCTGCTTTGCCAATAGTTAATTTTAGCACCAGCTACTTCTTTATGGGCAGGCCAGTCCAAGAGGGTGAGGTTAGGCAGCCACCCTCAAAGTGCATCCTGAGGTAACCAAGCATGAGGGAGAGGGGCAAGGGACTGGCCCTGGGCTCACGTGCTATGGCCGCACCTCAAGAAGAGCACTTTACAACCCTTTGTTAGCTTTTTCCTTCTCATCTTTTCCATCCTCGTTTTCCCCCTTCCTTCCTCCTTCCTCTTAACGAGTATTTTTATTTTCCTTTTTAATTGTGTTTATGCATTCTGGTGTATATGTAGGTGTAGGCACATGAATGTAGATGCTGGTGTAGGCCAGAAGCACTGGTCAGATACCCTGGAGCTGAACTTACAGACTGTGTGAGCAGTCCAACATGAATTCTGAAATCAAACTCAGGCTCTCTGGGGGAAGAGTTACCCACTCTTAAGTGCTGAGTCAGCTCTCCAGTCCACCCCTTTTCTCCCCACCCCTCACTCTTTTTGTGGGGTTGGGTGTTCTGGTAGGGTGAGACAGGGTCTCACTCTGCAGACTTGGCTAACCTGAAACTATGTAGACCAGGCTAACCTCCAACTCTTGCAGATCTGCCTGCCTCTGCCTCCCCAGTGCTGAGACTAAAGGTGTTCACCACCACACCCAGCCCCCCATTTCTTTTCTTTAAAAAATAAAACGTATTCATGGGGGCTGGAGAGCTGTCTCATTGGTTAATAGCACTTGCTGCTGTTGCAAATGACCCAGGTTTGATTACCAGCTCCCGCATAATTGCCCATAACCTCTGGGCACCAGGCACATATAGTATGCTTATATATACTTGCAAGCAAAACACTGGTACCTGTAAATTAAAAAAAAATAAACTTTGTAAAGTTCAATGTTCATTTGGAATTTTGCTTTTAGAGTGCCCTTGCAAGCTTTAGCAAAAACAAAACAAAGCAAACAAACAAACAAACAAAACCCCAATATCTTAAATGAGTTTCAGTTCCATTTAGAGTAAGTTAGATCACTGGTTTATTGTCACACTTTGGAGACAGTGTCAATTGCAGGGACTGTGGATGTAGCCTTTTGGCACACTGCTTGGCTAACATGCATGAAACTGTGGGATAACTCTCCAGCACCTCATAACCCAACTATGGCGGTATACACCTATAATCTTAGAACTCAGGGGGTAGAGGCAAGAGAATTACAAACTTAAGGTCATCCTTGGCTATGTGACAAACTTGAGGCTGGTAGGGGCTGGAAAAATGGCTCAACAATTACAAGTATTTGCTGCTCTTCCACAAGACCCAAGATCATTTCCCCAAACCTACAGTGGGCATCTCATAGTTACCTGTAACTCCAGCTCCAGGGGAGCTGGTGTCATCTTCTATAGGGCACATATGTGGGCATGCATGCACACGTGCACACACACACACACACACACACACACACACGAACACACACACGCGTGCGCGCACACACACACAAACACAAACACACACGCACACACACATACACACATTTAACTGCTTTGGAGGAGCAAGAAATGCAAATCATTAAACAACCGCATCATCTCCACGCACTGAAGATTTTAAAAATGATAAAATATGAAAATAAAAGATAATGTATCTTAGAAGGAGGAACATTTTTTCTTAAAATTTTAAATTATGTGTATATGTGTATGTGTGTATGTGCAGGAGCTCTGAGAAGCCAGAGACCTCGGATCACCCTGGAGCTGGAGTTACAGGTGATTGTGAACCTGATATGGGTGCTGAGAATCAAACTTGGATCCTCTGGAGAAACAGAAAGTTCTCTTTATTGCTGAGCCATGTCTCCAGTCCCAGACTGAGGAGAACTCTTGTGGGTAATGTTCATCCTCTCAGTGCCTCTGGGGTAACTAACTGTGGTCCCGGAAGACGTGCGACACTTGGCCACGGCTTCGCACTCCCTCACACGGGGGTGGGGGGAGCAGCTTATTATGGGTTACTTCTGAGCTTTCCCACCTGAAGCCTTCCTCTGGTCACCTGTTCAGGGGTTCTGTTCTAGTCCGTGGGAACATTCTAGTGAAGCAGGGCCATATGAGGTACATGTGATGATTTGAATACTTGGGATAAGAGCTTGCCATCAAGTGCTATCCTCCAGACACCGGGTTGCTGTCACTGCTGTGTGATCAGATGCTTGCCAGTATTTCCTCATGGAAGGAGTCAAAGGTCATCAGACTCTCATCTGAGACCCGACACTCACATCCTCTTGCACCCCATCCCCCACCCCAGCTGCACACGGTGATGCTGGCATATAGAGGAGGGACAGTAACTGAAGGCAGACTGTCCTCTATGTAGGGGGAGGGGAGGCTCTTGGTGATGCAGCTGTTTTTGGAGTCATCGACACTGCTGTAAGCAATCTCTCACTGCGCTCCTGTAAGCACAGCTAACTCATTGTCTCCCCAAGGTGGAATTTTATGATGTGTGCACACGCACTCACTTGTGCACGAGTATGTATAGGTGGGAGTAAGGCCTGTGTGTCACAGCTTTTCACTCTTTCCAGGTCAAAGGACAACTTGCAGGACTCAGGTCTAGTTTTCCACTCTGTGGGTCCTGGGTACTGAACTCAGGTCATCAGGGTTGGCAGCAAACGCCTTTATACACCGAGTCACCTCACTGGCCCAGAACTGTTTCTTTGCTCTCTCACTGATGCCCTATTTGGTAATCGGACATGAGTTCTTGTGTCCTCAAGAAAAGTTACACAACAAAACTCTTTTTAAAGTAATTTACTTATTTTATGTGCACTGGTGTTTTGTTTGCATGTATGTCTGCAGGAGGGTGTCAGGTCTTAGAGTTGCCAATTGTAAGCCAACATGGGGCTGCTGGGTATTCAACCCAAGTCCTCAGGAAGACCAGCAAGCGCTCAGCTTCTGAGCCATGTCCCCAGTCCCACCAGAACTCTTCAGAACAGCCTTATGGGCACATCACAGGCGTTCACTCAATCCCTGGCATGGGCTGGTTTCACCTTGCTCACAGGTGATAATTTCACAGAACTCCAGGCCCTTTCTGCCAACACTGGTTTTCTGGAACTGGGCATGATGTGACCCTCGCTCACTGCTGTGCTGTATTTTCTTGTCAATCACTTTGTCACCCTCCCCTCTCTCTTTCTCTCTCTCTTAAAACAACCACAATTGTCACAGATCTTCTTGGGGAACCAAAACATAAAAATGGGTCCCCTGGTCTTGCTTTCTTCCCTGGCTTCTTGGGGACAGAAACTATTCAGGTACTTTTGGTTTCACAAGAACAGTTTAATTTTTAATATTTTTATATTTCTCTCTCTATAACTAAGATCAAATGACTCCAGGACATTGTTAGAAGTTCTAAGGTTGAGAGTTTTATAGAGACTATAATAAATAAACATCCTCTCAAAAATATGTTTATTTTTTAGATGGAGCCTCTTGTAGCACCGGCTGATCTTGAATGAGCTATATAGACAAGGATGACCTTGAGTCTCCGATTCTCCTTCATCTTCCTCTCAAGTGCTGCCTAGTTTTATGCTTTACTTGGGACCAAACCTAGGGAATCAATGCACACTGAGCGGAGACCTACCAAGGAGCCACATCCCTTGCCAAATAAAGGCCTATTTAAATGCATTCTCTATTTGCTAACACCCCAAATGTATCCTCAGCAAGGACAAACATGTCGCCAGGGTAAGGGTGATATAGCTGTCTGTAACCCCTAAGGACAGGCCCTGGTGGTCACATGTCTAAGGAAGACAAGTCATTCCTGGGCTCTGACAGACCACCTCGGTTGCCCTTGAGGCCCTGCTGGCTGGCAGGGTGGAAGACAGGAGGCTGTAAGGCCATCTGCTAACACAGCAGTGAGCACGCCGTGCGTGGAGCTGCAGGGAGCTTTAACGAATCTGTTCCTGAGGAGAGGGGCAGAACATGAGGCCAGTGTCAGGGACATCTGAGCTGACTCGTGATGGGGTAAAGCTTAAAGACACAGAAGTCATAGTACATAGTAGACATTGTGGGGAATGGGGGGGGAGCAACTTCTCCCATGTTTCTCTTTCACCCCACAATACCATCCCACCCCTCAGAGGACCCCTGACTTAAGCGTCTTCTGTGAGAAGAGTTGTCTTTGAATCTGTTCATCCTAAGCTTGTCCCAGGCTTGGCTTCCAGAGGGACAGTCACTTGATCCAGCCCAAGGCTGGCAAGGGCCACCACGCTGGGAGCAGCTGCGAGGGTGGTGTTGACTCCAGATGGAAAGCCTTTGGAGAATTCTGATGTGACATCACAGTGCCCAACACTGCACAAGCTGTGCCATGCTTCCCAGCAGCTGGCTGAAGCCATCCTCCCCTTCCCTTGGCTTGCTGAGGGTTGGGGTGGGGTGGGAATGGTATCTAGAATCTAGGGGTGGTCGCAATAGAGGCCTTCTAGGCACCCAGACTATCTCTGAGACCATGCTGGATGTAAACAAGTACCCTTCATCTGTTCCCAAGGACTGGAGCCCAGTTTGTCATCGATAGCTGCAAGACAGACCCAGTATGGCTGCTGGGTGTTCTCCTACTCAGCCCAGAGTCTTGTCAGCTCTCTTCTCTCAGCCAAGCCTTCGTTTCCAAAGGGCTGCTGCCACTCTGCCATGTGGCTTTCCACAGTTCAGCCCCAGCCTGCTAAGCCCTGTTGAGCCAGGCGAAGAGCTGGGGCTGCCCCAACCCTAGGCGGGAGGATGAAAGGGGAACCCTGTCACAGCTGACATGGTCCCCTTGGGCTCCAGCCCAGGGCTTGGCTTCAAGGCACCATCTGTCACTGTGAGAGCTGATCAGGGACAGAAGGTTGGCAGGGGGGTTAGGAGGGCAAGTCATGGTGGCCTGCACTGTGGTTTGTGGAATGACCCTCTTTGCCTATCTCCTGCCACCTGGGCACCTTGGAACTGGGGCTGAAGGGTAATAGCAGTGGTCAGCTCCCAGCTCAGGCTGGCTTCAGCTGCCCAGACATTCAAGAGTGCTCTCTTCTGAGGAAGCCAGAGGACACAGCCAGATGGTCTTCAGCCGAGGGTAGCATCCAATTCCAGGCATCTCCACAGTCACCACAGAGCCATAGGCATAGTTGGGCACTGGCATCAGCCACAGGACAGGCTGCCTTGGGTTAGCACTTTGGCTGGCTCTCTGTTCCCTCCCAGGGAAGAGGGCACCGTCAGGGCACATAGCTGAATCTGGCCTGGGACTCCTGTAGGTGGAGACACATCCCTGGTGGGGCAGAGTCCTTCGGATAGGGACGTGTCCATACAGGCAGGAGAGCAGGAGGCCTACTTGGGTCCTCAGCAGACCAGTCTTGCCACCTGACACTTTAGAAAGGGTCAGGGAGCTGTGGAGTAGGCAGAAGTAAGAGGTGGAGGAATCTGAGAATCAGGAGGCGACAGAAGAGGAAAGGATGGAGCAGAAACAAGACAACAGGAGAGGGGAGCGAAGGAGAAGCAGCAGAAGTGGGAGATGGGGTTGGGGTTCAGTTAGCTCCAGACTCCAAGATAAGAGTGGCTCAAGCCGGGCGGTGGTGGCACATGCCTTTGATCCCAGCACTTGGGAGGCAGAGGCAGGCGGATTTCTGAGTTTGAGGCCAGCCTGGTCTACAGAGTTAGTTCCAGGACAGCCAGGGCTACACAGAGAAATCCTGTCTCAAAAAACAAAAAAAAACAAACAAACAAAAAAAACAAACAAACAAACAAAAAAAAGAGTGGCTCAAACAAGACAGGCCTCATATCTGACAGATGTAGATGTAGGGGGGTCCAGCATGAGTGTAAAAACCCACACAACGGCATGTGTGGGGGCCAGAAGATAAGCCTTGGGAGTTGACTCTTCTGTCATTATGGGATGACATCAGGGATTAAGCTCAGGTCGCCAAGCTTGCACAGCAAGCCCCTTTGCCCGATAAGCCATCTTACCAGCCCTTTAGATCTAAATGTTGTACCTGCACGTGTTCCCATGCATGGGTGCACCTGTGTCTGCTGATACACAGAGAAGCTCAGCATCGGGAGTGGTCAATCACTCTCTACTTTACTTTTTAGTTTTAATTTAATTTGTTTTAATTTTATCATGTGTGTGAGTGTTTTGCCTACATGTATGTCTGTGTACCAAACGTGTGCCTGGTGTCCTTAGAGGCCAGAGGGTGTGTCGGATCACCTGGACCTTGAGTTACAAATGATTGTGAGCTGCCATGTGGGAGATAGGAACTTAATGCTAGGGCTTTTAACTGCTGATTCAGAGACGTCTCCAGTCTCTCCACCTAATTTTTTGAGATGGGGCATCTCATCACATCTAGAACCTGCAAATTAAGCTAGCTTGACTGGCCAACAGGCACCTCCTGCTCCTTCCACTTCAGTGCTGAGACTACAGGTGCACACCACCATGCTCAGATCTTAGGGGGACTGAACTCAGGTCCTCATGCTTGAATGGCAAACAGTTTAGTGACTAAGCCAACTTCCAGTTTTGTTTATGTTTTCATGCAGGAAGGTTCCTGCTTCGGAGCTGAATGCTATTACCTGTGTATGCTGCCATGCCTGCCCCCAAATTGCTTTCAACGGAAGTATTCTCACCGGTTTTATTTTATCTGCAGGGCATTTCTTTCCCAGATCATTTCCACCAGACTCTCTTATCTTGGTTAGATGAGATACATCTTCATCCCTAAGTCACCGCAGGTAAGAAAAGGGGCCTACCCTCTCCCAGGGCGTGGAAGGTTTAGTCAGGTCATGAAGCGTCATCTAGAACTCACTTTCTCTGAGCACATTAAGGTTGGATCATGAGCAAGGACAAATTCTGTTATCAAAGAACTAGGGAACAAATGTCTGCTGGTTCGGTTGAGGGCCGACATTAATCAATCACAGCCTTTTCTCAGTCAAACAGTTGGCTCGCAAAATGAAAATGTGGGGCTGACTGCTCTTCCAGAGGACCCAGGTTCAATTCCCAGCATCCATACTATGGATCACAACTGTTATAAATCTAGGAGTCTGAAGCCCTTTTCTAGTCTCCCTGGGTGCTGGGCATACACAGACATATATCTGTGCAGGCAAAAGACCCATATACTTAAAATAAAAATAAATAAACCTCAAAAAAAAAAAAAAGAATCAAAATGTGTTATCTAGGTCTTTGACAATAAAAGAAGGCGTAATTCAAGTGTTCGAGAGTTTTATTTGTTTTTACAGTGTTGCGGAGGTGAACCTTTCATATGCTGGACATGCATTCTACAACTAAGTGCACTTCAGCCCCAGTCCAGTCCCTCCCCCTGCGTTGAAGCAGGTTTTTACTGTGTAGGCCCAGTCTGGCTTTGAACTTGCAATCATTCTGTTTCCCAGGTGCTAGGATTGCATGTATGTACTACCATGTCCTCAGGGCACCCACAGTGATTCACCCGTTGCACAGTTTTCTCATGTTGTACCTTAAGGTCTACAAATTCCTTGGCACTTCTCTCAGGAGGTGGATTACACCTGGCTTTAGTGACTCACAGTGACAGGGTGTGTAAGAGGCAGAAAAGGCAACAGGACTTGTGCCTTTTTCTTCCATACCATTTGCTCTGGGGCAGTCATCCACAAGGCCATGAGGCATATGTATCAGTAGCTCTTTGGGGTGGGAACAGGACCATCGGGCAACAGCCATCTTGGAAATAGATTTTCCAGCCCAGTGAAGCCTTCAGATGACTGAGTCCCCCACCCCCACCCCCACCCCTGCTAATATCTGGATTTCACGTCATGACAGACCCCCAAGCCAGTTCCCTGAGCTAAAGCACTCTCAGACCCTTGGCCTACAGAAAGCTTCACACAACCAATGCTTCATGTTCAAGTCAGCAAGTCTTGTGTCGTCTGCTGTGTAGTCAGGGCTGGCACAGAGAGAAGCAAATGGCATAGACAGGGTGTGCAGCAGAAGGAGGTACACCTCTCGGGATTGTAGAAGGCCAGGGTCAGGACTGTGAGACGCTTTAGTGGTAAAGGAATGTGTTTCCAAGCTGGGTGAACTTCAATCCCCAGGTCCCTTACAGGGACAGAGAGAAGCAACTCTTGAGAGTTGTCACCTGATCTCTACACATGTACTGTGCCACACGCCTGACCACAAACCAACTAAATAACCAAATAAAAATTTAAAATTTAAAAATAATAAGGGCAGAGTCAGCTCATGGCCTCGAATGGGTGAAGGTGTTTTTAATTGTGCCCTTTGTCCCTCACACTCCTCGTCTTAGTCCCACCCCTGTGCCTGGCAGGAGCCCTGCCTTTCCCTGTCACTCTCCAGCTCGAGTCTGAAAATCTGAAGATGCTGGTTTCTCAAGGGGAACAGACAACTAAGCTAGCATCCTCCACCCTCTGATAACAGGAATTGGATCCTTGGAACTGTGCGACTCAGTCTTGTCCAACTAGAATAGATACTGAGGCTTTTGCAAACATAATCATGACCTGCTTTTCTGATGTGAACAGGCTTCTGGTGGCCCTTGTGAGACCACCCAGGGGACCTTGTCTGAGGCAAGGGGTGGGGGAATGGTAAAGGTGAGAGCAGAAAAAAAAAGAAACAGAGTCCACAGAGACTCCACTCAGCTGCTAGATTAACACCTACTCAGAGCCAACCTCGACCGACCATGTCCTGAAGCTCCACAGCCCAGTAAGCTAAGCATTTCCCTTTTAAAATTTAAACCAGTTTGGGCCTGGTTTTCGGTTACAAGGCAAAGGAAAGCATGAATTGATGTTAAGCACACAGAAGAGACCCTCATCAGTTACTCATGCAGATGCTGCCAAGCGTGCAGCTGTTCCATGCTGCGCAGAGTGAGTATCCAGATGTTCGGTTACACTGCTCTTGTTTCGGCCAGATGTTTAGCATTGTAGGAATGAGAGGTTAACATGATCTAATGCTTAACCAAATGCATCCCGTATCCTTTCCCTCTCTGTTGCTCTGGGACAGGGTAGGGGTGGTTTAGGGGGTGCTTATTCCTAGTGTCTTCCAGGTGGCCAGGCCCAGCCACATCCTGGAGCAGGTGCTAAGTTTTGTATCCTGTAATACTACCCCCTTACTTGTCTCCTTCACCCAAGCTCCTTTGGGATCCATACTTAGCACAGAAAGAGGGCTCAGGTGGCTGCTGGATAATCCATGTTTCATGAAGCAAGAGCCCAGGGTCTTCCTTGGCGTCTCTAAATGAAGATACCCTGAAGAAGGAGGCTGTCAGAGGCTGGGACGCACAGCAGAACTTAGCCCACGGCACACTGTGGAGCAGCAAATGCGCTGTGGAAGCAGAAACCAAAGGGAGACACAAATGGAAAGACGGAACTATCCTAGAGTCCAGGGAAAAGAGGATGCAGATGGCCACAAAAATAGGCAGAGGAAGGGAAAGAGATAGGGGAAGGGGAGGAAGGGGAATGAAGATGGGGAGGGAGACGGGGAGGGGAGGGAGACTACAGGGACAGACTGCACAGGGGTCTGGGGAACTCAGAGCCCTCTTGCCTTAGACACTACAGAAATTACAGGCATTGTTACCACACTTCACCCTGACTCTGTAGCAAAGTGGGTATCAAGGACATCACAAAGATGGCCTTTGGAGGAAGACGTCCAAAAACTTCACAAGCACAAAGATGTCTCCAGACAGGCAAGAGCATGGATCTATACCATTTCCTAGTGCTTTCTGTGTGCCCACAAGTTTGCCTGACATACTTCATTTAAAACACCCTGGGCCTGTGAGATGGCTCAGCAGGTGACAGCACTTCCTGACTTGCTTGATGATCTAAGTCTGAGTCCCAGAACCCATATGTTGGAAGGAGAGAACTATCTCCCACAAGTGGTCCTCTGACCTCCAGAAGCATGCTCTGGCACAAGTGGACACACACACACATACACAAAATACAGGGCTGAAGAGATGGGTCAGTGTACGACCACTGTCAGCAGAGGACCTGGGTTTGATTCCCAGTACCATACGGCAACTTGAAACTCCAGTCCCAGGGGATCTCAAGCCTTCTTCTGATGAGCAACAGGAATGTGCATACACATGCATGCAGGCTAAACTATAATACACTTAAAATAATAACTATTTTATAATAAAAATGTAGCATTAAAAATGCTATCATATTGCTGTTGGAAGAACTTTGGCTTAGAAGCTCAACTCCTGGGATTTATAATTTAGTGACTGAGCCCCTCACATTACACATTATCCAAAGTGGTGGCACATGGCAGCCAACCCTGAGGTTGAGGTTAGTCTCTGGGAACAGGAGGAGGGCGGAGGTGGCTTCAACCAGGCAAAGCTTGCCTCTCAAGACTGAGATAGCCTTGGATCTGGGAAAGTGCTACTTAGCTGTACGATGTCCTGAGAGAAAACCGAGAAGCAGAGAAAACACACAGAGTACTTGTAAAAGCCCCGATTGTTGTCTTTAAGTATCCTTTCCCACGGGAAGAAAAAAACTTCCTAGAGAATTGCCTATTTCCAGGTCAGCGTATAAGATAAGCCCACACCACCATGTACTAGAAAGCAAGGAAGGCATCACACACCACCAGAGCCAGGGCAGGGCTCAGGTGCCAACCTGGAGAAGGTCCCACTGGATAAATGGAACTATTTGCATATTGAAAATCCTTGAGTTCAAAATGCCAATACAGAGGCATTTGGGAGCTCGGGAGATGGCTCAGTTGGTAACATAGCTGCTGCAGAAACATGAAGACCAAAAAGGTGAAGTTCAAATCCTCAGAAACCGCAAGGGGGGGGGGGCAATGACAAAAGAACAGTTCCTGTGGCTCACTGGGGAGGCAGACACAGTCAGGTCCCTGGGACTGGCTGTCAGTGAGCCAAGCTAAATCAGTGAACTCCCGTTTCTGAGAGAGACAGTTGTCTCAAAAAACTAGGCTGGAGAGAGACAGACCAAGGGAGAGGCCAGCATTGACTTCCCACATCCACATGCTCACATGTGTGTGTACACACATATACAACACATTTTAAGAAGCATTAGAGACTGTTTAGAAAGACATGTCTTCCTAAGACCCGACAAAGTAACCAGAAGGGGACATTTTACAAATATAGTCCCTAGGGGACTATACAATACAGTGAACTTGAAAACTAGGTGACCAACTTCCCAGGGTTATCCCACAACCCACCCCCCCCACAACCCCTCTGGTTTCTCTGGGCCAGTAGAGACTCATTTCTTTAGCATAAGACATATCTTGAATTTGGGCGAAAATATCCTTTGGAGAAGTTCACAAACTACTTTGCTTGAAGACTGTGAGAGGAAGAGAGTCATGTCCTCAGGCTCCCAAGATCTGGAGAAGGGCCAAGGGCCAAAGAAACTATCACTCTCTTCTAGAGGAGGAATTCCTTACTTCGGATAAAGAGAAGCATCCAGGCTAGCCATCTGAGGTCCACCTCCTCAGGAGCTAGTCTGATGAAGTTCAATCCAGCGGGCTGAATGAGTGGCAAGGAGGACATCTGATGACAGCCCAGGTGGCCCTGTCATGGTCTCCCTCTGGGAGACATTGGCTTTTCTCTCCTTTTCTGTGAGTGAATTTCTGTTCCAGGAACCCTGTCTGTCACCACTCAGTCCCTTCTGCAGGCCGCTTTGAACTCTGTCAAGCCCCTCCCCCGAGACCTCGTTCATCTTGCTAGTTCTCCATCAGGTGCTGTGGTCCGTCCTCTGTGTGGGGAGTTTGTACCATAGTGAAAGTCGAAGAAGCTACCTGGGTCCCTGAGAGTGTTTACTCTCAACCCTCTCCTACAGTTTTCCAGCTTTCTGGACCAGCTCAGCTTCTCTTGTGTCCCTGATCCCCAATGGTTAGCAAGCTTTCTGGCTTGAGTGGAGGAGAGGCAACCCCCACCTGAGTGTCTAGGCTGCCCCAACACTCCAGTTCCTGACCATAATTCTTTTGGCTGTTCTGCTCATCTGTGTGTTGATGGCACCTGAGTCTGTCTGTCCTCAGTCTGCTGTCTGCTGACCACCTCTCTCTCCTCTCTGTCCTTGTACAGACAGGGTGTCATTTATCCTACACCTACGCTGCCTTTTAGTTCCAAGGCCATCCCCTAAACCTACCTAAGCACAATGTCCCCAGACCAAGTCCGTCAGTGAAGCTGTGAACCCATCTCTTCCCAGAGCAAGGGCCCCCATGGAGACTGACCTTCAGAATCCTGTCCCCACATGCCCTGGCCCTTGGCTAACAGGCCTTGGCGGCACTCCCTTGCTCTGACACCTGGCCTTTGCCTGACCTCATGAGCAGGCTTGGGCGCCAGGCTCGGCCGTCCCTGGCTGGCCCATCCCCTGACTGCCCAAGTCTGGCTTATGACATCTTTCCACTGAGCAGCCCTTATTTTGAGACAGCAAACCCAACGGTGCCCACAGGCATGTACACACGCTAGCACATGCGCACGCGTGCTCGCGCACACACCCTGTCCCTGTAGCGCCCCGATGCTGCACACACTGGCCTTCAAATCCGGCTGGCCGTGTTTATTTTTCTTCCTGTAATTTCCCCGTTAGAACAAACACCAGTGTTGAAGCCCGACCACCCTCTCCTCACAGTCTCCAGTCTCAACCTCATCTTTCTCTGCTCTCTCCCAGCTTGGCTATGAATGAGAACAGGGTCGTCTTTAGCAGCAGCCTGAATGAATTGGTCTCAGCCTCCAGGCCAAGCAAGAGAGGAGAGGCGGGGTGTTGGGCAGCGTGTGGGTTTGCTTCTTAAAACTCCTTGCACCCCCTGAAGCTTGTATTCTTCTGAGCGCCTTGGAGCAAAGCCCTCACCCTCCAGCCCCCTCATTCTAAAAGTTTATTTTGTTGCAGTTTTTGGGCCCACGCATTTTGTTTTCTGTTTTCTACAAGGGAGACTGAATTAGGGCCTCAGAAAAACAAGGCCAAGCTGCCAACTGGAAATGTTTGCTCTGGGGGCGAGTTCGGAGGCTGGCGTCAGGCGGGGCAAGATCCGTGCCAGTGGAATGTGATTTGGGGAGGAAGCTACAGGTCACTCAATTGCTGGCAGGCAGCCCGGGAGCAACTGGATGCTTTCTGGTCTGTGTGTGTGCATGAAGACTTTTTTTCCCCTTCATGCAAACAGAGCCCCAGAGACGTGGAGACAGAAGCACTAGGAACAAAGTAGACAAGGGGCTGGAAAATCAGAGAGGGGGTGGGTAAAATGGGTGGAGCTGGTTGAGGAGCAAGATCCTGTTAGCCGTATTGTTCTGTACCCATTGAGTCCTTGGCTCAAAGGTGTATGGGCACACTGGTGGGAGGGAGTGGGGGACCCTGTGACTGAGGAAGAAGGTTGTCAATACAGAGCACTGACAGCTTTTTTTGGAAGGACCCCCCACCCCCAGCAGAATGTATGGATGGACTCAGGTGTTCAGGGCCGGCTTCCTGGAGTAGGTGTGGGAGGTAAGCACTGCACTATAAGGAAAGAATCTTTTGACCGCCTGCTAGTGGTTACCACGTGCCAAGTCTTTAACGTGAATATTCTCCTTAATCATTGTTTTCCCTCTTTTTGTGATGCCAGGTAACCTGTACCCAGGCTAGCCTCAAGCTCCCTATGTAGCTGAGGATGGCTTTAAATTTCTAATCCCCCTGCCTCCACCTCCTCAGTGCTGGGGTTGCAATAATGCACAGCCATACCCATTGTGTATAGACTGAACCCGAGGCTTGATGTCTGCTAGCTACTGACTGAGCCGTATCCCAGCCCTGACGTCTAGTTCTTACCACAGTCTTGTGACTGTCAGTCATCTTTCAGTCCTGACTTGGCAGATGAGGAAACAGAGGCCCAGAGAGGTCTGGAAACGTGGCCCATTGGCTAGGGCTCAACTGAGGGCTGTCTCCCATAGCCTGAGCTCTCCTCGCAGCACTGAGCGTCTTTTTGTACATCAGCATGTTTCTCAGGCTGGAGCTACTCTCTCAAAATGAGGGCCACTGAGGACCTAAGGAGATGGCTTCCTAGGGTCTGGAGATGAGATCCCAGGAGGTGGTGACTGGACCTCTGGACACTCCTGCATTTTCTATCACACAGGGTCGTTCCTGCCGCCTGGCTGCCTCCCAGTACCCCACGGCACACCCTCGGCAGGCTCCCTTCATGTGCCTGTTCTTGGCCACCCAGACCTTTGCTCAGGACCACCTTCCCTGGGCTTTCTCATTTGTTCTGTTCTGAGGAGTCAAGGAAGCGGGGTCATACTCTGTAGGAGGTACTTACCCAGGGTGACCCCTGGAGTCAGGATCAGGGCCTGGATCTGTCACCCCCATGTGACATCAGGTGAGCTCTTTCTCCTCTCCAGCCTCAGCATCCCTGGTTTTAATGAGAAGTCGCCAGGCTGGTGTTTGTACTGTGGCAGACTTTGGGTAGTGGAACTGATCAGCAGGTGTGGCGGGGCCAGCAAGGCTTGTCTGAAGTACCCAGCGTACCACAGAAGGCCTCTCAGCCAAGAGAAGCAAGGCTAGAGAAGGAAATGAGCCGGCAGGGCACAAAAGATGTGGGGTCGTGGTAGGGCAGCTGAGAGGCTCAACGCTAATACGCTGGACAGTGATCCATCCCATTGGACAACGCCACTGACTACTTGGGGATTTTATTGTGCTGGGCCAAATATTTAATCTCACCCACAGATCCTGGTCTGACCAAGGTGACCACTAGTCTTAGGTCGACTGTGAAGGCCTGCCACATCACCTGTATGTGTTGAGCCAACTGGCCAGTTCAGTGTGATAACTGGATCGACCAATTGTTTTCAGGAAACAGGTAACTATCTTAGCTAATCTAAGCCAGCCGTTGTCTTTGCTTCTTGGAGACAGTCCTTGGACCTAACATCTGCGGCCGGCCCTGAGATCAGGATGGGGTGACATTTATACAAAGCAGCTAGTAGCTAGCTTCCTGAGAAGACTGGGGATGGGGGAACCCGTGAATAAGCTTTGGGACTCAGTCTTCCCATCAATAAAGTGGGAGGATCAGACTACAGCAGGCAAGGCCAGCACATGGTCTGAACACTGATGCCCTTCAGGTTTTGCCTGTGGCAGACATGTGCTAATCAATTTCACCCCCTCTACCCCAGGGGACCCAGAAACCTCAGAATCCTTTTCAACACCGAATTTCAGGCCACCCCTACCAATCAATTAGATTTGGCATGCGTGATAAAAAGCATTTGTCCTTGGGACATTAGATGGTGGCCGTGGTCCAGCCTCTCTCCAGCTGTGGTGATCTAGGATCACAACTGTTTAGGTATTTTGAAGACTCGGCCAGGGTGGAGCCCACCAGATCTCCAGCTGTCCCTGGGGCTTCCCAGGTCTACAGAGTGGGCCTTGCTCTGGTACGCCCTATTAATTTTCCTCACCGCTAATAAATGTAGATTACGTCAGCTCTCTTCTGCCCCCTCATGTTCTCCGACTGCCGCCATCAGCAGAGACTTTTTTAGAAGCAGCCGAGCACTCTCCCCCACCTCTTTCTGAGGGACTGGGGGGGTGGGGGGTGGGGAGATGGGTTAGGGAAGACTTCACAATGAAGGAATGCACTCCACGGGGAATTGGAAGTTGTTTTCCTTAAGCAAGGGGATGAAAAAGAAGCGGTTATCACACTGGTTTCCCAGCCAGTCCTTGAGCACAGCTGTGGGGACTGGTAACAATCCCGGGAGGATAGTGGCTCAAGCCTAACCTTGTCAGGCTGCTGACAACTAGGCCCTGATGCTCACAGCCTTAAGGAGCCACTTGCTGGCTCCCTGTCTGCCTCGCTGGCTGATTTTCCCTATTTCCCAGGGCTCCGAGCTTTCCCTGCCTGTGGAGGAGGCTGCTGGGGCTTCTGTCTCAGAGAGGAGACAGCTCTTCCCCGGAGCTGTACTCTGTGGTGGGAGGAGGTTTAGTGCGAATCCTCTTTTGCTTGAGCTCTGGCAGTTTGAGGTCTGTGGTTCTACATCCTCCTGCGGCTCCTCCATTTACAGATGAAGAGCAGAGCCTTGCAGGGGGCCGGTACTGAGTACAAACCAGTCTTGGGAAGAGGATGTGTCTCTCAGAGCCCCCTTGAGCTTGAGTGAAGAAACTAGGGGAAGCAGTGTCCTAGACTCCTGGATTTGAATTAGACTTTTCTTTTTAAAATGTTACTTAAAAAATTACGTTTTAGATTTATCTGATCTATATGAGTGTTTTTTTTTTTTTCCTGAGTATTTGTCTGTGGTTTTGTATGTGTGTATGCCTGGTGCCCACAGTGTCAGGAGAGGGTGTGTGGTCTTCTGGAACTGGAGCTACTGATGGTCGTGAGTCACCACATAATGCTGGGCACCCAGGAGCTCTTCCTAACCTCTGAGCCGTCTCTCTAGTCCCTATTTTAAAGATTTTAAACTATGTTTACATGTGTGCGAGATTACATGAGTGTAGTGTCCTCAGAGGCCAGAAGAGGCTGTCAGATTCCCTAAAGCTGCAGACACGGGTGGTGCCAAGACTCAAACTCTGGGTCCCCTGCAGGATTGGTACGCTGAGCCATCTTTCCCGCCTTCTTTTCCCCATTTTTGAAACAGGACCTTATGTATTCCTGTGTAGCTGAGAATGACTTGTGGTTTTGATCCTCCTTCTTCCACCCGGAGCTTACAGGTGTGCACCACCATGCCTAGTCTACGCAGTACTGGATGGAACATAGGGCATCATGTATGCTGGGCAAGCGCTCTGTCAGCTGAGCCAGCCAACCTCAGCCCCTAATTACCGCCTATGCTTTCTCTTTCTTTCTTTTAAAGTGTTTACTATTTTGCCTGCGTGTGTGTTTTGTTGTTGTTGTTTTTTGTTGTTGTTGTTTTGAGACAGCGTTTCTCTGTATAGCCCTGGTTGTCCTGGAACTCACTCTGTAGACCAGGCTGGCCTCGAACTCAGAAATCTGCCTTCCTCTGCCTCCCAAGTGCTGGGATTAAAGGCGTGCGCCACCACCGCCCGGCTGCCTGCATGTGTGGATGCCTGTGAGTGGATATGCACTATGCGTGTGCAGGTACCCGAGGAGAGGAGAG
Organism: Arvicanthis niloticus; assembly: GCF_011762505.2. Lineage (NCBI taxonomy): Eukaryota > Metazoa > Chordata > Mammalia > Rodentia > Muridae > Arvicanthis > Arvicanthis niloticus. Next base: position 12,953,364 of record NC_047666.1, on the reverse strand, counting down.
CAGAAGAGGGCCTTGGATCCCCAGGACCTGCAATTACAGGAGGTGCTAAACGGCACAATGTGGATGCTGGGAACGGAATCTCAGTCCTCTGAAGAGCTCTGACCTACCGAGTCATCACCTCTCCAGCTACCACCCCTCCTTTAACACAAACATTGATGTTCAATATTCCTATTGGCCACATTAAGTGACTGTGATAGATTCTGTCACCTGGTTGAAACAGAGCCCCATGGGTAAACAGATGGCAAGAGCAGGTGACCTTTCTGCCTGCACCCCTCTGGGCCTCCCCCTTGTTGACCCCTAGAAATGCAGGATGAGCCCCACACTGTAACAGTGAGGTCAGGGGAGGAGGAGGGCAGGGCATGCCAAGGGAAACTGGGTGCCTGGAGAATTGGTTGCTCTCTCTTCATCTGCCAAAGTCTTCTTGGCTGGCAGCGTGCTGGCTTTGGGCAGAGATGGCTAAAGCCACCCCATCCTTTCTCAGCAGAAGTCAATTGTTGGAGCTGCACCCTGCCTTGCGGGGCTTTGTTTACCACAGATAGTGTTCCTATCTGCTTTGTCCTACTGATGAATGAGGAGCAAACACCATGGAATTTGTTGTACAAGAAAAGCACACACTGGAGGAGGTGACAAACTAAAAAGGGCTCCTCCAGGTGCAAATGGACAGAAAGAGACGACCTCTGTGATCGCAGGACAGAACAGCACAGGCATGAGGGAAGAGAGGGAGCAAGCCAGGCTGTGGGTCCTCTTGGCAGACCTTACCTCCTTCCTGTTTTTTTTTTTTTGTTTTTTTTCTCGAGACAGGGTTTCTCTGTGTAGCCCTGGCTGTCCTAAAACTCACTCTGTAGACCAGGCTGGCCTCAAACTCAGAAACCCCCCTGCCTCTGCCTCCCAAGTGCTGGGATTAAAGGCGTGAGCCACCACTGCCTGCCTCCTTCCTGGTTCAAACACCCCTTATTCTAAGAAGCACCCCCAGAACTATCCCACCACACTCTACTTCCTAAACTCTTCCTGAAGTACCTGTCATTTCGCACAAGGTTAGACCACCCTTCCTCCAGGACAATGTCTCTTTGTATTAGAATGGTAGTTTATTGAGATCAGGTTTTTTTTTTTTTTTTTTTTTTTTTTTTTTTTTCTCTATTCGCTGATGTATCCCGAGCCTTGAGAGCAACCTCTCAGCAGTACAGATGCTTAAGGGAATGGATGAGAACTACCTGCCCTTAGCATGTGGGCTCCTGACAGAACCTCATCAGATTCCTCCAGCTACCCAGTGCTATCAAGGCACCTAGTTGAATCTGTCCTAGGTATGAATGGCTAATGATCTGAAACACTGTCTCCTGCTCAGTTCATCTCACCAGGAGAAGGTCTTAGAGGAAGTGTGGTACTACTCCCGCCCCTGCCCCACCAGAATCACAGGGGACTCCACCTTGGTGACTAAGGGTTCCAACTGGCAGGAAGCTGATGCAGCCAGCCCCTGTAGAGCACACCGCCACTTCCAAGACTCCATTAGCCAAAGGAATCATGGGGCAGCTCAGACTCACTGCTTGTCTCTCTAGGAATACAGAGAGAAGGACTCCACCAAAGCCTTTAACACATCTGAGCAAAGTGAAGTTACTGGGAAGATTTGCACAGAGAGGACACAAAGCATCCTACACTTTAAGGGCATTCCCTCTTCCCTGTCCCCTCCCCTTATTCTAGGGATCAAACCCAGAACCTTGCAAATGCTCAGGTACTCTACTGAACACCTGAACTGTGCCCTACTCTTCTTGACTTTTGTCCTTCTCTGAACTTCAGAGTCAGGAGTAAGCCCTCCACCACACCACACCCCTCAGACATGGCTCTTTTCTGTGTCTATGAGACTTTGTTTCACTAAGGGCAGAGCACACTCTGAGCAAAGTTAAACCACAGGATCTCAGAGAGGCTCCTTCTTCTCTCCCTGCAAGCCTTATTCACTCTGGCCTGTCCCCAAGACTCTCGGTTGTCCATAGCTGGGATAACCACTGGAGTGCAGGAAGGAAAATGGATATCTCATCCCCGGATCCAGTGTTCTGTGGGCTACATGGATGCAGGGTGATCCTGTTCTCTCTTTTCACTCCAGCTGGTCCTATGCAGGACTGCTGTGATTGCATGATTGCAAAGGGTGATGTCCCCACTGAATTCTGTTTGCACCTGCCTAATTCTTACTCTTCTCTGATCTCTCTACTGGGGCACAGGCACTTTGGGGCAATCTGAACAGCCAGAAATAGACTCCATGTTTAGGAATGGAGAGCTTCATGCAGCAAGTATTAAAATCCTTTCTTATCTGGCCAAGAAGACAGAACTCACACAGCTCCATTCTGAAGAGCTGACCAATCCTCATGGGTTGTGCTTGTGTACCAAGGACCCACAGGGCAGGGTCTGCTCGGCAGCAAAGAGAAAACAGTAGTGTGGGCCACCATGATTCAGGCTCGTTGGGCCTGAGACTCCTGGCTGCCCAAGGAGTCCTGTCATCTGGGAGGAACCAGGCAGACATCAGGCTGGGCTAAGGGAGACCTGTGGCTCCAACTTCTACACAGGCTAAAGAACAAGCAGAGACAGACAGCAGTCAAAACAAACAAACCAGTCCCAGGGATGTCCAGTCTCTTATCTCCAGGTGCTATCGAGTTGCTGGGCTCTCAAGAGGCAGAGGGAGCACGACAGTTCAGACTCGGGCTTCAGACTCAGTTGGTATGGACTCAGACAGCTTCTCCCTTGCTCCCCTTCTGCTGGCTACTTCCTTCCACCAGAAGCCTTGGTTCTCTTGTGGGTAGAGTGGGTTTGCCTCCCTGAATTGTCATAAAGATGAAAGATTAAGAAATGTACGTGGTCACTCCCTATGTAGTGGTGATTGCCAGCGCTTGGCTGCCTGGCATGTCTTTCCCGGGGATTATGCTCTAACTATTCTCCTTCCATTCCTTTTCCAGCTCCACTCCTGTGGTACGGAACAGCCATTCAAAGGACATGGACGCTTCCAGAGGCACTGTTACGCTTTTCCATTATAACCTCAAAAAGTTGTCTCAGCGGGGGGAGGTTTTACTGAAGGGTACCTGTGCCATTTCATACAAAGATGGAGCTGCTTTGAGAACCGAGGGCCTTTTAATCCCAGCACCTCTGTGGATCTGTGAAATTCTTCATAGGGCCACTCACCATCACAACTTAGTTTCTTGAGAAGTCAGTGGTGTTGTGAGTCTCCTAAGCATTACGCCACCAGAGGGCGCTGCCCAGCTGGTTTCTGTCCCACTTTTCAAGGAAGCCGATGGGAATCGGAGAACCGGGAGTACCAGGAGAGGACAGGTTTGCATTCAGTTGGCCTCAGCCAGACATCTGTGGCCTGGTAGACTGAGAAGGTCAGTCACAGGCACACTTCCCATCAATTAGGCCACTCACATTTCTCTTCTGTTCCTCAGAACACCCTTCCACCCTGTGACTGCCAAGTTCAGATCCTCAAGTTGCCCAGAGGGAGAGGTGGTGGGGGTGGCAGCCATGTCTACCCAACACATGTCACTCCTATCTCTGCTCCCTTTTCTTCCATCCCAAGGGATTGCAGTGGTCTTTCCCTTCTTTTGGGAGACATTAGGAAAGGGCTGGGATTCGGCTTTCGTGGAGCTTGTTGTATTCAAAGATGAACTTTCCCCAAACACTGTGACTGCCTCTTTAGGAACAGCATCCACTCACACGGAGGCTTCTGACACACTCCTGACTGCCATGGGCAAGCCAGCTTGAGACTGCCCAACTCTGGCTAAATCCTGAGATATAGTTTCACTACAACAGTGTGTCCCCGGTCACCATTCAAATGCCATATGCAAGCTCATGCAATCCTTTTAATGACACTTGCCTTAAGGAAGACTGTTGGAGGAAGGCTCAGTGAGGAGAGCACCCCTCTGTGACAGCACAGGGGAAGAAGGTGCATACAGGGGACCTGAGAGGGCCTCCCCGTTGGCCTCTTCTTTCTAATAGGATCTCCAGCGGAATGGAGGCCTGGGGGACTGGAGAGTGGACTTTACCTCTTACCAATGACATCAGGTTCTGTGCTCGATTTATTGTTACAGTCACCGCAGGAGGAAGCCATGGTTCTAACCCCCTATCCTGGGCACAAGAAGCCAGAGGAGCAGAAGGGGCGGCATGACTAATGCCAAGGTCGCTCAGGGAATGGCAACGCTGAGCGCGCTAGAACCTAGGAGTTTTGCCGGATTGAGGAGCTGTCCTGCCCTGGCGGATACCATTAGCACAGCTCCTGATGACCTGGCACCTCTTGTGTGGCCACTGTCACAGCCAGGCTGTGACAAGCATGGGTGTTCTCCAGATTTCCTCATTTCATAGATGAGTAAATCTGGGTTTAGCAGGGCGCCTCGGGTGAGATGACTGAAGATCATCACCGATGTTACATCTGCTAAACCAGAAATCTGCACCCTTCTCTGCCTCCCGTGTACTTTGGTGCCTCAGTTTCCCAATGTCCGGTGTTCTCTTCTGTTCCTAAGACCTCTGCTCCAGCAACAGGAGCAAGAAGGGGGAAGGCCTTGCAGTTGGATGATAATGACCAGCTACTCTGGGGTGCTTCTCTCCCACTTCTCTTTCCCTCCCAGAAGCTCTGGGATTTCTCCCTCTGTTGGACAGTTCGGGTGGGAGGTAGACCGGAAGGTTCTGGGTGGGGAAGGTCTGCGCTGAGTCACCCCCCAGACCAACAAGGCTGAGCAGTGAAGGGCCACAGCGGTCAGGAGCCACGTGCTCAGGACAGTCGTAGAGAGAGCAGACTGTCTTTGGAGAGAGGAGGCGCGCCCCCAACTTGGGTAGGGGGCAGAGAGGGCGAGCAGGAGGAGGCAGGTTCCGGCAGAAGGCAGGGGGGTAGGGGGGAGGCCGAGAGCACGCGGACAAAGGAGGCGGCCCTCAGCCCAGCTGTTTTGAAAAATGCTTCCTGTTTCTTTAAAGGCGCTAGCGGCTCGGGCGGCCTGGGCTGGGGAGGCGGCAGCGGCGGCGGAGCTGCCTCCTATCCGGGCGGGCGGCGCTGAGTGATCTTGCGAACTGGGCTTCTGTGTAAACTGAGGCTAAACAAACACAGATGGAGCGCAGCGGGCGTTCTGCAGAAATGCTGGCAGGGCGGCAGCGACTTCAGATGACACTCTGAGTTCTCCCGGGGAACGGGCAGCCTCCGAGGCTTCACCGAGCCGGAGGCGCAGCTGCCCCGGGAGTGGGGGTGCGAGGGAGGGACCCGGGGAGGGAGGGTAGGAGGAGAGAGCGCGGCGACAAGGCGGCGCTGAGCGCGGCGGCCACCGGGCACAGCCAAGCGCGCGGCGTGCAGAGCGATCGCTGCGGGCGCGCGTCCCGGGCAGTCCCACGCCCCTGTCTCACGCCGTCCGCGCCATGAAGCACATCCCGGTCCTCGAGGACGGGCCGTGGAAGACCGTGTGCGTGAAAGAACTGAACGGCCTCAAGAAGCTCAAGCGGAAAGGCAAGGAGCCGGTGCGGCGCGTGAATGGCTATAAAACTTTCCGATTGGACTTGGAAGCTCCCGAGCTCGGCGCCACAGCCAGCGCCACCGCCGCCACCAACGGGCTCCGGGACAGGACACAACCGTTCCCGGTCGCGACCCCAGTACCAGCCTCAGTGGCGCCGGCGGTTCCTCCAGGTGGAGGCACAGACACAGCCAGGGAATTCCGGGGCATCAGAGCGCCTGAGGTCTCAGAAGCGCGCAAACGCGGTTTCGCTCTGGGCACAGTGGGACCGGGACTACCCACGCCACCGCCGCCTCCCGCGTCCCAGAGCTTGGCACCCGGGGATCCCGAGGCGCTGCCCTTCCGAGAGCAGGCTCTGCGTCCCCGCATCTTGCTGTGCGCCCCTCCCGCGCGTCCCACGCCGTCCGTGCCTCTCGCACCCCCAGCGGCGCCACAAGAGTCCCCCGTGCGCCCTGCGCCCCCCACGCGCCCGGGGGAAAGTTCCTACTCGTCAATTTCACACGTAATTTACAATAACCACCCGGATTCTTCCGCGTCGCCTAGGAAACGGCCAGGCGAAGCGACCGCCGCCTCCACGGAGATCAAAGCCCTGCAGCAGACCCGGAGGCTCCTGGCCAACGCCAGGGAGCGGACGCGGGTGCACACCATCAGCGCAGCCTTCGAGGCGCTGAGGAAGCAGGTACCCACCAACCGCCGCCGGGCTACAGTGGCAGGACTGGGTGGGTGGGTGACCCCAGGATCGGAGGTAGGATAAAAGGACTCGCACAAGGCAGGCAGATTGGAGTTATCCTTGTTGCAAGTCTTAGTTTGCAAAGTGGGCGAAAGCTGTGGATCTCTGGCCTAGACACGCCCCTGTTCCCCAGGGGTAACTGCGCGTCTGACCTCAGGTCTTGTAGTTGACTTGTAAGGCAGCAAGTATTTATCTTCTGGTCCCTTGGGCTTGGTAGAGAATACAGAGGGGGAATGTGGGAATCTTCCCCTGGCAGGGGAGGGGAGCAGAGCCACGACCTTTCCGCTCTGTGCACTTGGCATGCTTGGGGTCTTGGCCCCTTGTTGGTGGCACCGAGGCACACAACACCACAGAGGTGCGCTCCTGGGGGCCGTGGAGTGTAAAGGGCGGGGGGCGGGAGGGCGCTTGTCAGCCCCTCTCAGCTCCTGTTTCCGTGGTCACTCAGCTTGCTTTTCTGCACTCCTTATCTGGTTCCTGGAGTCCGTAAGGACCCGGGTTTCAAGGCTGTAGTTCTTCCAGGTACTTTCAGGAACTTTCCCAGGAGATCCTGCCCACCACTGCCCTTCCTCTTCACACCAGTCACCTCTGCTCAGAAGACTGCTGCTGATTCTCTGGGGGGGGGGGAGTGGGGTCAACAGAGCTTAGCTCTGGATAAACCAGGGGGGCTCCTCTTTAAGTACTGGGGGCAGACTGCCCTCACCTGGCAGCGCCCATTGTGGAAACTCAGGAATATTTGATTGGAGAATTACCGTGGCAGAGGGGACAGTTGACAGTTCAACTTAAGATCAGCTTGGTACTTCCCCAGGACTCTCTAGTTCCTTGCTTTCTTAGAGAGGGGTAAGCACATAAAAGGGTGTGGGTTGGGCCCTCTCTTCCAGGTCGTATAAGGGGTTGGAGTGGGTGCTGGATGTTACATCTTTAATGGATGAAATTTATGTTTGTTCTGCCACTGATTAGCTGTTGTCTCCTGGAAAGTTACTCAACCTCTCTGGGCTTTAGCCAGTAGCAACCATTTTGGAAAACTTTCTTTTCTTCTTCTCTTAGACTCCCTTCTGTGAGTAAAGTCAGGCATTGGAGACCTAGTCCATCCATGAATTGGACATGGAACCCCTGGGAGAAAGTGACTGTAAATGGCTTTTGAACCTGGTTTGGGAAAAGTGTTTGGTGTTTGGTCGGGGAGGTGGGGTGGCTGTCACTGCCTGCAGAGCCATCATCTGTTCCCTGGCCCGTGCAGCCATCCGTTTCTCCCTGGGTCAGCTGCCGGGTGCCTGCAAGCCCCGGCAGTGGCAGCCTGTGGAGTATTTTGCAGTCCCTGTCTCAGGACAGGATGACAGAGGGCAGGGGGTTGCCTGTATGTCTGCTTTACTTGTGGCAAGGTGAATCCCTCCTGAACTGGGGGAATCACATGCCCCAAACCTCCCTCTCAGCATCTTTTCTGTGCCTCCAGCCACCTTCTTCAACTTTCCCCGGGCAAGCATTCATGCCTGGGTGCTTGCCTGTGTCTCTTGCGTACTGTGGCTTTTGTGACTTTCAACAAGGACTCCTATTTAATCTTAATGTCAGGATTGGATAGACCCATTTTATAGTAAGCAATACTGAGGCCAGGGAAGGTAGGAGACTTACCCAAGATCATCTTGTAGTGAGCAGTTCATGGAAAGTTTCTGTGGCTACAATCTCCACTGGGTGGTGCCCTTTCAGAGATGAGGTCTCCTTTCATTCTTGCTGTAGGGGAAGTTCTGCACAAAAGCATCAAGTTCAATGTGTCCTGCAGAAGGTTTGCCCAGCGTTTTCAAAGAGAGACTTTGTATGCACACACATGTAGTTAATTGTATGTACATATGTTTAATACATATACCCAGAGAACACACAAACTCACGCATGTCTTCTGTTTCTTTTTCCTAGCTCTAACCATTCTGTCTTTTCCCTAGAAGGGATGCTGGGCCCCATTGAACACCTCCTTGTTGGCTGAGGACAGAAATACAGGGAAGGGATGAGACTATACCCACCAGGTCCCCACCATCAGGCACTCCCAGTGGGGGAGCGTCTTCCTGTCCTGGACCTCAGCCTCCTGGGCTTTCTGTGTGCTGTGGACGGTCCTCTGTGGGCCTCGGCTGCTAAGGCCGCATCACAATGTCATCCCCTACCTCGCATGCAACTCTTTTGCACAAAGAGCAGGCAGGGGCAGTAAGGAAACAATAATTCTCAAATGTATGTTTTCAGGGGCCTGGGGACTGGGCAGGGCTCTGCGAGACAAAGCAGTATGGATGCTTTATTATCCCTCCCCCCCCCCTTTTTAGACAGGGTCTCTCTGTGTACTCTTTGTTGGCCTGCAACTAACTTGTTATGTAGACCAGGCTAGCCTGGAATTTACAGAAATCTGGTTGCTTTTGCATCTGCCTCCTAAGTGCTGAGATTAAAGGCCTGTGCCACCACACCCAGCTCATTTGGAATTTTTAAAATCATATTTTATTAAGAGAGAGAGTGTGTGTGTGCCACAGTGTGTGAATAGAGGTCTGAGGACAACTTGAGAAGTTGGTTCTCTCCTTCTACCATGTGGGCCTTGGGGATTGAACTCAGGCCGTTGGGCTTGGCAGCAAGCACCCACTGAGCCATCTAGCTGGCCAATTAGTCATTTTGATAACAATCACAGAACGCACCAGGCTCTGTGCTTAGAACCTCCTGCATTCCAGTTGGCTTTGTGAAATAGGTGCTGTCATCCCTGCCCCATACCCGGTTTCATACAAACCCGGTGGTTTTGGGGTATCAGGAAGCTTATGTGAACTGGCTGAGGTCTTGCCGGGCTCTTGGTGGCCCACAGGCTTTGTGCTGTGCTGCATCCATGTGTCAGCACTCTCGGGTCTTGGCAATGCCTTCATGGCATTGTGCAGTTGCAGAGCTGTGTGGTCACCACAACGCCTGGAATGAATCAGGGTTAGTGAGTCTTCCCAGTGGCCAGTGCTTAACAGCTTTGCTTCTTGGCTTATGCACCGCAGCACCAGGAAAGCAGTCAGGCCCCTGCCTGTCATTGCAATAATCTACTCTCCTCCCAACCAGGAAGAAATGGGAGGGGGCTGTGTGCTTGCTGGCAGAGGTGCAGGTGGGAGAGAGTCCCTCAAGTCTGGGGCTGGGGGGTGCAGGGCAGATGGTCAGACTGCGGCACTCGCCACCAGCCCAGCTGCAACCGAGCCCTCCTTGCCGCCTCATATGAGGGTCATGTGTGTGCAGCTGGGCTGGCCACGTGCAGGCTGCTCCCTGCCAGGTGGGAGGGGTCCATGGGAAAGGCCAGCTGTACTGGGCAGTGGAGGGAGAAGGGCCTGAGCTCTGGGTCTCAGTTCCCTGGCAGAACCCTCCGGCTGTGCCCACCTTTGGGATGTCTAGCCTGAGGGTGGCTTTGTTCTCTCCCTTGAAGCCCCTTGATGTCCATGGAGGAGTGGCGTCAGCAGACAGTGATGGCCCCTTAGCAGCTGCCTCTCCTCAAGAAGGACGCATTGAGCAAGTGGGCCCCAGGCCACCTCCCCCAGTGTGCCTTGAGGGTCTCCAAGGTTCCTTACTAGATGAATTCAGTGGTCCTAGAAGGGTGTGTGGATGGTGGTCTTAGCCTCTCTTTGGCTCCCAAATCCTCTGAGGTGAAAGACACAGGGGAACCCCAGCGGTGTGTGTACCCCTCCCTGAGGCAGTGGCCCACAAGCCTGCTCACACTGGAAGATCCACACAGTTGGCAAGGGTGACAGGATTTTACCCTACACCCTGCTCCAAGAGAGGCTGTTTATTGAGATTCTTTGGACATGGATATATATCTTTGGCCATAAGTTTGTAGGGCTACTTGTTGCACCGACAAGGACACTTACAAAAAGTGGCCAGGTTCTGTCCCCAGATCTGTCAGGTCCTAGGGGAAAATGCCTGGATCTTGGGTCTTCTTTCACTTTGTAGACAGTTTGAATTTTAAAGTCCTTTCTAAGTAGACCTGGAAGGGCCGTTGAACAGCCCAGATGAGGCGGCTTCATGCCAGGAGTCCTGTCCCACAGACATGAGAGATTAGCTTCATACAGAAAGGAGTCTAGAATACCACTGTGCAGGGACATTGTGTGCTTGTAGCTCTGTGGGCCTCGGGGTCTCTGAGGACTGCCTCTGATAGACTGTTACAGGGCAAAGGCTTTGAGGGCGTTCCTGAATGTTCTGCTAGGTTCTTGATTTTGTTTTTGTTGTTTTTTTTTTTTTTTTTTCTCTCACACTTTTCCACTGTGGATCCCATTCTGAGAAGCAGCTGTTTGGATGCCCACGTTTCTGGTGAAGAAACAGGTCCTGTAAGGCCACGGTCCTCCTTAAAGTTGGGAAGATGTCCAGAGGACAGCCAGGCCCTCAGGCTGCCCAGCCAGTGTTTGCTGGAGCCAAGGGAGGGTCTAGCATGGGCAGTGAAGGAGGGGTGGAATGTTTGGGGGCCCCAGAGGACCTTGTGAAAATGCCCAAAGCTGGTCTTCTGTGGAGTTTAAAATCCAGGAGCAGGGGAAGCCTCTCCATCAGTAAAACAGTTGCCAAATAAACACGAAGATCTGAGTTCAACCCCCACCTACCCATGTAAAACGTCAGGAACACTGGCATGCATCTGTCATCCCAGCACCGGGGAGGTAGAAACTCGAGGCTCTCTGGGGCTTTATAACCAGCCAGCCTGCCAGCCTAGCTTCGTCAGGGAGCTCCTGGCTCGGGAGAGAACTTGTTTCAAAAATCAAGATGGAGAGTGATTGAGGAAGACACCTGATACCGATGTCTCGCCTTCACGTGCATGCTCTAACGTATGCAAGTATACCCGCACAGACACTGTGTACAGACACATGCCTGTAGCTAGTCCTTATGGACGAGCCTGAGGGAGGTGCCTTTACTATTCCAGAAGCTGGAAAATGCAGGTAGGGAGTGAGAGACAGGTGGCCATATCTACTTCAACTCCAGTCCTTTGACAAGGTAGGGTCCTGTGCAGGCAGTTGGATGGGTATGGGTGGGGCTTGTGACGTGCTCTGGATACCCACAGAGGTAATGTGCAAATCTGGAGTCTTTGGGCTATCCACGCCCACCTTAAGCTAATTGAGAAGAGTCCCGGTGGAGCCAGGGCTTGAAAACCCAGCATCTCTCTCTCTGCAGCTGGAGGAGTAGGGAGATGACACATCCAGGAGTCACATGTATCTTTGTGGAGTGGACACCACTGCTTCTCCTCAGTGCTCTGCTGGAAAGATGGGTATAGCTAGTGCATTCAGAATGCCTCTCCTCTGCCCGTGGGGCTTTGGAGAAGGCAGCTGTTGGGGACCTTTTGAAACAACAGTTAATGTTCTCAAAACTCCATGAGGAACGCAAGTGTTGCTGTCTCTACCCTTTCAAGGAGGAAACAGGCTCAGGGATGTGAAGGGATTTGCTCTGAATCATGCCACTGCAAGTGCCTGGGACTTTGTGGTGGCAGCCTGGCTGAGGTGTCTCCATGCTGGGGTGTAGCTGGGCTGCTGGGGGCTAAAGGTTGTGTGGGCATGGTAGTGGCTTATGGGTTTTGTTGTTGTTTGTTGTGAGTAGTATATATGCTTTATGTTTGTGACAGGGTCTAATGTAGTCAAGGCTAGCCTCACACTCAGTACATAGCTGAGGATAGTTACAAACTGATCCTCCTGCTTCTGTCTCCTATGTGCTGGGATTACAAGTGTCTTCCACTACTCCTGGTTGGTGCAGTACTGGGGACTGAGGCCAGTGTATCAAGGTATGCCATGTAAACACTGTACCAACTGAGTCTTATCTCTAGCCCTGCCACTAGGAGACTCTAGAAGGAGCCTTGCAGAGAGCCAGCTTTGGGGTAGGGGAGGAGAAGGGACAAGCCACCTGAAAGAGCCACTGTTGCCCCACGTGTCCACCCTGGTAGCAGAATGCCCTGTTGAAAGTGCCGTCCTCAGGTGCCAGGCAGATGAGCTGGCTCCAGCCAGGTCTCAGTTGACTGATCTGAGGCTCTGAACGCCACTCACCTGTTTTCCTCATGTGCATACAGGACATTCATCTTTACTTGAGGTAGATCTCAGATAATGCTGAGAAACCCTGCTGGCTGTGCCAGAAAGATGAGGGCTCAGTCCATGGCTTTCTTTTGGTTTGACCAGGAGCTTGACCCAAGCAATGGTGCAAAGTGACATATCTAGGACAGACTGCCCCAGATCCTGGCATGGTTCTCCTGGGTTGGCCTTGGCTTCACCTGTTATTCTGGGCCCAGCACACAGACTTTTCTCAAACTCACTTCCTCCTAGAAGCCCAGCTGTTTGTGGCCCAGGTGCAGCGTTGTCTGTTGAAGAGAGATTTGGGGTTTCCAGATTCCCCCACCCCACAGGCAGACACCATCTCCTGGGTCAAGGAGCAGGCAGAGGTGCTGGGCCTGACCCTGAGACCCCTTCCCTGGCCCAGACCTTGTTTATTTGTTCAAACTGATAACAGGGTTTTCTGGACTCTGACTGGAAACGGGAATATCGTTGTTCTGCCAGCTTTTCTTGGATGGTTTGGTGCTGTGGAGGGGAGGGGGAGTTGGGAGGTGTGGAGGGGAGGATGGCCATGTAGGTGAGAGCTGGAGGTTCAGGAGAGTTAGCTTGCTCTGTTGCCTTTCCCGCACCTGTAGAGGGCTCCTGTAGAGTGAGGGTGGCAGCTTCTGTGCCCAGCATGAGAGAGTGCTTAGCTAGTGTTCCCAGGTTTCTCACCCTCTCTGGAGCCTATCTCGGGACCTTCTGCAATACTGACCTCTGCTAGGCTTGCTGTGTCCAATGCCTGTCACCAACTGAATCCCCACTACCTTGTGAGGTCAGTCTTGTGCCCAGTGTACAAAGACTCAGAGTGAGTATGTCATTCACTTGGACCTATGCTGGGCAGAGTCAGAGCCAGGCATTGAATCCAGGAGACAGAGGTTGTTTGTTCATCCTCAGAGAGATGGAGTTTGTGTTCAAAACTGTACCTCCCCCCCCCCCGTGTCTGTGTGTGTGTGTGTGTGTGTGTGTGTCTAGGCAGGCAGGTTAGCTATGCTCCATAGTGCTTCTGATTCTGTCTTCCGAGTGCTGAGATTGTAATCACATGCCATCCATTGGCACCATGCTGGACACTTTCATGTGTGTTCTAGGAATTGAACCCAGGTCCTCTGTTTTGCAAGGCAAACTGATTAAACTATCTCCCCAGCCCACTTTTTTTCTTTTATCCTCTCATAAAAGATTTATTTGTTGTATGGATGTTAGTGTTTTGCCTGCATATATGTCTGCATATTGTGTGAGTGCATGATACCCAAAGAGGTTGAAAGAGGGCATTGGATCCCCTGGAACTAGAGTCACAGGTAACTTTGAGGTGCCATGTGAATGCTAGGACCCAAACACAGGTCCTCTGGAAGAACAGCCAGTAAGTACCCTTAGCCACTGGGCCATCTCTCTAACCCCTTAACACTTTTTCATTTTTAATTATGTGTATATGTGTCTGAGTGTAGGTTTGTGCACTAGTGCATTGTCTAAGGCCAGAAGAGAGCCTGGGGTGCCCATGTTTCGGGAGTTACAGACAGTTGTAAGCTGCTCTGTTTGGCTGCTGGGAACAAAATTTTGGTTGTCTGCAAGATCAGCACGTTATCTTAACTGCTGTGCCATCTCTCCAGTGCTCAAAATACGTTTTTGGAACTAGATTCAAAATACCCTGGAGTTAATTCACTCATGACCTTATTTAACCGGGCCTTTGAAACCTGCTCTGGGCCAGACGTGGACTATGCTCCCAGCACATGGGGGATACCAGACACTAAGAGTGGGAGCAAAAATGAGACTTAAAGACAGACAGGTCTATTACAGCACCGTAAGCATAGGCTGCTCTCTTGGTATAGTGCAGATGTGAGAAACCAGGTTCCTAAGTGAAGTGCTGGTTATAGTGGGTGATGTAAGGTGTACTTAGGGTCCACAGTCCTGGGGCTGCCAGTCAGGATTTCATTCTCTTGCTATTACTGAGCTTTGGGTCCAAGGAGTTCTTTGCTGAGGAGGGCGTTGAGGACCCTATACATGGTGTGATGTTCAGCAGTACCCCAGACCTCCTTCTGAACCCTGCTGCTCCTCTGTTGTGACAACTAGGAATGGCCCCAGACCTTACCATCGGTCCCCTGAGGGTTAAAATCATCCCTGGTTCAAAAGCATTGGCTTCAGAGAGTTCCTGGCCCATGAAGATGCTCCCTTAATATGACTGCAGCAGTTCTGTGAGGGCTCCACACTCAGAGGGGTGACACGGCTGCAGTGTATAGATGCCAAAGAGCCGTAGATGGGACCAGAGCTTGCCAGTGAGAACATCTTAGCTGTTAGGGTGAAGAGAGCAGGGAAAGAAGAGGCCGACTGGCTAATATCTGTCAGGTAGACTATGAGGCGTTCTGTCCATGTTACAATGCCACGCTAGTCATTGCTATGATCTTAGCTCTTGGATGGTTCACATAGCACACGTGTAGGATGGCCAGTACTAAGTCAGAGGCCCTGCCCATCTCCCACAATTAGTGAGTAATAAGTTGCTGCCAACACAGACAGATGATGCAGTTGGGGCTGTTGGCATTCATTACCCACCTGCTGTGTGCCATACTCGGCAGCAACTAGGCCTAGCGGGCATAGGGAGAGTGAAGAAAGAAGAAAACACCATGTCTTTGTATCTGAGTATCTGCGCTGTCCCCCTGAATGTCTCCAGGATCCCAAGAGAATGTATGGTATCTTTAAAAAAATGTTCTTTATTGCCAAGTGTATGCGTGTACATGGCATGTGCTATGGCACACATGAGGGGTACAGGAGGGCAGATTTGTAGACTCTGTTCTCGCGGTCCACCTGTACATGGCTTCCCAGGCTTGGCCTCTGATTGTGAGGTTTGCATGGTGGAGCCGTCATTCCAGATCTGTCATTCTTCTTGGGTCTAAGTTCTTTGAAGGCAGGAGATGAAGTTTGTTTATAACAATAAACAAACTATTTTCAGGCTGGATCTTGTTCTGTAGCCCTAGCTAGTCTGGTACTCACTATGTAGCCAAGGGTGGCTTCCAACTCATAGTAGTCCTCCTGCCTCAGCTCCCCAAACACTGTGATTCTAAGTGTGTGCCTCCACATTTTGCTAGGAGTTATGGTTTTGTTTTGTTTTCGAGACAGGCTTTCTCTGTGTAGCCCTGATTGTCCTAGAACTCAATATGTAGACCAGGCTGGCCTCAAACTTAGAGATCAGTCTGCTTCTGCCTCACTAGTGCTGGGATCAAAGGCGTGCGCCACCATCACCTGTCTAGGTGTGTTTTTATTTTAAATTTACTTTGGAAAATGTTTTGAGACACGGTCACAATTTAGTTATCTTTGAACTTGCTGTGTAAGTGAGGCTGATTTTTTTATTCCTGACCCCACTGCCTCTACCTCCCAAGTGCTAGGATTATAGGTGTGTAATACCAGGCCCATAGGAGTCAAGCTTTTGCAGGGCATGGTGACACACACCTTTAATCCCAGCACTCAGGAGGCAGAGGCAGGCAAGTCTCTTGAGTCAGAGGCTAGGATCTGCATCATGAATTTCAGCCCAGCCAGGACCACATAGTGAGACCCTATCTCAAAAAGATGATTTTTAATTGTTGAGGCCTCAAGTATCCAACAAAATAAGTGTCAATGAATGAATGAGTGACCATATGAAAGAAGCCTCAGAGGTAGGAAGAATATCTGCTCCTCCCCAGCGGCAGGAGGACGGGCTCTGAAGGGGTGGAAATCTGTGGTACTTCAGCTGTTGCTTGGGTGTGAGCCCGGCCTCATTGTTTCCTCCTGTCAAATGGGAATTTGCACACACCCTAGAGTGTGGGAGTGGCTGAGCTGGGGTGTGGGTGTTAAAAACTCAGGTGCTTAATTAGCACAGGTCATAAAGTCAGACACACAATGGCTAGACTGCCCCCTCTCCCCTGCCAGCCTAGGTGGGTACTGAGGTGAGATGCTCAGTACAGAGGCCTTGCAGCCGTTTCTGATGCCCTCTCCCTCCATCTCAGGTGCCGTGCTACTCCTACGGGCAGAAGCTGTCCAAGCTGGCCATCCTGAGGATCGCCTGTAACTACATCCTGTCCCTGGCACGCCTGGCTGACCTGGACTACAGTGCCGATCACAGCAACCTCAGTTTCTCCGAGTGTGTGCAGCGCTGCACCCGCACCCTGCAGGCAGAAGGACGTGCCAAGAAGCGTAAGGTATTCACCGGCACCGGGGCAGCACTTAGGGGAGTTGGGCGAGGTAGGGACACCCTGCGTGTGTCTGGGATTCCCAAGAGGCCAGAGAGATCAGTCTCTTGGAATGTTCCTGTAGACACCTCAGATCCAGAAATCCTTACATCCCAGGGATCACGGGTGGGATCGTGAGCATAAAGCTGCCCGGTGACCTTCGACATCCTGGTGTCTCCAGGTTTGAGTTTTTCCTTAAGTGAGGAAATGGTCCATCTCTGAAGCCCTTCCTGTTCTTAGGGGATGCGAGGCTAAAGGATTCCTGTGGCTCTGACAGGTGTTCTGTCAGGATGAGATTCCCCCAGATAGGTGGTAACTCAGGAGATGTGTTTTTGTCATATGAAGCTATGCGTGAGGGAGGATGATGACGCCTGTTCATTTCTTCATTTCAGAGGGATTCACTGAGAAAGTTGGGCAGGGGCATGGACTTCCTATCATGCAGTGATAGGAAAGATATCCTGTACAGCCAAGTGGAAGGGAGAGTGGAGCTTATCCTGGGGCGGGGGAAGGCCAGATGGAAGAGTCACGGTAATTCTCCTGCCCAAGGGAGCTGGGCAGAACATCTTGTTGGAAGTGGCATTTGGGCTGGGATCGGTAGGACAGCTAAGAGGCCGACAGGCAGATGAAGCAGGGACATCACTGGAGGTGGGTGGAGCTGATATAAGACTAAGCCTGATTTATTTAAGGAAATCTGTGGAGGAGAAAAGGGCTTGGGCACAACCATAGATAGTTTCCTACATGGTTGATGCTTCCAGATATCCAGTCAGGGGCCAGTACTTAGTTGAACTGCTGTGCCTGTCTGGATCTGTTCCCCTGTAATGCTTGGAGAAAGACAGTGGGATGCAGTCTGTCTGAGATGCTCAGGAGATCCTGGGAACTCTGGCATCGCTTCATCCAATCCTTCCCTGCTTCCACCCTTTTGGCCTGCCCCTCCCCCAGGGAACCTATAGCTTGCCCTGATTTCCCAGAGGCCACTGAGGCCCCAGCCAGGGAGGCCCTCCTCAGGGGGTGCTACCAGCCCTAATTGCACTTCGCATTCCTGGGAGTGATTTAGCAGGGCCAATTAGGGAAGGGCCTTCATCAAGTGGCTGCGAGAGGAAGCGCCACCGGCCACTCCAGGGCCAGCTTTCCTGCTTTCCTTGGGAGAGTGATGTGGGTAAATGAAGGCATGATTGATGGCTCCATGCCGAGAGTGCTCTGTGACAAAGGAGACTGGTAAACTCTTGGTGAACTCCCCTGGCATTCAGCTGTTGGTGTGTGCCCCTTAGTGGTGCAAATAGGCAGCCTGGGCAGGCTCCTCACCTTCCTGTCTCCCCTCTCCCCTCTCCCCTCTCCCCTCTCCCCTCCCCACCTCTTTACACCCCTTCCCATTCCACTCCAGGGCAACACCAGGCCCCTCCCTCCGCTAGTCCTTTGATTGCAGTAGACAGCACACTCCAGCCCCAGCCAGAGAACCAGGGAAGAAAGGCCAGCAGTGAGGATGCCCCGCAGAGCCAAGCATTTGGAGCCCTGTGAAATCACCTCAAGGCTAAGAAACCAGAGAGACCTCCCTGTGGTGTAGATAAGGAGATGGAGGTAGCAGATTATGGAGTTATCTGACAGCCCTGGCTGTCACCTAGCAGTTGAGAACCATTTTCTAACGTAGCAAGCTTCCTTGATAGCTGGAACTAATGGGACACCCACTCAGGGCCATCTCAAAGATAAAATGTGTTCGCTGGTCGAAGAAGGGAGGGCGGACCTGCTTGCTTGGTGACTGGTTGGAGGGTGTATTCCCTTTGCTCTGGGATGGGGGTTGGGGGTTGGGGGTTGGGGGTTGGGGGAACGGTTTGCAAAGGTCTGAACAGGAAGCACAGTTTTAGATATGCCCTATCCACTTACAGTAATGACCCTCACTAGTCTCCTTGGTTCTTGTGGCCTCCAGGGTGTGCTTCCCAGGCCCGGCTTCTCCTTCTTATGTGCAGAACTGCCTCTCTGAAAAGCCTCATGTGGCAAGAGGGGACAGAAGCTGTGCTTCAGCTCCAGGGCTCAGCGCTGCCATGCCACAGTCTGGGACATTGGCAGGCTCCAAAGGACACCCCCTGCTTCAGCAGGTATATACAGCACCTCTTACAGGACGTGTAGCCACTATAGGCGTCCTTAAGGATGGGCTGGCAGGGGATCTTAAAGGCGTTCTCTGTATACACACTCCCGGTACAGTACCCTCTGTATGACAGACATGGGGGTATAGACACAAAATAGTTTGCCACACTGTCCCTGCCACCTAGTGGCAACAGGGCATCGTGGTTGGAAGATTTGGAACCCATGAGTAATCAGAGTGAAAAAGACAAAATCTACGGAAGAATTCTTGTTCTTTACGTGGAGTCTCCGGCCATCAGAGGCCACCAGGAAGCCATGGATATAGAGTCTATTCAGCAGGTTCAAGGATTGGGAAGATTTTCCCAGAGCCCTGTCAGGCTTCAGAGATCTAGAATTTAAGATCTAGAATTTTCCATGCAGGTATCTGCTTTGCCCTTTCTGGGTGAGGAGTAGCACGGGGCTTCATCCTAGGGCTTCCTTACCAGCATCACCCTCCAGGAGGCCCTGAGATAGAGTGCATGGCTCTATTTGCCAAGCTCTGAGTGACATCAGGAATGTATGCTTTCCACTTGGCTTATGGACAACTCAGAAACACTAGGGGCCCTTGCTGTTCCTCCATGGAAAACGAGATGACCATCTCAGGCTACACTCACCTCCCAGCCTTCCTACCAAGGCCAAGTCATGGTTGGTTGCTTGCCCTTTCATGTGTCTGTTGGGGATAGCTTCATAGTTACCCTCTGCTTTTGTTAGTACACCAGAGGCCGGACAGTGTCTAAAGAACAGAGGTTTATTTTAGCTTTTGGTTCAGGGGCTGGGAAGTCCAATAGTCTGTCCAGTGTTGGTTTTTTATAAGGACTTTCTTGCTTTATCAATCTTGCCCGGTCAAGGGCATCACATTCAGATAGCAAGCATGATAGCTGAAGTTTCTCTCCCACTTACAAAGCCAGTACTGTCATGAGAGCTCCACCTTGATGACCTCATGTCATGTAATTAACTCCCAGAAGTCCCGGCCTCCATATTATTGGCACATGAGATTTGGAGTTGAGTTTCCAATACATGTAATTGAGGGCACATGTTGAAATCCCATTACAACTCATTTGCATTGAGAAAAATTAATTCATGGGGGCGGGGAGGGACTGTGTGCTATGCTCGTGGAGGTCGTCAGAGGAAAACTTGCTGGTTCTCCCCTTTCTCCCACATAGGGTCCAGGGATTAAACTCAGTTCATCAGGCTTGGTGGCAAGTGCCTTTACCCTCTGAGGCATCACACGGGCCACCTGACTCAGCTCATGTTTAAAGGCTTACATGGTGCCCAGCAAGGTGGCTCATATCTGTAATCCCAGCCCAGCACTCTGGGAGCTGAGGCAGGAAGATTGCCAAGAATTTCGGGCCAACCCTGGCTACAGAGTGAACCTCCCACACCCCACAAAGCCGTAAGCAGAAAGAGCGTTGTGATGTGAGACCACCAGGAAGGGCAGCAAGAGGCTGAGGCCTAGGGGCTATGGATGAAGACTGATGTGTCTGTGAGCAGATGTCTGCTCTGCCTGAGATGCTGGTGGTCCTGGCCAATGTGACTGGTGACAGTTTGAGCTGGAGGATGCCTCTGTGAGCAAACATGTCTCCCAAGAGGGGCTGGGTGACCCTCCTTCAGGGTATCGGTTTGAGAGCCTGAGTCCAGGGTTTCTGATCCACCCACCCCATGAGCCACCCTGCCACTTTAGGTCTGCATTAAGAACAGAATCAGCACTGAATTTTGCTCACTCCCCAAACCTCAGCTGCATGTCTCTATCTGTCACACCCTGTCAGCAGCCATTCTTTCTGTCTAGCTTTGAGTTTTCACCCAATGCATAAGCCCTAGCAGTACAGAGGGCCTTGTTAGAGGCCCTTCAGCAGAGAGACAGCACTGCAGGAGGAAAAGCTCTGGGGAGAGCTGTCCCAGGCCTGCCGTGCTGCAGAGAGAGCAGCTAAGCACCTGGCCCTGCGCCACGCTTCTGTAGCTCCTGTTTCTATGGTGGCAGCTTTTGAGGGCCTCTCAGAGAAGGAGGACAGAGAACAAGAAGGGGGACAGACCTGTCCCTTAATAACTGGTTTCTGTGAGTCTTTCTCATCCTATGGGAACAGGAGAGCTGGTTCCCCAATAATCTAGAACATTTTCTTCTAGAGATCACAAATAATCCAGTAATAGTGTCTCCTGCTGATAGCGATGGAGTTCTTTGAGCCTGATAGTGAATGGCCATTGAGGCCCTGCCTTAGTTGATCACAGCAGTGGGGTGGGATGAGATGGTAGGGTAAGTAGCACTCCATTGAGGAACCCAGAGCGCCAGCCTGCCCATGTGGCCTTGTAGGGCTTAGGAAATGGAGACGAACGAGCCTCTTGAGTGTGGGTGCCTGGAGTCTGTGACCTCCTAAGGCAAAGCTTTATTCTTCTGCTGCTTACTGCCACCTGGGAGAAGGGGAGGTGATAGTTAGTGAAAGGTCCGGGACTCCCCAGAAGGGAGGTCCACTTAAGTCACAGGATAGCACGCACCCAAAGGACACACGAGAGACTGTCTTGCTGTAAAGCACATGAGGTGGTTTATTAAATCAGAGCTCTGGGCCAGCCCGTATCCCCATATCTCACATAGGGGATAGAGGGACTGACCTCGTGGCTCAGGGGTCTAGCGCTTATATATGAGCGGGGTGGGGAAAAAGCGAACTTTCTCGCGGGTGCACAGGATTGGTTGTTTTACTTTTTTTTTTTAAACACTAGTAGGCTGTACCATAGGGGCAGGGTGTAGTTCCTCCCTTGGCCAGCAGTTTCTGAGATGTTCTTAACAGGCCTTTGTCTTGTAACTTCCCCTCCTCTGTAACTAATTACATGGGCCCAAACCTGCTGGCAGGTGCTTTTCTGCCCAAGGTCTAAGGCAAAAAATTTACACATATTTCATAAAATGGCCTTTATAATTTTTCACTCTACAATAGCAGGTGGGGTTCCAGGTTCTGTTTTTTGAAGGGCAGTCGAATAATAGAGTTGTGTAATGTCAATTCTGGGGACAGATTATTTGGGGGATTGTCAGTGGGGAAGAGAGAAGCGTCAGTGTGAGCTTTGGTTGTCCTATGTAGGTGGTTGAGCTCTGGACTGTCCTCTTGTGGGCTATTCATAGAGCCTGACTGTGTGTGGCAGTCTCAAGGGCCTCTCCTTGCCTGGGTCCAGCTCCCCAAGCTCCTCGTGGGCCTGAGCACCCACTGGCGACTGACCTCGCTTTGTCTGCCTCAGCCCGCCACATAAGTGGTCACTGTTGCTGTGTCTTCTGTAAGGCTTGCACTGATTACATGGAACTCAGGCAGGCCAGCGTGCTTTCAAGTCCAGATCCTCCAGGCTAAGTCATTGAGTTAAATGCCATTTGCTCTCAAAGTCTGCGGAGTCCATCTATGCTGGGAAAAAAGAGAGGTGGGTGGGAAACCACCACCCAATTCCCTTCCAGTCATAAAAATGGATGCAATTTATTTTTTCTGGCATTCCAATTACATAGATGTTTGTCGCCACATGGACCCTCCTCTCAGCTGCTGTTTCTCCTCTCCCATTTGACACCGTCAGGCCACAAGTCTGCCAAGGCCTGGGTTGGAGGGATCATTAGCTGGGGAGCCTCCAGGTGAGCTTGCCGGCTTTCCTTGCAGTGGCCTGTGATGTTACTTGGGTGGTCTGAGGTAGGGTAGAGGCTGGGGTGCTGCTACCCCAGCTCTGCCGATCAGAAGTCTGCCTTTCACCCTGTAGTGGTGGGTGTGAATAGAGACTCAGAGCCTTGAGCGAGAAAAAAGCAACTGCCCCGCATGATCAGACATGAGAACCGTTGCTGTTGCAAGGCCTCACTGTGCTTCGGATATGAATGCTTCAGAAGGTGTCTGTGTAGAGTTGGGGTGACCCCACCCCACCCCCGAGAGCTCTACACCTATCCTGGGTGCTGCCTTCTCTGGCATACTTAATTGTGAAGTAAACAAAACTTAGGACTTGGGGACCAGACAAGGTTTTAAATCCTGGCATTTGTACTTCTTTCTTGGTGACCCTGGACTTGTTACTTAACCTCTTTGATCCCCAGGACTCTCCCGGGATAAAGCAGGAACATCATACCTCCCTTTCTGCCTTGCTGAAGGGATTAAACAAAACCCTGTGTCAGAAGGGGCTGCCCTTTTTTCAGAAAGGGAATCTCCGAATGTACAGTTACAAAGTGAGAAAGCTTGTATCCAGCTCCAGGAAGGAGCATCTCGGGAAAGGGAAGATACCCAGGTTGGACAGATGAGGACCCTTCAAGTTAGGATTCTCACATCTCTAGCACTTGAATCTGAAGCGCTGATCCTGTCTTTTAAAGTGAGGCCAGCAAGCAGCCAGTCCATAAATCCTCGATTTCAAAGGGCGTGGATCCGTATCAAGAAATCTAGGCAACATTTGGCTCAAAAGAATGCCAATAAACAGACCGCCATCAACAGACACCAACCATATGGTGAGGTACACTGTGCACCAAGCACTGTATCTACCATCTTTCCCCCTTGTCAGTGATACTCCTGGAGTCAGAAACAGTATTCCCCTGCTCCCCACTGCACAGAAGGGAAACTGAGGCCAAGAGAAAGCCATGTGCCTTAAGGCTAGGAAGTAGGTTTCCTTTCTTTCGTTGAAAACTTGCAAGCTCTTTCTCCCCTGAAGATTGCCCAGGAGCGCCCCCGACCCCCACCCCCCAGCTCGCATGCTATGTCCTGTGCTATACCCACTTGGAGCCCTTATGTAAATAGGCATCTGCAGCACGTGGAGGTTCCATTTAGCTGCAGGGAGCCAATAGCCCGCTGGTGGTGGCAAGGAGTGGGGTGGGCCTGGATTCGGGGCGGGGAGGGGGGGTGTCATCAGAGTACCCCCAGGGCTGCGCCGCCAGTGAGGCCTGACACCGGGTTAAGTCGCCTGGCGGCCTCCGGCTGCAGCTGGGAGCGCCGCCTGGTTCCCATTCGGTGCTGTGGTTTTGATTAGCTGCTGGGAGAGGCGGGCCTGCCTGCAAGTCTATGGGAGCTCCGCAGGAACAGCGGGTCCCCCCCAGGCCGCCCGCCCCCCCTCCTGGCAACCCCAGACTCCAGATGTTCCGAGCGCTCGCTGGGAAGGCCTGCTGGCGCCACGGAGGGCAGAGGGCAGGGAAAGCACGCGAGCTGGAAGCCCAAGAACTCAGTCACCGCAGGCCTTGGCAGCTCGCCCGGCCCTCCGCTGGCACATTCCCCAGCTCTCCCCTGGCCATCTGTTCCCAGAAAGCCCTTTCAGAACCTCATCATCACTCAGGATACAACAGCGCGAGCAGCTGGTTTGGAGGCAGCAGCGAAAACCGTGCAAAAGGTTCTTTGTGAGAGAGGAAACTCGCTTATGAATAACAGGGCTGGATGCCGTAAAACTTGGCGGCTGCAGTTCGTGTTTCTCAGGCGCCGCTGTTTGCTCTTGACTTTTTATCTCTGGTTTTTATTCCCCCCCCCACACCCCCTTGTTTGCTTTCAGTGTTGTTTCTTCCTCTTCTGACTCCAGGTGTCATTTCTTCTTTCTTGGGAGTACCTGAGAGGGCCACCTAATTAGTTCTTAGGATACTGGCACTTTTTTTTTTTTTTTGTCTCAAAGCTGTTAATCCTGGGGTTAGTGGGAAGTGACTGCTTTCTTCTGGGCTGGAAGAGACAGGCAAGCAAGAAGGTCGGAGAGTCTAATGGGAAGACAGAAGCTGAGGAGATGGCTTGATAGGTAAAGTGTTTGCGATGCAAAGGTGAGGACCAGAGCTCCCACCCCAGTAGACTCATAATAAACTGAGTGTGGCAGCATGTGTCAATGACATGATAAGGCTTAGGTTCAGGGAGAAACCCTGGCTCAAAAAAGAAAGGAAATATTGTGCAGAGGTAAGTGAGGAAGATATTCTGATGTTAACTTTTGTCCGCCATGTGTACCCAGATGTGTGTGTGCATGTGTGTCCGGATCAGAGTGGCCAGCTCCTGACCTGTAATTGCTGAGGTCATCTCCAAAAGTGTAGCCTGGTCCTAACTTGTCATTGTTGGAATTCTAACCAAATAGTAGCATTGAGCTGGAAGGTCGTCCCATTGTTATCCCGACTGACCCCAGCTTGCAGAAGAAGCAAGCACTGTGTCTGTAGGGGCTGGGGTGAGACCAGCAGAAGACAGAGGAGAGAGACGGAGACACATCCATTAGCTCATCTGAGGGGCGGCACAGAGGAGCTTTTGGGAGAACAGTGGTAGCCATAAACACCCCAGTGCCTGGGCCCCCACAGCTGACTGCAGCATGACGTGAGGCCTTTTTAAAGAACCGGCTGCCGCCACTGTCGCCAAAGGCTTCTGGGACATGTCTGCTCAGAATCTGGGCACCTTCTGGGAACATTCACCAGGTGGCCTGTCCTGGGCCGTGGGATCCTGGGGCGGGGCTGGCAGCTGGGATGAGAAGAGAGAAGCAGGGATTCCTGTCTTCCTGGCACCCTCCGGAGATGGAATGGGTGAAGACTGCTGGGTAGGGGTTGGCCAGGGTGTGCTTCGGGTATTAGTGCAGTGCCGGGGTTGGGCCAGGGGCAGGGCTTTGCTTCCTCAGTTCCCTGCATTTCTCTGTCATTGGTTCCCTCCCTGATGTCCCTTCACACCCCGGAGCCAGCAGGCCCCTTAGCAGTATGACGTGACTGCCAGTAGCTTGCTTTCCCCAAGCCTCCCATTTGGGTCTTTGGAGCATGATGCATTTTTGTTTCTTCTGTGCCTTCTTCAAAGCCTTCACCCCCTTCTTTCTGTCTTTCCTGCTGCTTTCCACCCACCTACACTTGGGCAGACAGGGCAGGACCAAACGTTTATTTTATCATAATTTCAGGACCATTAATCTCATGTCCAGAAGAGCTTGGCGCCAGCCCTTGGGTCCTCCTTGTGTGGCTTCTAGAGGGGTGGGGGTGTCAGGGTTTCAGTGGTGCTTTAGAGACCATGAGATCTTGTTCAAGAGTCTCAGGCTTGGCTGGAGAGTAGTTTCAGAGGTTAAGAACACTGGCTCATCTTCCAGAGGCCCAGGGTTCAATCCCAGCACCCACATATTCTCCAGAGGCATAGGTCAGACTCAACAGAACACCCTACTGTCCTTACCCCCACCCCTGTTGACCTAGAGGCAGCCACCTGTTCCTTGTAGCCCAGCTTTCACAGAGCTCCTGGCCAGAAGCGCCGGCTTCTTGCACATGCTTGTTTGCTAAAACTGTGTTCCCAGCCATCTGATCTAGCCCTGTCTTACTTTGACCACTGTGAAAGGCTCAGCTTCTCCAGGAAGCCCTCCTGGACCCCCACTCCAGTGTTTTCATGGGCCCTGTAGAACAGCCTGTTTGTGTGGCTGCCATAGCTTCATGTGCTTCATTCTCAGCAAGACCAGGAGGAAGGCTTTTTTTAGTGCAATCTCTGCGTGTGTGTGTGTGTGTGTGTGTGTGTGTGTGTGTGTGTGTGTGTGTATATCCTTCCTTCTCTGAGGAGTTGTTCTTGAACCTGAGACAAACATCGGGGCTTGTCCACTGGGAGGGCAGCAGAGTAGTCCCCACAGAGACCAGTGGAGGAGAGTTGACTCCAGTTGTGACAGGGTATTTTTCTTCTTAGTGGAGCCAACCCGTGTCACAGCCCTGTCACAGTGGCAGAAAACTGTTCCCCTAGCTTCTTTGATCTTAACTATATCCTTACAAAGCTGGTGCCGCAGCCCCATCTTCAGCGGGTGGCAGTCAGGTTCGTAGAATGTGGGTGGCCAGCTCCCTAATGACCTCATGCCTCTTTACAGGTAATAGGCGTTTACAGTTTGCAAAATCCTCTCACACCATTTTTTAAAAATCCCACCACCCTTTGAGATTTCTATTATTTACAGGCGTGAGATGACGCAAAGTCTTACCCATGGCCTCGGCAGGGTGGGGCGAGCTGGGCAGGACTCAAGCAGGGTGGTACATCAGGCGACTGCCACCCCTTTGATGCAGACCTCTCTCTGGACCACCTAGTGCTGTTCTGGGGCCAGGAGCCTGCATTTCAGCACAGCTATTTGTGCATGCCCTGAGCTCTGGTACTAGCTTTCAGTGGACAACATCTCCCTCCTAAAATGCAGATACAGCTGTCCAGGGGACAGGGGCCTGGAGGGCACAATGGCTATGAAAAGGTTTTCTCAAAGGGAAATCAGAAGGGGTCCTGGAGAACATGGCTGCTCCATCTGAAATGTAGCCAGAAGAAGCCAAGTGTCGGACTAGCCTGGGATGTCTCCCAAGAACATGACTCTGATATAGGAAGAAAACTCAAGTCTATCTCTCTCTCTGTGTTGATAGCTGTGTGTGTGTGTGTGTGTGTGTGTGTGTGTGTGTGTGTGTGTGTGATCTGTCAGGATCAGATGGAAGTTTCCTGCAGGATATACCAACAGAAGGCTGTTGGTTGGTGCTTTTACAAGCCCCCCATTGATCAGGAACCCATAGAAATGGCTCCATGGTGGCAGGGAGGGCAGAGACACAGAGCTGGGCACATGAGTGCCAACACAAGGAACAAGCTACTCAGAGCCCATCTGGGGGTGGTGACAGCCACTTCTGGGAGTGCCCTCCCACCACAGTAGCAACACTTCACACCTCTCTCTGCTGCTCTCCTGGTCCCTAACACCCTGAACAGGAAGGACATGGGTTGGTACCAGAAAGGTTATTTGCAAAGGTTAAACCACTTTTTATCTTCTATGGACATATGCAATTTTAATTTTTATTTATATGTATTTTCTTCCCCCCCCCCCATGAGACTCGGGAGGAGACGCGCGGGAGCCAGCGGGATTCAAACCCTCAGGGTAGAGAGAGAGCGCAGCGGGCCCCTCGCCCTCTGCAGGTGGACGCCTTACGGGCTGTGCCACCGCTGGTTCGCTATGTATTTTCTTTTTGACCTATGAAGATGGCTGCAAATATGCTATCTAGTGGAGCATGACCTCCTGTCTCTGTGTCCTTAGAGCTGAGATTACAGACGGTTCCAACCCAGCCAGTTTCTGCCATTCTCGGCACGGGACTGGGGCTTTGTGCCTGCTAGCCAAGCGCTTGCTAACTGAGCTATATTTCCAGCCCGTAAAATTTTAGATCCCTATGTAGAAAAGGGTCCTGTCCTTCATTTAAGATTAAGTAAGTGTCAGCCTTGCTCTGACAGACATTGATGTTGGCTCTTGGATTACTTCAATGAATAAAACAGACGGAGACCCCCACCCTGGTGATCAGAGCTAAATGACACAGAAGTGACAGCTAGCCATGCAGAGGAGACTCTACTGGACAGGAGTTTGTTGTAGTTGCTGACATGCAGACCTTATGACCTGGACTCCCGGGTGCCTGGGATCGAAGCAGCAAAGCAGAAACAACCTGCTGCAGCTGGGCCAGCTCTGGGAGCAGGGACAGAGGTGACCAGGGCCGCACAGCTCGGGAAGCAGTAGAACAAATGGTAGTGGTGAAGAACCCGGAAGCAGAGGCCGTTTAGTATTGGGGCAAAGGGTCCCGTGGGGGCGGGGACCAGGAACCTGCTCAGTGACTGAGGCTCATGGCCTTGACCTTGAGTTGCCCAGGAAGGAGTCAACTGACTTGAGTAAGTACAGGTGGTGGAATGGATCTCAGAAGTCAAACACAGACTTTCTGATGCCACTGGTTGGCACTGTTAACCTCCATATTATATTGCCTGTGGGTAGGTTTGTCTCCGTCAGCCTCTCTCTCTCTCTCTCTCTCTCTCTCTCTCTCTCTCTCTCTCTCTCTCACACACACACACACACACACACACACACACACACACACACACACACACAGACATCTATGAAAGGAAAGGAAGAGTCATTTCCCTCACCTCAGCCTTTCCTTAGTGTAGCTGGAACCTCCTTTTACAAAGTCAAACTTTTTACAGGAATCAAAAGCCCTGGTGAGAGGCAGCCCCACCTGTCCCCACATCCCACAGTGGTTCCAGATTCTAGCTAAGACACAGGCTTAAGGATACTAGAAGGGACAAGAGAAAGGCTATCTCTTGTTAAAACTGCATTTTCGAGCTAGGGATAGTTCAGTTGGTAGTGTTTGTCCAACGTGCTTGTCAAAAGTTCAAGTTTGACCCCCAGCATAACATAAACAAGGAATCTTGACTCATACCTGCTTTTGGGAGACAGAGGCAGGAGAAACGAAAGTTCAGTGTCATTCTCTGCTGTATGGCAAGTTTGAGGCTACCACAGAATATTAGTGAGACCCTGTCTCAAAAAGTAAATAATTAAGGAAGCAACCCCCCCCCAAAAAACACCTCCCGTGTTTGCATGGAACTCCAACTGCTTTTGCTGAAATGATTTGATTATTTGGGTTGCTTGGGGATCCTTGCCTTTCCCAGCTGCAACACACACACACGTGCACACACAGACACAGGCGGACACAGACACATACACACGGGCACACACAGACACAGGCGGACACAGACACACACACACGTGCACACACACACACACACGTGCACACACAGACACAGGCGGACACAGACACACACGTGCACACACACATACACACGTGCACACACATACACACGTGCACACACATACACACGGGCACACACAGACACAGGCGGACACAGACACACACACACATGCACACACACACACACACACACGTGCACACACAGACACAGGCGGACACAGACACATACACACGGGCACACACACACACACGGGTACACACACAGGGCACACATACTGGTGTACACCCGCACGCACAGGCACACATGCATGCTCCAGTGGTGCTGCTCCACGCATGGCAGGCTCCCTCACGTGTCTTCTGGGTACAGACTGAGGTTTTGCCGAGGCCTTCTGGCCAGCATGGATTGGTTTACCTGGTATTGCCTCCTTGCCCCTGTTGCCACTTTGCTAGAAGGATTATGAAGGGGAGGTGTTGAGAGATGCTGAGAGATGCTGAGAGATGCAGAGAGATGCAGAGATGCATCTCGGGCTCAGGGACTCTTCACTAGTGAAGAGACGAGGTCTGTAGGTCAGGGTTAGGGTCCACACACCCTGTAGGGTCTGCTGCACCCTACAAGCGTGATGTGAGGCAAGGGGAGTTACTGATATGTTGGGGACGGCTGTCTCTAAGAGACACTGTTTCCAAGAGACACGTTATCTGCCAAACTATAAAAACACCGAGCCCCAAGAAATGTGGATTTCCCCAGTTGTCTCCTGGTAGGAGAAAGAAAGAGATTAGGGTGTGCATACACATCTGGGGTGTCTGTGGGGTCAGACCCACTTAGGAAGACTGAGGACTGAGGACTGAGGAGGCCTTTCCTCTTGTCTGGGCTCTGTCCACCCAGCTCTGTTTCTCTGCAGCCCGGTGCTTCAGGGAACAGTCCCGAACCCTGAGGGCTGCCAGGAGGGAGCCTTTAGGACTGGAGACAACTGGGAAGCTGCAGCTGCTGTGCCCCATAGCCTTGCCTGGACCAGCCCTGCCCTGACAGGGCACCATACCAAGAAAGACTGACAGACACAGAGAGACAAACATAAAAGAAGCCAAGAAAGAGTTGGCTCAGGAGACACAGACACAGCTCTGAGAGAGAAACAGATCGGCAGCCAGAGAAGAGGCGTCAGCATGGCGTAGCAGTCCCCTGCAGGCCCTGGGGGCTTCTTGTAGGCTCTGGTCCTAACTTTGGGTGCCAGGTCTCTCAAACTCCCAGCCAGGAGAAGGAAAAGGCTGGAGCCTTGTCTCCCAGGAAGAGATTTCACACAGTTTTGACAGCTTGCCAGATCACTTTTCCAAGAGAGAATGGAGCTGAGGTAACGATGAACTACAAATTAAACAGGACCGCTCTATTGCGCTCACCTCCAGCCCTCTCTAACTTCCTGTCAGTACCCTTTGGGGGCCGCGGAACCTCTTTTCCATTCCTCTGCCTACCGTGGCCCTCGTTAATAAATCTCTCTCTGTTCATCACTGTCACTACCTGTTTAATTGGCTCAAAGATGGCATGTGTCAGAAGTTGGCTTGTCAGGACTGCCAGGGTCCAGGCTCTGTCCATGCAGCTCCAGTAGCACAGGGTGACCGCGCAGGCTTCCATGTCTTCGTCTGCTGAATGGGACACAGTGACACACATTTGCCAAGGCTTGTCTCTGTCAGTGTGAGCAAGGGAATGAAGTGAGGTTCCTGGCACATGGTCACTTTTCTAAAAAGATAGCAGTGAGCCTCAGTCCTCACTTTTCCTGCCAGGCCGTGGGAAGATCGGGGTGCCTCAGGCAGTGCCCCTTGGGAGGGGTGGGCAGGTGGACGGGTGAGCTGCCCAGAAAGATGGGGGTGGGGGACTGGGAATTAAGTGCTTTGGGAGCAGCAGCTCACCCTTTCCAGGTAGGAGGAGCGGGTGGGCTGAGAGGGTGGATCTGAACCGACCTTCCATATTCTGTAAGGAGGCAGAAAAGACAGAAGCCATAGTCTGCAAGCTGGAGTTTGTATGTTCATGGGTAGGGTATTTCTATCAGTCCGTAGAGCCGGTAGCAATGAATGCTGGCTCTGGCTGCCTGCGATTTAGCTCTACCGTTGACACATCAGCACAGGGAGGGGTTTTGCCAGCCACCTGCCCTCAGCTTCCAGCACTTAGCAACTGTTTAGCTAGCAACTGTCAGCGTACTGCTGGGAAAGTCCCTCTCTGTGCCACTCTCTGGCCTAGATGTTTGGCCTGAATCAGTGTCTTCAGCAAATGAAGGGTTTGCCCTGCTGGATCCAGTAATCTCAGTCTCAGGGCCTGGGACCTGTGGGTTACACACACTAGCCTAGAATCCAGGATGACGCCTTTCTCTTTGGGTAACAGCACTGGGGGACACGGGACTGAACAGCATTGATAGCTTTCCCATGAGATGAGACAGGAAGCAGGGCAGGGCCTTCAACTCAAGTGTCTGTCACCACCCAACCCAGTATGTGACAGCACCTCACTACAACTGGTTGAATAGGTTTTCCCCAGCCTGGCTGTCAGACTCACAGGCTTTGTCTATGACTTTGATGCCTGCTGTTAGGTGCTCAGGAGCTCTGAAGATCCTCCCAGCTAAGACACAGGGATGGACAGACTCCCATCATGGTCCTGTCAGACTCCCATCATGGTCCTGTCACATCTTGATCCTGAACTCTCTGTCAGCTTCATGGTGTCCAGGTTGGGTAGGACAGAGTAGCTGGAGATGGGTTGACTCTTGCCTGTTTCCAGTTCTCTGGAAATCTGGAGGTCAGAAGCTCATGAACTCAGAACAAGCCTATAAATCCTGGCTCAGCAACAGTTGCTCTCTGACTTCAGCTGCCCTGCATGCACATACCCGCACACACTAAAGATAGAGGCGGTGAGCTCTGCCAAGGAGCCAGCTCAGCATTCTGAGTGAGTCGCCTCCAAGCCTTAAGATCTGGGTTCCAAACCAGGAGGAAGGAGAGAACCAGCTTCTGCAAGTCATCTTCTGTGGTGCCCCTCCTGTTTCCCCCCCCCCCCCAAATAAATAACATTTTTAAATGAGGAAAGTGAGGCTTAGTTGGAGAGCTTAACTGGCCAGCCCAGGGCCTGCATTTCCCCTGACTGCAGCAGTAGCAGCCAACATGGAAGGCTGAAAGACACCTTCACTGTGGCTCTCGTAGAATTCTCCCACCTCTCTGCTTTTCTATTGCATTTTAGTTTTTAAAAGATGCTTGAAGTCTGCCTGCTCTTTCTGGAATATAATAAAAAAAATTACCATCCACGTTTTAAATTCACTGGGTCTCTTTTCACACCTGTTGAAAGCTATCCAGATTGCTAGATGTAGAAAAATGGACAATTTTGAAAATAGTGTGAAAAAAGGTTAAGTAGGTTAAAGTAGACACTGCAGATGAACAATGAATATTTTTAAAATTAGGAGGGGAAGATGGAGACTGGAGATATGGCTCTGTGGTTGCTCCCACAGGGGACCTGGCTTCTGTTCTTAGCACCACATGGTGACTCACAACAATCTACAACTCCAGTTCCCGGTGATACGGCGCCTCCTTCTGGCCTCTGTAAGCACCAGGCATGCCTGTGGTGCCCAAACATGCATGCAGGCAAAATGTTCACACATAGGGCTTATGTATTTTGTGTACGTGTGTGTGTGTGTGTGTGTGTGTGTGTGTGTGTGTGTGTGTGTGTGTATACATGTGTATGTGTGTGTGCACTGGCACATACATGAAAGTCAGAGGATGACCTGTGAAAGTCATTTCTCTTTCTATCATGTAGTTTCAGGGATAGACTTAGGTTAGTCACCAGCCTTGGTGGCAAGCACCTTTTTTCTTTGTGCCATCTCCCTGGCTTAGTTAATTTTTAATGTCCCCAAAGTGGTCCAACTATCCTGCATGATACAAGTGGTCAAGAGAAGAGAGGAAAAGACTTAAGGGCAGAGAGATGCATGGTCAGAGGAGGGAGAGGGAGAAGCAAACTAAGGGACAAGGAGTTGACCCAGATCTCTCAGGGTTACAGGGGAAACATCTCTAAGGGCAGTCATAGTTACATAGTTACATAGTTACATAGTTACATAGTTCTACCTGAGAGTGGAGGAACGCTGTGGTACGAGAGAGCTGCAGTAAAGCCTGGGACTGACGTGGGGTTGTGTCTGGAGGGCACCTTGGAGTTGTGCTGGGTGCTGGGCTACAGCAGTGAACAGAGCCATCCACTGGCCCCCGTGGGGCTGGTGTCATCCCCAGATGAGGAGACAGGTGGAAGGGTGACCTTGTGATGATCTCATCCATTCTGCCACACTGACCGGACCACAGCAATCAAACTGGGCATGCTGGAATAGCCAAAAGCAACAGTAGGCAATTGTGTTTGCTTCCGTACCCTCTGCCACAGCTGGTTGGTCCAGAGGAAGAAACCAACTGAACACTGAAGCTAGCTTCGGCTTCCTTTGCTGGTCTGGGGGATATGTGCAGCTGGACATCAGTTGTGAGCTCAGTCTGAAAACTGTCTGGGTTTGTAGCTGGAGCCAGGCTGCTCTGGCCACCTTCACAGTGTGGACTAGGAGAAGGGTCCCAGCCTTCCACTCCTTCTTGAGACCATAGTCAAGCTGGATGAAGAAGGAGCTCCATCCCCAGTCTATGGCAGGGCCCGCCTAGGCAGCCACTGCTGGATGACGTGGTTGTAAACCATGCTGTGGACCACAGACCCAGTGCCATCCCCATGGGTTTTCCTTCTGCCTCTTAATCCTTCTTCTCAGACTCAGTAACAAAAAGCAGATCCCTGTTGGGGTCAGCCATGCACAATGGGCCAGGAGAATGTAAGATTGGGATTTACCACATCAAGATCCTGCCGGCCTCTCACTTTTCCTTTCCCCCTGCTTAGCCACTATTAGCAGGACAGCCTTCCTCCCCCATGGCCTGGCTCACTCACCCTGCTTGGACCCTGTATCCAGCCTGGCTCCAACCTCTTATTTTGGATCTTGGACCACATCTTGGCTATGTTCCTGTCAGTGTCCTGGGGCCTCCAAGGCAAGACATACAAAGGTCTGTGGTTAGCAGCCCTCCATGGTTTGGCTCCTTCCCGCTTGCTGTTCAAAGGCAGGCTTCAGTAGGGACAGCTTCTGTTAGTAGGAGAAGCAGGGCTGATCTGGGTTCAACTCCCGACACTGCTGGTGTGAAGCACTCAGTCCCTGTTTTGCCTGCAGTGGCTCACCCTTGACTCGGAATGTGAGAAGGGCCCTAGCATGTCAGCGACGCCTGAAAGATGATTTGCTTTAACACCATCAGAACTGCTTGCTCAGGATTCTCGCAGAACCAAGAGGTGTGTTGTACCAAGGTCTCTGCATACCGTTTCCATGTTCTGCATGGATTCTTGCATCCCTCATGAGTCTCTGCACTCATTCTGACTATCCCCCATCCTCCAGGGCTGGTGCCCCACTGTGTCCTTGGCCTGACCCACTAACTCATGGTTCTCAAGATGTCCCAGGTGCCTCAGTGAAGGCAAGACAGTAAGGACTCCAGGCCCTCTGTGTTTCCACCTCACGATGTTCACATACATAGAATTCTGTTGTTTTCTGGGTGAAGATTCTACAGGTCCGTTCTCATTTCTGCATATAAAATAAAGGAGGGACTGAATCATTGGTTTCCTTCATCTGAGCCATATGTCAGAGGCTAAGGATGTGACTTAAGCCCGTGACTGTGACCTAAGATGTGACCGTGTCAGGTGTCCCAGCTGTCGGGTGACAGGCCACAGCTATAGTAGGTCTCACAACTTGTGATGACATGCGCTTGTCTGAACAGGGCAGGGAGATGGTAAAAGTGATGGACAGACAGTTATTGCCATGGGAACCAACCAACCTGCAGGGAAGCCCTGCTGTTCCCCCATCCCAGCACCCCATAGTAGAGGGCTGACTCTGATATCCCTCAGAGGTGTGACTCTGGGGTTCATGACATCAGCACCAGGTGTCCCTGGGATTAAAAGGGTTTGGCATCCTCAAGGCAGCAGAATTCAGTGGGGACAAAGGGACAGTGTATTCTATAAGGATTGCTAGTCTTGGGTCTAAATCTGGCGCTATTTGACTGAAGCATTACCTGGACAATATAAACCTAATGTCCCATTGTGGGAAGCCATGACAATTGAGAGAATGTCCTGTGAGCGTTGGCATCCAACTTCAGGGATGAATAGGGATAATGCTGAAACATTTTTTTCTTTTGATTTTCAGGAGTGACCTGCCACGGGCTAGACCACGGACACCACTGTGAGTCTCTTCCCAGTCAGGCCTGAGGAGAAAGCTGAGACCACCAGGAGACAACCAGCCTCATTCCTTGTCTTCTTCAAGATGCTACCAGATACTCAGCCCATGTACCATCTCTCAGGGGCACTTAGGACCAGGACAAGGGCCGCCAGCCTCCCTCCCAGTCTCCTGATGTCCTCCAGCCTCCCAGGGTTACTTCAGATTTTGCCTTCTGCCTGGTGGGGCTGGCTATTGCCAAAGATTCTACAGAGATTGTCCAAGGAAACGATGGGGTGCAGCCTCAACAGCACAAAACCACACCATTGCTGCCCAACCAAGTCCACCTCAAGCCAAAGATGGATTAGCACTTCTGCCAGGAACTCATGCAAGGAGTGGGCATTTGGTGACCTTCAGAAGCACTTAACCCTCCAAGCCAGAGCTCTGTCTGTGCTGGGCCCTGAGCAGAGGGTTGCCTTTGAGGCTGGTGGTAGAAGGTGGGCCTGAGATTCCTGGCTCTTCCCGTTAGCTACCCAGGCCTCTGACTCCTGTTCCCCATCCTTTTTTGAGTCCCTGCTCCTTCTTGGAGCCCAAGCCTCCTGAGAGAGGAGGAAAGGGGGAGACTGAAGAAGCAATATTGCCCCACACTCCACCCAGGATATGTCCCAAGGAAATCTTTCTGAGGGTCTTTGCTCTCAGATCCTGCCCCACCAGGTGCTCCTCCCCAGTGGCCAGGTTCAGGCTAGCAGATAAGAGAGCAACTGCTTGTGGATAGACCAGGCAGGACGGCTGGGGAGGAAGGGACCAGGGGAAGGAACCGGCCAGTATGTGGGGGAAGGGGCACGTTCAAAGCCAAGGCCTGCTCCTTGTGCTCCAGAGGCCAAAGCTGTTCACATCTGTGTGCAACCATCTGCTTCAAATTGAAGTAAAAGCTGCAACATAGAAAGGACTCATGTGTGTTGAATGAACTCAGGGGTGAGCAGGACATTGGGCAGTCATTAGCTGGGGACTGTGAGGGAGGAGCAGGGAGTCCTTCAGACTCCGTGTTGGTGAGGGATCCCCGTTGTGGCCTCTGGCTAGACTGTGCGCCGACTGGCCCAGGTCACAGGAGAAGCTCTGTCCTTCACTTAGCTCCCACTGTGAGTTTTGTGAGACCGTGATGACTACTGTCATTTTCTAGATGAGGGAAACAAGGCCCCAGGATACACAGTCAGTCATCGACAGAGACAGTCCTTGAATCAGGACAGCCTAGCTCTAAGCCCTGTGTTCTCAAGTCCTTTCCAGTCCCAGCATAATGTTTATGGGTGGCTTTGTTACTTTCCTTTATTTTGTGGGTCATTAGAATGACTATCTATCTTAGAGGATAGAGACGAGAGAGGGGAAGAAAATACACTAAGAAATAGGAAAGGACTGTTGGGGCGTTAGGGAATGCACGGGGGGGGGTGTGTGGTGAGTAATGCAGACCTGAGGTGTCCTGATAGTGGGGCTCCCTTTGTCACACTCAGCTCCATGTCCAGGAACAGACACTGAAAAACAGAGCCATGGCTAGGGCTCTCCTAGGAGCTGCAGGAGAGCACAGCATAAGCACTTGCCTGTGGTCCTGGCCACAGACGGGGTATAACTGCTCAGGTTAGGACAGGCCTGCTGGGCTTGGAGAGATGGCTGTGGTTAGGAGCACTTGCTCTTCTTGCAGAGGACCCAAGTTAGCTTCTCAGTGCCCACAGTGGGCAGCTCACAGCAGTCTGTGACTTGGAAATTGGGGAATCCAGGGCCTCTGCGGGCATCCGTTATCCACATGCACATACCCACTGCAGACACATAATTAAAAAAGAAAATAAATCTTTTAAGAGGAGAAGGGGTAAAAAGAGACAGGCATGCTGCAGGCTGCTCCGACGTCTCTGAAGTCTACACCCTCTACCCAGGATACAGCTCCCACTCTGGCTGGGGTGCTGAGTCCCATCTCAAGACCAACAGTCCTTCCTCTTCAATCACACCCATCTCCTTTTCTGTGGTTTCCCACGGAACAAGGTCCTTTTCTAGAGCCCTGTGCTTGCGACACTGGAAACAGTTCCTTTCAGTTCTAACTCTGTGCACTGTCTGCCGCCGGGTCTCTGGCTCCCCTGGGAATTCTCTTCTTGAGCCAGACTCTGGGGCTGAGAGGTTGGATTCATGCAGCAGGATGACCTAGGTGCACCCCTTTCTATCACGGGGTACAAGTTTCCTTTCACATACAAATAAAAACATCACCCCACCCTGTGTCCTAGGGAAGCAGGCACAGCCCACTCAAATCCCAGATCCCTGACAATTCTCAGGGGACCAACATCTCAAAATCTCTGTCTTGGGTCTCTCGGATCAGCTTCCTGTGGCCTCTTCTTCAGCTACCTCTCCTGGCCAAGTCTTTACCCCGTGTCCCTGAAACAGGGCCCATACAAGGCAGCAGTGTGGAGAGCTGTTAGTTTTTGTTGTTTGCGATAAAGTCTACATTTACAAATCACAATGAGTAGGGCATTGCCTTGACACCCCCATTTATGGAGCCCTTCCCATTATATCTCCAGCAGTTGTAACTTCCCCGACGATGCATTTCTGGGCTCTGACTCACCCTAGGTTGTCTTAAAGCTGCCGCCAAAATCGAGGCTTTTCCTTTATTCTGATGTTCCAGACCCAAAACATTAGAACTGTAATGTATGGTGACCAATGGATGGGCCATGAGGTAGGAGGGTAGCTAGCATGGCTAGTCCCCTGCCTCATCTGAGTGGGGGCCCAGGTCTTGTCTCCAGAAGGATTGAGGTGCTCTCTGGATCAGCAACATTCTCGCCCCCGGGTACCCTGTACCCAAGGACTGGTTCAGAGGTAGCAGATGGGTTACAGAGGGGAGAAAGGGAGACGGCAAAGGATACCCCTCCCCAGCACGCAGGACCAGCCAAGACCATGCCTTAAACTGTCTTCAAAGTCATCTGGCCCACAGACAGTAAGTATGCTTTCATCTTCTGGGATTGCATTTCCAGCCTTAAAATGAGAAGTTCCCCCAAAATTCCCCTTACATACACACACAGGCATAAAATTTGCACCACACGTGTGTGTGTGTGTGTGTGTGTACACATGTGTGCACATGTGCCTGTGTGCACGTATGTATGTGCATGTGTGTATATGTATGTGTGCACGGTATATGTGTATGTGCAGGTGTGTGGGGAGCCCTAAGGAGAGTGTTGCATGTTCTGTGCACCTTGTTTCTTTACTACAGGGCCTCCCAGAGAACCTGGAACTTTCAGTCCCAATGTCTTCCTGTTTGCCCCAGTCAATGCTGGTGTGCAAGCATCCCAGACCATGCCCAACATTTTATAGGTTCTGGGGTCCAAATTCCAGTCCTCATGTTTGTACAGTAAGCTTTCCTAACCACTAAGCTATCTCTAACCCCCCCCCCCCATACTTTTCTGGAAATAGTAATACAGGACTAGGGACTGGGAGCGAGCTCAGTTGGTAGATTGCTTGTCTAGCACCCATGATGCCTGGGGTTAGGTCCCCAGCAACACGTAACACTGATGAGGTAGTTCCTGCTTGTAATCCCAACTCTGGGGGTGGGGGGCGGGGGGGGGGGGGCGGAAAGAGGAACAGAAGTCCAAGGTCATTCTTGGCTGCTTAGTGAGTTAGAGACAAGCCTGGGATACACACACACACACACACACACACGAGATGCTTCCAGTCACCAAGTGCAGGCATCTCCATGTTTCCTTTTGAACACCTAGAATAATAATGCTGCTCCTTATTTTCAAAATAAAAGTCAGAGCACGGCTTCACAACCATCTCAGTGCCTGTTTGGGTGTGAGACAATACCAAGAAGCCAAATACTGTATTTGGCAAGTAGCACTAAGATGACTTAGGCCCTTTAAGACTATAGAACTCAATGATCAAAGATCCTGGGACCACAGCCCTTCACTAAGGCCCAGAAAGTCCTGCAGGAGAGACCTCTGACTTTGTGAATAGAGCACGCCTCAAGCTTATATAAGCAGTAAGCAGAGAATCTTTCCCCAAATTCCACTATGAGGTTGGGGATGCCACTCAGTGGTTAGAGTACTTGCCTAGCCTCCATGTCTTCAGATCCCACAGAACACTTGGTCCTGCTGGTCCTGCAGCTCAGCTCCGGAGTGATCTTTCGGGGTTACCTTCCTTGGTTTGTGGGACAAGACCCAGGAGCCAAGCCTGAGGAAGCAGCTGGCCAGGAGGTTGTAGCTCCTACTGGGTTCTAATACTATAGCTGTGTTAGTGACTATCCTTGTCGGCACCTCTCCCATGGAGCCCTCTGTGGGAGCACACATGGAGACTAAAGGGATAAGGGTCCCTTGGAAGACACCATGTCCCTATAGAGAATGAGAAAAGGCTTCAGTGACATGAGAGCAATCTAGGTCCTTCCGGGATCCTAAGGGGCTGGCTTCATTCTAGTCAGACCATGGTGGCCCTCTTGAGCACAAGCAGACAGTGAGTGACCTCATGACCTCTGGGGTCCCCCTCCTAAGCTAATTGATGTCCCATCCAGATCTTTAAATGTCTTTTTCTTGTTCTGGACTCAGATTAAAACTCCCCACATGGCACTAGTAAGTCATGGTGTCAGAGGCCACCACTTCTCAAGAGGAAGCCTGTTCTGCTCCTGTGAGATTAGACTTTGGGCAGAGAAGAAGAGAAGGAGGTGGAGGAGGAAGAGGAGGAGGGGGAGAGGAGGGTTGCAGGGAGGAGGAAGAAGAGAGATAGACAAAGAGAGACAGAGTAAAGGGAGAGGGGGAGGGTAGAGGAGAGGGGGAGGGAGGGAGGGAGGGAGGGAGGGAGGGAGGGAGGGAGGGAGAAGGAAGTGGAGAGGGGAAGAGAGGCTATCCAGAGAGGTTAAAACAAAAAGGGAGAGCTCACCAAGCCAGCAGATGGCTCAGCAGGTCAAGCCTGACAGCCTGAGTGGAAGGAAAGAAAAAAAAAGTCTTGTTAAGGTGGTGGTGGCACACACTTTTAATCCCAGCACTTGGGAGGCAGAGGCAGGCGGATTTCTGAGTTCCAGGCCAGCCTGATTTACAGAGTGAGTTCCAGGACAGCCAGGACTACACAGAGAAACCCTGTCTGGAAAAACCAAACCAAACCAAACCAAACCACCAAACCAAACCAAACCAAACCAAACCAAACCAAACCAAACCAAACCAAACCAAACCAAACCAAACCAAACCAAACCAAACCAAACCAAACCAAACCAAACCAAACCAAACCAAACCAAACCAAACCAAACCAAACCAAACCAAACCAAACCAAACCAAACCAAACCAAACCAAACCAAACCAAACCAAACCAAACCAAACCAAACCAAACCAAACCAAACCAAACCAAACCAAACCAAACCAAACCAAACCAAACCAAACCAAACCAAACCAAACCAAACCAAACCAAACCAAACCAAACCAAACCAAACCAAACCAAACCAAACCAAACCAAACCAAACCAAACCAAACCAAACCAAACCAAACCAAACCAAACCAAACCAAACCAAACCAAACCAAACCAAACCAAACCAAACCAAACCAAACCAAACCAAACCAAACCAAACCAAACCAAACCAAACCAAACCAAA
Source organism: Arvicanthis niloticus (assembly GCF_011762505.2). NCBI lineage: Eukaryota > Metazoa > Chordata > Mammalia > Rodentia > Muridae > Arvicanthis > Arvicanthis niloticus. The sequence continues at coordinate 12,912,613 of NC_047666.1, read as the reverse complement.
CCAAACCAAACCAAACCAAACCAAACCAAACCAAACCAAACCAAACCAAACCAAACCAAACCAAACCAAAACAAGAAGCCCATCTCCTAAATTAAAAAAAAAAAAAAAAAAAAAAAGGAATAATTTTAAAAGAAGTGCTCATCCTTATATTCTGGATGAAGGCCATTTCCTCAGACCCTAGACCTCACCTTCATTCCCTCTGGGCCTTCCAGGACCCTCTCCTTGTTCATAGCACAGTGACTTTTGTGGCTCTCTGGCTCAGCCAGGCAGCCTAGGCAGGAAGAACGCACCTGGCTTGCTCTCTGCCATGGTAGTAGGGGCTGAGCAGTGAGCCCGAAGGATCCTGCCCACCTCACCCCTCGCCTAGGTTGTTCTACAAAGCCTGGTGGAGATTCATGGCAGAGGGTGGAGTACGTTAAATTCTAGATGTGAAATGAAGGGGCCTCTGGAAACTGGCTCAACACAGCAAAGGGAAGTGTTGTTCTTCTTCAGCCCAAAGCTGTTCAGAGGGTGAGATGGTGGCTGGGTCCGGGGGTGGTAGGTGGGTGAGGGAGGAGTCCATTCTTCCCAGGGCCAGAGGCTGGTCTAAGGCTACCTTCTCTCCTAACTCTTATCTTCTCCTGCAGCCTGGGTGGAGCTGTTCTCACAGCAGCCCTTCCCCCCAGGTGCCCACTCTCCTCAGGGCCAGGCCTCTATCTCGTCCTCTTCATCCATCTGGAACCATTTTACCTTGATTGGATCCTGCTTCACTCTCCTGGCCTGGGCCCCTAAGTGTGTAGATGTTGGCCTCGGCGGGATGCCATGGGTGTCAGTGGCCTGGTGGTTTGGGTGACCCTGGGCAAATTATACCCCGTCTGAGCCTCAGTTTCTCCCTCGGGGAAACAGGATGATAAAGTCTTGCTTCACATATCTCAGCAGATAGCATCTGCCGGCTCCCTACCCTAAGTTCACGAGTTGTGCTTGCCCTGCCAGGCACCTCAGCAAGGAAGGAAGAAGCATTTTGCTCTGTCTGCTTTTCCACTTAATGCTGGCCTCATCTGGCCTGGCCTCTCCCAGCCCCTCCCAGGACTATGTCCTTCCTCTAGCCCAACCCTTAAGTCAGGGGGACTGTCTTCCTCTTCCAAGTTGCGTTCCCAGGAGCCAGCGCTTGAACTAGTTGCCTTGCTGCTTCCTCTGGCTGGAGCCCTGGTCAGTGAGCACTGGTTTGCCTTGGTGGAGACTTAATTAACAAAGAGACCTGCTTTGTCCCGGCCCTGGGTGAGAGGCCTCTGGAAAGCAAGAAAGGACACAGGGCATCCCATTGTTCTAGAGAGACAGCTGCCAGTGTGCAGCTGCTTAAGGCTGTCACCTGCTGCCCTCTTGCTCTCAGAGCCCCTTCGGCTTCCCTCCTGGAGGGAAGAACATGGTGCCCACCCACTGTGCTGGAAGTTCTTCTGTAGATCTGCTGCCTCCCAGCCTTCCCTCTCCTTCAGATGTTCAGATGTGTGATGGTGGTGCCGTCAGGGCACAGTCCTTAATCCTCATCAGACACTTCCCTCCCCAAAGCCTCCCTTAACTTAGTTCTGCATCCCATCCCAGACACTGAGTAAAGCTGTGTCTTTACTGTGATACCCCCTCCCCCCCAGGCTCTGGGTCATTTTGCCCCTTGTCCTTCGTAACACTTATCATATGCTAATACCATCTGTCTGTCTTTCTCTCTCTCTCTCTCTGTGTGTCTGTCTCTGTGTGTCTGTGTCTGTCTCTCTGTCTGTCTCTCTGTCTCTGTCTCTCTCTCTCTCTGTCTCTCTGTCTCTCTCTCTCTCTCTCTCTCTCTCTCTCTCTGTGTGTGTGTGTGTGTGTGTGTGTGTGTGTGTGTGTGTGTGTGTTAAGATAAGGTCTCCTGTAACCCAGGCTGGCTCTGAACTCTGTATATATCCAAGGATGACCTTGAGTTTCTGGTTTTTCCTCTACCTGCCAAGTGCTGGGATTGCAGGCTTTCCTACCACACGTGGTTCACACGGTTCGAGGAGCTGACAGAGGTGGGGCTCGCGCATACCAGGCAAGTGCTCTATCAGTTGAGCTCCAGCCTGCATCCACTATGTGAGTCTTTTGACACACAAGTCCCAGTATACCTGTAAGCTTTTGCATCAGCTGTCCTTATTGTCCAGGATGCTCTGTGCTGGTCAGTTTTATGTCAACTTGACAGAAGCTAGAGTCATCTGGGAAGAGGGAGTCTCAATGGAGAAAGTCCATCAGACTGGCGTATAGGCAAGTCTATAGTGCATTTTCTTGATTGATTATTGGTATGGGAGAGCTCAACTTACTGTGAGCAAAGCCACACCTGGGCTGGAGATCTTGGGTGCCAAAACAGAGCAGGATGAGCAAACCAAGGGCAGCAAGCAACAATCCTCCTGCATCAGCTCCTGCCTCCAGGTTCTCACCCTTACTTCCCTCAACAATAGAGTGTGACTCAGAAATTACCATCTGGAATAAAACCTTTCCTCCTCAAGTTGCTTACGGTCATGGAGTCATCACAGCAACAGAAGCTCTGACCAAGACAGCCTCAGATGTCCCAATGGCTAGTTCCCTCGTCCTCAAATCGTTGATTAAATGCTTTTTGTGGTGTTGAATCTTGTCAACCAGATGGATTTTAGAATCACACAGAAGACACATCTCTGGGCGTGGCTCTGAGAGCATCTCCAGGGAGGGTTAACTGGGGAAGATGATCCACCTTGGATGTGGCAGCAGCATCCCATGGGCTGGGACGCGAAAATGAATTAAGAGAAGAAAGTGGGCTGAGAAGCAACATCCATATCTCTCCGATTTCTGAGTGTGAACTCAGTGTGATTGGCTGCCTTACCTCCCTGCCTCCAAGACTTCCCCATGGTGATGGATTGCTCCCTCAAATTATAGCCCCAGACACACTCCCTTCCATTCCTAGTTTGCTTTCTGTTACTATGATAAACACCACGACCAAAAACAACTTGGGGAGGAAATGGTTTCTTTCATTTTAGAGGTTACAATCCATCATGGAGGGAAGCCATGCCAGGAGCTGATGGAGAGACCACTAAGGAACCCGGCTTACTGGTTGCTTCTTCCTTACACAGCCTAGCCCCACCTACCTATGAATAGTAATGCCCACGTGTGCCATCCTACATCTAATTGTTCAAGAAAATGCCTCATAGGCCAGTTTTGTAGTTGAGTTTTCCTTTCCTGGCGACCCTAGTGTCAAGTTAATGCCGGAGCTAAAACTATGACCCTTTCTTAAGTTACTTTTGTCATAGCAACGAGAAAAGTACCTAACACGGGTTTTCTCCAGTCTTTCCCTCACACACTTTAGTCCCGCCCCATCTACTCCCAAGATTCCCCAGGGTTTCCTCCTACTAGGTAAACGTGTCGGGGAGTCAGGATTTGGGTTTGTTTTGTTCTCTGCTGTCTTCCTGGCATCCAAACCTGTGTGGCTCATAATGGCGATTAACAAATACTCATTAAACAAATGAGTGCGTGCTCCAGGAAAGTTCCTGTGTCTTCGTGTTCCGGCGTTTTACCTGGACGTGGGGTGGGTCTGTGATTGTCCGCACCGAGCGTGCTAAATGTTCATCAACCACCCCAGATGAGTCTCCCAAGAGGCTGAAGCCATTTGTGCTCCTTTCCATGCCGGATCTAGACCTTATCACACTTGGGATTTTGCCAATCTTCCAGGGAATAGGACTGACATCTCGTTGTTTTAACTCTTATTTTTCTGAGTAATAGAACACTCTCTGGTGTTTACTGAGAACTTAAATTTCCATTTCTGTCGCTGGCCTTGCTCATAGCTTTTGCCTGCCTTTTTGAAGGGGAGGGGTGGCTTTTAAAATGAGATTACAGATAATTCCGATATTTAAGGAGCGTTCCAGAACTCTTGCTCTAGTAGAATGCTCCTGGTTTTCTACTGCCTGACAAGTTCCCTGATGGATTTTAGAATTAAAGTGTTTCCAAGTTTTACTTTAATTTTTGAAAAGCTCTCACATAGCTTAGGACATTCTTAGCCTGCAGCCAAGGACGACCTTGAACTTTCAACCTTTTGCTTCTGCTTCCTGAGTGCCAGCCTGAGGTGCGGGTATATGACACTACACCTCGTTTATGGGGACTAGCCATCAAACCCAGGGCTTCACCTTACCGAGTGAGCTGCTTCTCCAGCCCCTAAAGTGGTTTCTTCTTTTTATTAGTTCTCTATTACAGGATTGTGTTGCTTTAAAAAAAATCACATTAAGAAACAATCATAGGAAAGCGCTGTGCTGTCTTGCCAAGTGGAAAAAGCATTTACAATTAGGACCTACCTTTTGATTACAACTGCTTTAAAAAAAAAAAACTCCTGGTGTATAGTCTAGCAGTGGGTCCAGCCAAAATGAGAAGGGTGGAGTTGTGGGTAAGTTTTTCTTCTATATGGGGCATCCAAGTGGGGGAAGAGGAGAATGAAGGTGAATCACTTGTGGGAAAAGGAAGAGTCCAGAAGTTCTGTGCTGTTCACCTACCACAACATCCTCCCTTACCCTGGCAGGCATCACTAATCAATCACTTTTTTAAAAAAAATTTTTTTTTGAGACTGAGTCTCTCCTATCCCAGGCTGACCTTGAACTTTCTATGTAGCCAGAGCTGACCTTGAACTTCTGATCTGTCTTGACCTTCTGAGTACTGGGTTTGCTACTCTATCTGGTATTGGAATCTAATTCAGAGATTCACATATGGTAAGTAAATACTCAACTGAATAAGCAACACCCCAAGCCCCTAAACCCTTTACTATTCCCTGGTCAACATCTTCATTAAATTTCATTGCTGAGGCTGAGAAAACTTTCTGGAAACTTCTTTGTTGTTGTTGTTGTTTTGTTTTTTTGTTTTGTTTTCCGAGACAGGGTTTCTCTGTGTAGCCCTGGCTGTCCTGGAACTCACTCTGTAGACCAGGCTGGCCTCAAACTCAGAAATCCTCCTGCCTCTGCCTCCCAAGTGCTGGGATTAAAGGGGTGCGCCACCACCGCCTGGCTCTTCTGGAAACTTCTATCTCCCAGACCTTAGAGATCCTTAGCATCAGGACTTTGTCTGGATGCTTAGATTAAGTCTTTGGGTGCAGGCCCATGCCTCCTCCGCACACATTAGGCTCACTCTGCTTTTTGGCTTGACGCTTCAGCTCTCAAGGTCCTACTATGGCCCCTCCCCAGCTCTTTTTTCTTTTTAATTTTTTCTTATCTTTTATATATGTATATGTGATGGGGGAGGGAGTTGTCCACAGAGGCCAAAAGAAAACATTAGCTTCCCCAGAGTTACAGAGTTACAGGTGGTTATAAGTCATGTGATGTGGGTGTTATGAACTGAACTCCAGTTCACTGAAAGAGCAGCCAGTGCTCGTAACCTCTGAGCCATCTCTCCAGATCCCAGCTGTAATTTCATGCCTTGCTACTGTGTCTGCTGGCTTATCCTGTCTAACCAGGCCCTGGCCCTGCCCCTCCTGACTCCCTTGCACTTGGCATGCCTTGGAACTGACAGGTTCATAGACACAGAAATGAATCTAGGACAGTTATCTATTGCATGGTGTAAGCCCGGCTAAAAGGCTATTCTATGTGAGAGAAAATGAGACATGATTGTACTTGCTGCCTCAGAAGAAGCAAAAATACAGCTGTGCCAGAAGGGTGGAGAAAAGAAGAAGGTGGAAGGAGGGAAAAATCAGGTAGAGTATGATTTACCCTCTAGGAGAGTAGTTACTAGTCTAGCTGTGGAAAAACACCATGACCAAGGCAACTTGTAAAAGGAAGCATTTAATTAGGGGCCTGCTTACAGTTCAGAGGATGAGTCCATGACCATCATGGCAGGGAGCGTGACAGCAGGCAAGCAGGTATGGTGCTGAGTAGTAAGAGCTTACATCTAACTCATTAGGGACCAAACATTCAAACAGATGAGCCTATGGGGGCCATTCTCATTTAAACTATCATGGATATAAAGACATACTCTGATCCATAATACTTTGGTGGGTTGTTCATAGAGTATGGTTGGATAAAAAATGCAGCTTGAATATCATCATGATTGTGACAGCTTAGTGTCACCTGGAAAGAGCCACTTGGAAAGTCACGACATCTCTGAAGCAGTCCTATTGCCTGGCCCATGTACAAAGGATCGAGGTTTTCTGCCTGAGTCAAACACTTTAGAAGCAAACTTCACACTCCAGTCAAGTGTTCTAAAGGCTGTCATCTAGGATGCTTTCAAATTTCTGACCCACAGAAACAGAGGGCTTATTGGTTTTAACAAGTAAGTTTTGCTAATATTTGATCTAATAAGACAACTGAGTGTGTTCTGGAAGGACTAGGTGGCCCGTCCCTTCCCTTTCCCCCTCTGGATGGATGGTTGATATGTAGTGGGGATAATATGCTGAGGACGGAGGAGCAATAACAGGGATGGGGTCTGGGCCCTTGATGACATTATAGAGCAGGGCAGAATAATAGGTCAAATTTTTATATGAACGGTAAGTAAACATCTATGTTAATTAAACCAGCCTTTCAAGGCCAATGCTGAACCTCTCTGGTGTGCTACAGACGTGTGAAGCTACATCCTCTGTCCTGGGCTAGTTGTCTACACTTAAGCAGCTTACGATAGATATTTTTGTCTGTGTTTGTGTATCTCCCATATTTTTGTGTTAAAACCTACATGATGTGAGAGGAGAGCGTTCATGAATGATTTAGTGTATTTCTAGTGGGTGAAGGGGCCAGATGCCCCTTCTTTCATCATTTGAGCAGCAGTAAGATACCATCCATGAACTAGAAAGCAAGCCCTCACCAGGCCCTCTTAATCTGCTGATACAATGATACATTGCTCCTCCTCCTCCTCTTCCTCCTCTTCCTCCTCTCTCTCTCCTCCTCCTCCTCCTCTTCCTCTTCTTCCTCCTCCTCTATTGCTGCTACTGCTGCTTCTTCTTCTCCTCTTCCCCTACTTCTTTCTCCTCCTCCTTATCTTCTTCCTTCACCTCCTCTTCTTTTCCTCTTCCTGTACCTCCTCTTCCTCCTCCTCCTCCTCCTCCTCCTCCTCTTCCTCCTCCTCCTCCTCCTCTCTCCTCCTCCTCCTCCTCCTCTTCCTCTTCCTCCTGATACTGCTGGCCTTGTTTTGTTCTCAAAAAGATAGGGATTGAGCCCAGGGATCCCTGAATGCTAACCAAGTTCTCTACCCCTGCACTACATCCCAGCTCTCAATGGGACTCCTCAGCTTCCAGGACTGTCAGAAATAACCTTCTAGTATAGAGTTTTTTCTTTGTTTGTTTTTTTAAGCAGCTCTAATAGACTAAGACACATCTGTGTTCTTTACTCCGGTGTCTTAGTTAGCACTTCTGTTGCTGAAACGAAACACTTCGATCAAGCAGCTTGGGAGGGAATGGGTTAATTTCATTTTACAGCTTATAGTCCCTCATCCAGGGTAGTCAGGGAAGGAACTCCAGGCAGGAGCTGAGGCTGAGGCTGTGGAAGACTGCTGCTTACTGGCTTGCTCACTCATACTCTTGTTATACCATCCATGACCACTTTCCCAGAGATGGCAGTGCTCACAGAGATCTGGGCTTTCCCACATACGTTACAGATCAAGGAGATGCCCTACTAATGCCTACCGGCCAATTCTATGAAGGACTTTTCTCAGTTAACTTTTCTTCTGCCCACATGACCTTAGCTGTGTCAAGCTGACATAGAAACTAGCCAGCAAATTCAGTGAACTTTACAATTGCTGTCATCATCTCTGTGTGCTGTGATAGGAATAAAATTTGGGAAATTCTCTTTGGGTTTCTCTCAATAACAACCAAATTTTGTCCAGAGAAACACATTGTCCACAGTGGCTCGTTGCTCAGCGCAGCTGATGTGTGTCAGTGGATTCTCATCAAGGGCTGACGTTCCCTAAGCGTCCTGCCAGCGAGCAGTCTCACAAATGCTCACTATCCTGAGAGGGTTTTGTTGTTGCTGTTTGTTTATTTGTTTTGATTTTTTTTCCAACTGGATACAAGCTAGAGTGTCCTAGTTACTGTTCTATTACTGTGAAGAGACACCACAGCCAAGACAACTCTTATAGAAGATTTGGGGCTTGTTTATTATTTTAGAGGGTTAGAACAAGATCCTCTGGTAGGAAACAGGCAAGCATGGCACTAGAACAGTAGCTGAGAGTTCTGATCCACAGGCAGGCAGCGGCAGAGGGAGGGAGGGAGGGAGGGAGGGAGGGAGGGAGAGAGAGAGAGAGAGAGAGGGAGGGAGGGACAGATAGCCAGACAGAGAGAGACTGAGAGACTGGACTTCTTGGGCTTTTGAAATCTCAAAGTGACATATCTCCTCCAACAAGACCATGACTTCTGATTCTTTTCAAACAGTTCTACCACCCGGGAACCAAGCTTTCAAATATATGAGACTATGAAAGCCTTTATTATTCAAACCACCACTCTGAGTTATCTGGGAGGCAAAACTTCAATTGGGAAAATGCCTCTATCATATTAGCAAGTCTGTAGGACATTTTCTTGATTGAAGATTGACTGGGGCCAGGGAGCCCACTGTGAACAGTGCAACCCCCTAGGCAGGTAGTCCTGGATGATGTAAGAAAGCAGGGTGAGCAAGCCATGGGGAGAAAGCCAGTAAGCAGGGAGTTTTCATAGTTTCAGCTTCAGATCCTGCCTCTGGGTTCCTGTCCTGACTTCCCCCAGTGATGGACTATAATCTATAAGGTGAACAAACAACACAAAACAACAAGAACAACAACCTTTCCTCTCTAAGTTGTCTTAGTCATGGTTTTTTCTACGGCAATAGAAAGCAAGCTCCTGGTAGGTTGAATGAGCATGGCTCCCACAGGCTCGTATGTTTGAATGCTTGGTCCCCAGCTGCTGGAACTGTTTGGGAAGGATTAGGAGGCGTGGCTGTATTGATACTGGGGTGGCCTTGAGGTTTCAAAAGCCCATAGTATTCCCACTTAGCTCTCTCTTTCTGTCTCCTGCTTGTAGATCAGATATAAGCTCTCAGCTGCTGCTTCGGCACCATGCCTGCCTGCTGCCATGCTTCCTGCCATGATGGTCATGGACTGTAATCTTCTAGAACCATGAGCCCCCAAATTAAATGTTTTATTCTATAAGTTGCCTTAGCCATTGGGTTTTGTCAAAGCAATAGAAAAGTAAGACAACACTCATGAGACATGGAATTCCTTCCCTCTTTCCTGAACCTTATTTTCTGGATCCTCTATATGTGGTCTAGCAGTTCCCAGCAGAATGTTCCTTGGTCTCCTGGGCTAAGCAGTACTTGCCACTTAGGGAAGTGGATTTTTACTGGTAACCAGTCTGGGTGAATGGTGACATTACTCCCTCTGGTTAGCCCAATGAAGAAAACAAAATAGAAACCTAAGCCAGCTTGCATTTTGGCAGGGAGACACAGAGGGCATCACCCTGTGCTCCTGAAACCCACTGCCAACCTTGAGACTGGTCCAGTCGGTGATGGTGACCTGGCTCCCCTGCTTAATTCTCCTTCCTTCCTCCTCTTTGTCAACACACACACGAATACACACAATCCTAAAGATGAAAAACAATCTGCAAAAGACCCTGTTAAAAGGGGTCAAAGACAAACCTTTATAATAAACAAAGCATATTATAGAATTGCTAAGGGCTGGCTATACCACAGTATTTGGTAGGATTCTGAAGTTTGAAGTCAGCCTAAGCTACATAGCAAGTTCCAGGCCAGTGAGGACTGCAGAGTGAGAAAAAAATCACACACACACACACACACACACACACACACACACACACTGAGAGAGACAGAGACAGAGAGACATAGACATAAACAGGCATATGTATCTTGTGAAATCAAGATACAGTCTTGAGATTGTCTGAATGTTCATTTCTACTTTCTATACTGGACCATGGTGTGGTATGCTGGTTAGTTTTGCTTTCATATTTATTTATATATTTATTTACTTACGTATTTATGTATTTACGTATCTTGACACAAGGTCAATTCATATGGGCAGAAGGAATCTCAATGGAGGAAGAAAATGCCTCTATTGAATTGCCTGTTAGGCATGTCTGCAAAGCATTTTCTCGATTAATGATTGACATGGAAGGGCCCAGCCCACTGTGGGTGGTGCCACCAGTGGGAAGTTGGTCCTGGGTGACATAGGAAGCAAACTGAACACGGCATGAGAAGCACATCAGTAGGCAGTGTGTCTCCACGGCCTCCACTCCAGTTCCTGCCTTGTGGTCTAGCCTTCCCTTCCCCAGTGACAGACTGTGAGTAGAAACTGTAAGGCAAATAAACCCTTTGCTGCCCAAGTTGCTTTTGGTCGTGGGATTTCTCACAGCAATAGAAAGACAGCTAGGACACACGACAGTGACAGAGCACTGAGAACAGCGTTTGAGAGCAGGAGGGGGACCGCTGGGGACACCCCTGGACATTGCAGTGTTCTTGTCTATGCATTTCTAATTATTTCAAATGAGGACATAACAACAAAAATCCCTTCGGCCCTGCTTCCCACCAAAGGAGTGTGCTGTAAGGACCGTTTCGTACATAGCCATCTGACTATGGAGGCATCAGTCCTATGCCATGCTCCCGACATGGCTGTCTCCAGAAACTGGGGCTGAGGGCCACCAAGAACACTGTGGCTGCAGAGTACCAGCAGAGCCGCGTGAATCACTGCCACTGTCGTATTGTGACTAGATCACCTGCTTCATCCCAGCCTGGGGACAGCCCTGTTAGCCAAGGTGTCAGAACCAATGCTCACAGATCTGGTTCCCAGGCAGTGGGGTACAGACGGACAGAAATCACTTGAAATCACCGATGAGTTCTGTTTAGGTCAGATTCCATTCCAAACATCACACATTTGCACACATGCACACACGCACACACGCACACACGCACACGTGCACATCTCCTTGGTTTTCAGAGTTTCAGGATTTCAAAGAATCAGAGCAGAAAGTAGAGTGCCTCTGCTGGGGGTGGGGGTGGGGCAGGCCCTGCCTGACCTGGGCTGGGGGGACAGGCTACTGTGTTCCAGAGTGTGAGCAACATGAAGGTATCTGAAGGTATCGTGCCTACAGAACTCCCACACGGAAAGAAGTGCCAAGTCCTCCTCCCCCCATTAGAGCGGGGCACACCTTGCCCTCAGCACTGGCTTTTGTCAAGAGCATCTGGGAGATACCACCCACTCCCTCCACCAATAGCCTGAAGCAGCCCTTGAGGATCTGTGGAGAGTTAAGTGAGGTCCATGACCGCACCCCAGAGAAGTACTTCAGGACTAGTCAGAGTGAATCAGAGTTAGCGAGTTTATTACGCAGAATTAGGAGGTAAAACATTAAGCATTGTCTAGGGGGAGGAGGAGACAGAAAGGAGAGGGAGAAGGGTATAGGGCAAGGGAGGAGAGGTCAGGGGAGAAGGAGATGGAGGGTGGGGGGACAGGGGGAGAATACAAATGGCCACTAGGAAAAGCAAGTCCAAGCGGACGACTATGGGGGCAGGTCTTCTAGAGGAAGTCACACTACCCTACCAGTACAGTGGCATTTTGCATGATCCTGTGGTTTTCTAAATTATGCTGTTCAGAGAACGTAATTACTGCAAGCCTTAGAGATTAAGCAAGGCTTAAAACTTAAGCAGAGTTAAAGATGGGTGTGGTGACACATGCTCCCCTGTAATCTCAACACTTGGGAGGTGGAGGCAGGAGGATCAGGAGTTCAAGGTCACCCTCAGTTACACAGAGTGCCTAGCTAGCTTGGGGTACAGGAGACTCTGTTTCATCCCACTGACATTCACCACCACCCATATCAAAAATTAAGTTTAAAAAGGGAACAGTTTACTTACATGTCTTAAGGGCTTGCGAGTGAATTTGCAAGGTAAGGTTTTATGAGGCATGTTTAGATTTAGAGAGAAGAATGCTGATCCTGGTAACTTTAAGGCCACACCCCTCTACCCAAAGTGTTCACCATTTGTGTTTTGAACCCTCTTGTTTGCTACAGATCCAAGAAGACAAGCCCAACCTCAATGGACAGTTTCAGCTTTATCAGCAGAGTTGCAGGCATTGCACACTGGGTCCCAGGGTGAGAACTTTACCTTTCTGTCTCCTGCCCCAAACATCTATATGCTGGAACTAGAGCTGCCGAGACGGGGTGGGAGGTGGTGGTGGGGGGGTAGACACACCCTTGGGCTTTACAAAGTGAGTGAACACCCTTGGGCTTTACAAAGTGAGTGAACTGTGAGGACGCACACAGCTCAGGGACAAGGTGTTTTCACGCTGGGGGGTTGAGGTGCTTAAAAGTCAGAGGCCAGAAGTGCCTTCAGGACCCACCTCCTGGCCACAGGAGACTTCTCTCCCCAGCTTCCAATACTGTCCCAATGAACACGGGAAAGCTTCCCGGGCTCTGGGGGAGGAAAGGGGTCACGGAATTAGCCTTCGCCTCTCCCAAGGAGTGCGCCCCAGCCCTGAGGTTTGCTTAGAGCCAGATCAGCCAGCTCCTGGCAGGCTGGGCCGTTTGCGTGTGGGCGCTCCGGAGTCCCCTCCCCGCCCGCGTCCCCTTGCCCCCGCAGCTGGCGCCTTTCTTCGTGCTTCCATCCCCCCCAGCAGCTTCGCTCCCGCCATCCGCCCCTCCTTGCTTGGTCCCCCCACCCCACCCCAGGCGCCCTGGTCCCTGTGTGGGCTTTGACTCAGAGCCGGGAGCCTGGCTTAGGCAAACCACGCCGCACTGGACGCCGTTCAAGCTTTTACAGGCCCTCAAATTGGGGCTGGAGCCGGAGAGGAAATACTAAAATCCTGTGTACACAACTTCTGTCTGTGCGCGCCCGGGTTCCAGGAGAATCCAGGCAGCGAGGGACACATTTGCGCTGTGTGTAAGGGCTCCTTCCCCCACTCCGGCTTTTAACAAGAGAACCAGGACTCCTGGATGTGGGTGAGGGGAGCTGATGAGCCAGCGGATTGGGATGAGGAGCACTGATCCCCACACGTCCCGTCCCAAACCTCCAGAGCCATCAGCCAGAGACCTGCGTGGCCCAGGCCCGGTTCCCAAAGGGTCTTTGGAACCTGGGAAGAAAATAAACCACTCACCACCTTGCCCCTCTGTGACTGTGGGCAAGGGCCTCTACCTGCCCATCTGTAACACTGGGACGAAATGTTAAACCAAATATTTGTATTTGTATCCATACATTAGAACCCCTTTCAACATTGGCCAGAGAAGTTTCCGCCCTGGGTAGCGATTAATACAAAGACTTAGAATTAGTCAAAGTGCTGATGCTAAGGGCTCAGTCCTAAATAGGACATCAATTCAACCTCCTCCCCCAACGCTCAGAGAACATTACAGAAGAGAGACTGGGAGAGTCTGAGGATGGGGAGGAGGGCTGTGAACTCTGTTGCGTGGTGTTACCGGCACAAGACCAAGCCAGTGGATCTGTCAGTATGCCATCACACAGCACGAATTGAACTCAGTGGGTTTGGTGACAAGGAAGACGCGACGACAACAGTAACAGAAAAATGAAGAGGACATGAGCATGGGAGGCAGGGATTGGGCAGGGCCATGATCAAGATACACTGTATATATGTGTGAAACTGTCAAAGAATAAATAAAAGTTCTGGGGTTTTTTTTTTGTTTGTTTGTTTTATGTAAGCTACTTGGGAGTTTCCTGTGAAGGTTTGAGATGAGCTCGGTAGTAACTTGGAGTCTGGGTGTAACCAGTGCTCATTAAAGGGCAGTGTTAGTATTTCTATGGAGCTGGCCCTTAAGAGCCAGGACGGTGCCAAAAGCTGCTTACAGCTCAGTTAATCCTCACAGCAGCCTAGTGAGAGAATCTGCTAACAGCAGTAAAGAAAAAACTAGGATTCCCAAGACTCGCCCAACACCACCCATCAAGAGGGGGCCATCAATTGTACCTGTGCAGTCTTTCTTCACAGTCCAGATGCGTTATGAAATGAAGGGGGGGGCAGTAGTCAGAGCCGCTGACCTGACACCTAGCTCCCACACCTGAGCCTGCGTCCCTGTCAGGTGCCCGGCGATGTCCACAGCTGGGTCTGCTGGGAGATACCTGTCCCAGCACCCTCTCCAGACAGGCTTCTCCTCCTCCCAGCTCCCCAGGGCTCTCACCTCCACCCTGTTGACCTTTAACCCCCTGCTTCAGGATGAGGTTGTCCTAGCCTCTCATCTGGACTCCTGCATCCCTGGCCCAGTCTCTTAAACAAAACAGTGTCTGCCGTGTACAAAAATGGGTTTTCTCTGGTGGAAAATCTGGGTGGTCAGTGACAATACTCCTGGATGCCAGACAGGGGAACAGAAGAGGGATCCAAGCCAGCTTGCACAGTGACAGGGAGACACGAGAGGTATCACTCACCCTATGTCCCTGATCCTTGCGGTCAACCCCAGGAATTGGTCCAGTCAGTGAATGTGGATGGCTCCTCTGACAGCCCCTCCTTTCTTTCCCTCCTCCCCTTAATTGTCCCCCATGATGAGGACCTGCAGAGAGGCTGTGTTTGTCACAGGCAAAGGCTGATACCTCCCAGGGCATCTCAGTGCCTTTCTGGTAAGTCACTCATGCTGGAATCAGAGGGGCTCCTGCCCAGGCCCACACTGTACTCATGATCTGTACCCTTGTACCCAACCTGTGACAACTCAGCGGCTCTCTCATCTTCTAGATGGCAGGAGCTGCCTCAGCTTTCTCTCCCCAGTGATTCGAACCCCAGAAACTCACAGCCAAGAGGCCCATTGGAATCCAGTTACTGGCTATAACATTGTGGTTCGTTGAGGTCTTGGGCAAATCGCTTCCTTTCCTTTGTACCTCAGTTTCCCCATACAATTGAATTCCTCAGGACTGAAAAGCATAGGGTGTTTGAGCCCTAGATGCCCTTGGGGAGCTGCAGGATTTGTGTGTGTGTGTGTGTGTGTGTGTGTGAGAGAGAGAGAGAGAGAGAGAGAGAGAGAGAGAGAGAGAGAGAGGGCACCACAGTTGGGGTGCCAACCTACTCCCTAGGCTCTGTAGCTGAGCTTTAGGGGATGGCTGACCCAGAGTACTTTCAAAGCACAGAGAAGGGAGGTATCAGTGTTGGGGAGGCTGGTGTAACCTGATTTAGCATCCACAAAATTTGTAGCTTGGTGGGTGCCACCTCTGCCCTAAACATTCTGGAGAACAGCCATATCCAGAAAAAGGCTGTTTTAAGCCTAGAGTGCCCTGTTGTGGATACCCCTGATGCCTAACAGATTTGGTGTTGTGAACACACACACTGGCTTGAGAGCCACAGGACTTCCCAGGCTCCCAGAAGGTCCCAGTGCTTTTGGACCTGTTACGTGGAAGTCCAGGGATACAGAGAATCTGGGAATGTGACACTGGTGTTCACACATTGGTGACCCAAGAATCTGATTGTTCCACTGGAAAAGGGGGAGAGCTGCCAGACAACACACCTTATTCCGTTTGCAGCCCTCGAAATTGGCAGCCTTGGAGAAGGAAAGTCTTCATGGTGTGGCATCGCCCTCTGCTGGCCAGGATGGGAAGTACAAGCCGCACAGTACAGGAGGAGATGACTGTTCCAGAACAGTCCCTGCTTAGCCTTCACACATGGGGACTCTCCGGCCCTCCTGAACCCTGGAGGGATACCAGCAGGTGGAAATCTCACTCTCACTTTACAGATGAAAAGCTTTAAGAAGGCCAAAGAAGTAATAGAAGCCACCCAAAGCTCCCAGTTTTCAAATGGCCAAGCCAGCCCTGTGTTTGGAACGCTTCTCAGAACTCCACATAGAATCATCTTATGAGCAGCGGGAGATGTGACTCAGTTAATAGATTGCCTGTCTAGTACCCATGAGCCCCTGGATTCCTTCCCCAGCACTGCATGAGTGGGGTGTGGACGTGTACACCTGTAACCCCAGGATTACTCAGAAAGCAGAGGTTAGAGGGTTAGAAGTACTCAGGTCATCCTTGGCTTCTTAGACTGGGATACAAGAGACTCGTGTGTGTGTGTGTGTGTGTGTGTGTGTGTGTGTGTGTGTGTGAATCAGCTTGCAAGAATATAACAGAACTCACAGCTTCTAGAAATAGTATTTAATGTTTTCATTAAAATCACTAGGTGTGGTGATGCACACTTTTAATCCCAGCACTTGGGGAGGCAGAGGCAGATAGATCTCTGTGAGTCTGAAATTATCACTCTGGTATATATAGCAAGTTCCAGGCTAGCCAGGGATTCTTAGCCAGACCCTGGCTCAAAAAGGAAAGAAAGAAATTAAAATAGAATCTAACCTGACACCACTGTACTGGGCTGGCAGAAAGGGCTTTCTTACTAGCTTTAAAAGATGGGAATGTATGGTCTCTTTGCCCAGGCTGTACCAGAGATCTCAATGTGGTACAGGGAATGAGGAGAGGATGTTTAAATCTTCACAGGGCCCACTGAGCTCAGGAGGCTGCTTCCTGTGGTGATTGACAGCCCTGGGTGAGGCCCGTGCCCAATCCTGTTCTTGCCACTCCCCCCACACCTGTTGCCTGTGGCTATTGAATGTGTCCCTCAAAATTGCTCTGGAACCTCCTCCTTTCCCAATCCCCTCAAGATTCTGGGAAATAAAATCAGGAAAGTCAAAATGCCCAGGAGGAGGAAAATATGTGAGACCACAGCCAAGTGGTCATCTCCGGAAAAGTTCCTGCTCTGGGCTGGGTTATAGCACATACTGCGGGACAGTATGTGTTCTCAGAGGGATCTCTGAAGCTGCAGCCAGTACATGCTTCATGTGTTTGCCAGGACATGACAAGGATCCACTGCTCTCCTCCTTTTGTAGACACTTGAGTCTGGATAAGGAATGTGACATTCTGTTGTTAGAGTCAGAGCTTCGGCCAGGCATCTCCTAAAAAGCCAGGCTTGGCCACCTGCCTTTAACAGACTCATTAATCAGACAAGTAACACGGAGAAGCCGAGAACAAATATGCATCCGATGTAGTCACACTGGGAAGAGGAACAAAGAGGTTCAGTGCTGTCCACACCCTTCCCAACTTTATCTTCAGGATCCCGAAGGGTGTGAGTTACCTACAAGGTGTACAAGACTAAGTGGGCTTGGTCAAGTTATGGTCCCACACCATCACTGCCCCAGTCTCCTCTGCAAGGTAGTTGGTGGCCCCTTCTAACTTTTCATGGGTTCTGGACATTGAACTCAGGTCCTCAGGCTTGTGTGGCAAGTGCCTCATCACTGGGCAATCCTACCAGCCCAAAGTGGCTAGACAAGTTGTCAGCAGTGTGAAATCTCCCCTGGGAGTGGTACTAAGGACCCAGCCTTTCCTTCTTCCCGCAGGAGACGCCTGAGGAAATTCCACTCCCTGTGGACTACTGTCTCAATGGTGTGACACTGGAGGGAGGGACGCAACTGTTCCTTTAGAATATTCACATTCTTGTCAGGATGGTTATAGTGTGACTCTCCCAAATGACTAAGGGTCACTTGCCTAGGAGGTCACGGTCACAGAGCTGACCCTATTTGTCCTGTAATTGTAATTACATAGAGAGCCTTGTGGGTCCTTCTGCTCACTGTGGCTGTCAGGCCAACAATCCTGGCTTTTTGACTCTGACCAAAAGGTCCAAGATCACAGGTCCCCAGAAGGAGGCCTCTTGGCATGCTGGAGGCAGTTCATGTTGTCTTCAGGAGTCCTCTTCTGCCCTAGGAAGTATACTGTGCCTACTATGAACAAGTTAAGCTCTTGACGACCAAAACTTCCACATTACATTTAGGAGTAATCTGTGTGTTAAACATTGGTAACGTATTAAGGATGGACAGATAGCTGATGCTTCTAACTAATTAGTGTGTGTGTGTGTGTGTGTGTGTGTGTGTGTGTGTGTGTGTGTGAATGCAGGTACAGAGGCCAGCCTGGAACTCAAGTAGATCTGACTGGCTGACAAGTGACCCCCCAGAGATCCACCAGTCTCTCCATTTCTCTATCTCGCCATTTCTGGAACTATTAGACTCACTGCATCATCAAGCTTTTTAAAAAATATGGATTCTGGGGCTGGAGAGATGGCTCAATGGTTAAGAGCACTGACTGCTCTTCCAGAGGTCCTGAGTTCAATTCCCAGCCACCACATGGTGGCTCACATCTGTAATGGGATCCGATGCCCTCTTCTGGTGTGTCTGAAGACAGTGACAGTGCATGTATTCATATACATAAAATAAATAAATCTTTAAAAAGATGTGGATTCTTGGGGATCGAACTCAGGTCCCCATGCTTGGGAAGCAAGCACTTTACTGACTGAGCCATCTCCCCAGCACTGATGCCCTCCAGTTTAAATGGGTAAAACTTAGACTAATAAGTTTAAGGGGGAAAGAGAAAGAAAACTTGACTCATTTCCGAGCCTCTCCTTGGGCTTTAAGGGAAACAGGTGCCTCGCTGTAGAGATAAGTTTTGTTTCCTAGATTTACAACTGAATACTTGAAGGACTTTGCTTGCTGAGATCGTGGTTTGCTTTGTTTGACAACTAAAGTACTTATGAAGGAGAGGCAGTGTGCTAAATTTTAATGCAGTTCAAAGTGTTTAAGGAAATGTAATAAATTACATTTGCAAGTGATCTCTAAGGAATCCCGACGTCTTCTTTCTCGATGAGCTAATAGCTCGTTAACCACAGAACACTGGAGCTCATTGTTCTTAGACTTCGGATTATAAACAGGATAACAAGATTTGCAGAGACAGCAAGCAGCTCAAGAATAACTGGATTGCTTCTCCCTTAGTGAATGGATCACTAACTGAAGACCTAGTCCATTCTGGATTCCTGCTTAGGGACTTGCACAGCTGGGCAGGTATTCACGCCGGACTTGAACTTGGGCCCTCAACTCCAGGTGGTCTATGGGTCTTGTTTGTTGAGTTCACACTGGAGGTTCCCAGAGAGCAGCTGACATGTTCCGACATCTGCACCCCTTCTTTGTACTCCCAGGGGATTGATTCCTGGATTCCTGGTCCACACACAAGGCCCTGAAGTAAAATGATGTCCTATTTGCAGAAAACCTCTGCATGTCCTCATATGTGTTTATATTACTTTATCATTTTATATTATTTTTATATTTTCTACGTATATGAGAGTTTTGCCTGTGTGTACGTCTGTGTACCTCTTCTGGCCTCCTCTGGTGCCAAACCCTGGAACTGGAGTTGTGAATGGTAGAGTGGGATTCTGGGAACTGAACCCAAGTCCTCTTGAAGAGCAATCAATGCTCTTAACCACTGAGCCGTATTTCTGTATCGTATTATATTTGGAGACAAGTTCTTACTCTGTATCCCTGGCTGGCTTTGAACTTACATTGATCTTCCTGCCTCAGCCTCCTGTGTGATGGAACTACAGACATCCACGATGCCTGGCTCCTCACGTGTACGGAAACTCTTAAGGTGATGTCAATATTCCATAACCAGCCGATGTTCTGTATTGCTTAAGAAGGTGGTTCTCAATCTTCCTAATGCTGGGACCCTTTACTATAAAATTATTCTCATTTCTACTACATAGCTATAATTTTGTTACTGTTATGAATCATAATGCAAATATCTGACATGCAGAATATCTGTTATGTGCCCCAAAGGGGTCGAGGCTCACAGGTTGAGAACCCCTGGCATATGGAATAATAGCAAGGAAAGGCCTGTATATGTTTAATATACATATAATCTCCATAGGCCTAAATAAACAGTGCACCACCGTGACTCAAGGTGAACAAATATGGACACAGGAGTTCTGGCGAGAGATGGAGAAATGATGCAGGATCTGTGGGGTGGCTACTGCAGGGTCTGCTACACAGCCTAAGCAGTCAAGGTTAGGATTTTACCATAGGACTTCTTGTCATAAAGACATACAGTCCAGGCTCATAGAGCCCAGGATGGTCTCCAGTAAGATGAACTTCTGTTCCTTCTGCCTACACCTCCCAAGTGCTGAGATGACTGTTTTGGTCATGTGCCACCAAGTCTAGTTCACAATAAGAAGTTTTTGAGGACACCAGAATTGAGAGACTTTTCCTGGCTCTGTGCTTGGTGAGTTTGCTCTCCCCGTGTCCCCTCTTATAAACTGGTCACTCTGAGAAGGATTCCTCTTATGTATCTAAAAACTTAGATCTGTGCATTTGCTGTTTACTCACAGACGTCTTATTTTGTGTTTCTTATACCTACATTTATGATGTTACGCTTACTTATTTGCTTTTTGATTGCCATGCTTTGTAAACATTTTTTTTTTGCATTCATTTGCTTTGTGTATGTGGGTGGGTAGTGAGGTAGTGGGAGTCAGTTCTCTCCTTCTAACACGATGAGGGCCTCAGGGATTGAAATCAGGTCATGAGACTTGGCAGCAAGCGCCTTTACCCACTGAGCCATCTTGACTGTCTAAGCTCTCTGCTGTTATTTCTTTCACTCCCTGTACTTGGACTTTCTTAGTCACGTAACAACAGCATTGTCAGCACCGTGATCTGCACTCATGTTCAGAGCCTGCTCTCCTGAGTGTGTTAACTTCAGGGGCCAGGTACCATCCTCACAAGTGGGCATTCCCCATCTCACATTCACTAGCATTGTCACTCTGAAGGGTTGAGTGAAAGAACTCAATTCTCTGATATGATGAGATGACAGAGAATCGAGGGTGAGGTTGGAGATTGCACACTGGGGACTGGACATAAGCCTCTAGTTTTATCAGCAGAGCAACTTAGGTGAGTTTCCTTCTTGTTGGGGACTTAATTGAAATGGGTTGTCACATGCTTTTAGAGTTTTATTGTGACGATTAGAGGCAAGGCTTACAAAGTGTCTGGCAGAAGATTTTGCAGACAATGTGTGACATTATTTCTGGGGAGACATGACACAAATGTCTACACACCCAAATAGGAAAACAATGACAGATCAAAGTAACAGTATTTCAAAAGTCCAATTTGGTGAATTAATGAATTTATTAGGGGGGTCATTAACAGGAATATAGATGAAGGGTTACTTACAGTGACAACTCAAAGGCAACTGTGCCATAGAAAGCTCACCCCAGCATGAGTGACAACTCATGAAAGCTGGTACCCAGGAGCTCACTGTATGAGTTGCTAGTAGCCTGACAGGTCAGAGAGTCTCCTCTAGATTACTCTGCTGATTTCTGTCCTTAGCAGACTTTACTGCTTATGTATCCTTTGGGAGGGAGGGGCCTTGTGTGTCTTGTAAGTTTCAGGGACTTCTTGAGAACTTTGAGTTTAATTCCTTTAGAATTTCTTAATAATTCCTTCTTTAAAACTTCCAGAGTCTTAAATACCTTCTGGGTTTTAATGAGGCTCCTGGCACCAAAGAAAATTGCTATACAATGTAAACATAGTTTCCGTACTGTGTTCTCTGACTGTTTGGACTGATAAGCCATTAAAAATGCCGTAGGAGTTCAGACTTCTTGGCTGCCAACCTGTTCATAGGGAATCAGATTCCAAGAACCCATTACTCTAGTCCTTTGTGTGTCTCTGAGATATATTCTATTTCTGAAAGTTCTATGGGAACCCAGGGCTGTTTTCTGTCTCTGGTATTGGTATATATACTTTCCCACTTCCGACTTGCAATTCCATTCTTTCTTCTTGACTCAAAAATAGCAGCATTAGGGGGACTTCCTGTTCCAGCTTTGATATGGAAAGAGCTTAGAAGTCACGATTCCCAGCTTGGGAATGTAGTTCAGTTAATTAAGTGCTTTCCCAGCATGCACAAAGCTTTGGGCACCACATAAAACCAGGCACGATGGTGCAGGTCTAAATCACAGCACTCAGTAGGATCAGAACTTAAAGACAATCCTTGGCTATACAGCTAGATAGCCTGAGCTACATGAGACTCTATCCTATCATCCATCTATCTATAAAATCTGTCGTATTCCTCTTTATTACAAGAAACACACTAAGAAAACTAAAAATAAACCATTTTTCAGTCATAACAGAAAATTGTTTTCTCAGGGCAATCCACCAACTGGTATTGGAGATATTTATTTATTTATTTATATTTTTTAATTAAAAAAATTTTTTTTATTTTTTGTTTTTTGAGACAGGGTTTCTCTGTGTAGCCCTGGCTATCCTGGAACTCACTCTGTAGACCAGGCTGGCCTCGAACTCAGAAATCCGCCTGCCTCTGCCTCCCAAGTGCTGGGATCAAAGGCGTGCGCCACCACCGCCCAGTGGTATTGGAGAAATTAACAAAGCAGAGATCAGCTGAACATAGGAGAAGCAGCTGGAACAGACACCTATGCATCACCGCTGGTTTGCAACCAAGATCCCAAGACTTTGAAGAAAAATCACAGTATGTATGGAAAAACATGGATATTTAAGGAAAACAGAGGTTAATGTGTGAAAGGCTCTACAGCAGTCAGAGTCTGCAGAGAAAAAGAACCAATAATATGCATTTATTCTGAAGAATTGTCTAATTCTATCGTGGAGACTAAGTCCTGGTGTCTGCTGTCTACAGCTGAAGAACAAGGAAAGGCGGGAGTGGATCTCAGTCCATGTCTGAGGACCCCAAAGCCAGTGCAGCGGATAATGTGCATTTGGAACCAAGAGCAGGGCATGAGATGAGATGGCCAGGCCAAGCACAGAGGCAGGGGGAGGCGATTCTCTCTCTTCTCGTTCTGCTCAGGGCCTCAGGCTATTGGATAGCACACTGGGGAGGCAACCTGCTTTACTTCTTTTAAATGCTAATCTGATTTAGGAACATAAAAATAATGTGTTTTGTTTTGAGTAGAGTTTCATGTAGCCAAGACTGGCCTTATACTTGCTATATACCTGAACTTCTGATCCCCCTGCCTCCTGCCTCTACATTCTGAGTACTGGCATTATAGGATTGCACTGCCATGCTCAGTTCACACAGATCAAACCCAGGGTTTTGTCCATGCCGGGCAAACATTCTACTAATTGAGCTGTGTTTTTAGTCCCAGAATAGTGTTTAAGATGGATATAGAGTGCCTCATTCAAGTTGATACCTGAAATTAAATGTTATTAGGCCACAATGGAAAAAGCAAACTCATACAGGGCAGGTGAGCAAACAGGAGGTTGAAAATGTTGGTACAGAGTCAAAGGGAAAATAGACATTAGACACATCATAACAGGGGCTGGAGAGGTGGCTCAGCTGTTAACAGTGTGCACTACTCTTACAGATGACCTGCATTGGGTTCCCACCTCCCACAATAGGTGGCTCACAACTGCCTGTAACTCCAGCTCTAGGGGATCTGATGCCTCTGGCCTCTTCAGAAGCCCGCACATACTTGCACACACCCACACATGTAATCACAATTGAAAAGAATTTTGAGACCATGTGTGAATGCATATAACTTTTATCCCAGCACTAAGGGGGCAGACGCAGATAGATCTCTGTGAGAGAGAGGCTAGCCTGGTCTAAGTAGGGAGTTTGAGGCTAGCCAGGGATATGTAGTATAACCTATATACAAATAGGATAACCCATACACAAACAGTGTAACCTGTCACAGTGAAGCCTGTGCATGATGGAATAGCCAGAGAGGACAGAGAAAGAAGTGGCACTATTTGAAATAACAGTGGTTATCATTATGGAGAATTTCCAAAAATCAATGACAGACGCAAACAGCTCAGCTCCACAATGCTCACATGGTACTAGGCTAAACAGCGGCGGCTGCAACAATCCCACACCTCAGCTTGTTGTGTAAGTACAGACAACCAAAGGGAAACACAAAGCCTTCCAGAAAGCTGTAAGTGAGGGTGCCAGAGAATGTTGAGGAACACGTTCTCTCTAGAAGAAATGACATCAGACTTCTCATCGCAAACCAGTCAAGTAAACCAGAGTGACATAAAATATTTAAGTCACTGAAAGAAAACATGACCACTTAAATGCCTTTTAGATTATCTATCTATCTATCTCTATCTATCATCTATCTATTATCTATTTATCTATCTATCTATTATCTATCTATCTATCTATCTATCTATCATCTACTGTATGTGTACTTGTGTGAGTTTATGTGCACTGCGTGTACAGGTATCTTCAGAGGTTGTAGGATGTCAGGTCCCCTAGAACTGGACCTAACTCCAGTTGTGAGCTGCTTGCAGTGGATGCTGGGAGCTGGACCCTGGTCCTCTACCACAGCAGTAAGTGTTCTTTATGGCTGAGCCATCTCTAACCCTTACCATTGGTTAAATTGGTGTGTTTGGTTTACCTATGCAACAGTCTGCCCAAACTTAAGTGTTGACTTCAGAAGTGACTTCAGAAGTGGCCTTTGGGGAACTGGTTGGATCATAAAGATGAGTTAATTTGTTATAAGTCAATGAATTAGTGGAGTGATACAGTCATGATTTGATGGCATTATTGGAAGATGGGAGAAATGAGGAGATGGTACCTCACTGGCAGAATTAGCTTATTGAGGGCGTGCCTTTAAAAAGTATATCTTATCCCTACTGCTTCATCCTCTTTCTGTCTCTCTTTGTCTCTGTCTCTCTCTCTCTTTCTGTTGAGACCCGTGCTGGAGCCTCTTTGGGTGGCCAAAATGTTGCAGCCCTCTCCGCTCCACACTGGGGATCAGAATGTCCCAGACTGCTCTGCTGCTTAGGTCCAAGGGTCAGGGTCTAGCAAGAGAGAGAGTGGGGGGAAGAAGGAGAAGAGATTCGAAGAATAGAGACAAGCCAGAGGGTCTGTAGTCAAGTCTCGTTTACTGTCTCTCCCATTCACTATATCCACACCTCGTATTCACCTCCTATTGACCTCTTACTATTGACACTATTACAAGGAAATCCTGGGTATTTATAAGCACAAGCAGGAGAACACAGGTGAAGACATTTTACCACGTGCACCATGCAGCTGGGGTCACTAAACAGTAAAACAAGCTATGTGGGATAAACAAGAGTGTGCTTCAGCTGTTGTAGGCTGTTGAAAAACAAGTCTCTATCAGGGTATATGGCTCAAGATGGCTGCAAAGATGATAGCTGCTTTCTAGCCGCTTTCTGCTTAAAGTCGGCTCCCAACATCTTTCTATCTCCTATTCCCCTCTCTGCGCTCCGATCTGATGAGACCTCTCCCACCCCCCAAAGCCCCTATTCTCTTTCACTGAGGCAAACAACTCAAGGGAAAACAGGCTTATTCTGGCTTAGAGACCTAGATTCTGTGATGGATGGAGGGGCATGCTGGCAGAAAGAGGGCAGCCTGTCTCATTGCACTCACAGTCAGGAAGCAGAGAGTGACCTGAGGCCCACCCCTGGTGACCTGCTTCCTCCAGTGAGGCTGCATCTCATAAAAGTTCCACAACAACAACAACAAAACAGCATCACCAGCTGGAGACCAAGTGTCCAAATGTGAGTCTTGAGAGACACTTTATGTTCAAACTATATCTTCTAGACATGACAGAGAAGCTACACCCATGTAATTTCAACAATATCGCTGCCCAAACAAGAACTGAACAGTGACAACACCATCTGATGTACCAATGTAGATGGGAGAATCTCATGGGCATACATACAACCCTAGGTGAAGAGCTACAGGCTATTAACTACCCAGAAAGGAAGAATTAGTTTTCCCGGGGGTGGAGACTTAGCTGATTATCCAACACCAAGCGGATAGACCTAAACACACAGACATACAGACACACACAGGTGCACACGCGCACACACACACACACACACACACACACTGGACTCAGCAGATCAGCATGTTGTATAATGTACATATATGTGTGTATGTGCACATATATAATACAATAATAATTAAAACAAAATGACAATAATTATTAAAGAAAAAGAGGTCATGAATTTGAGAGGGAGTAGAGAGGTCATGCAAAGAGTTGTGAGGGGAGAGAAAGGAAATTTATGTAATTATATGTTAATTAGAATAAATTAATTTTAAAAACAGCCTAACTAACTGCAACATCTTTGAAGTTGATTTTCTCAGTACTTTGTTATAGTGTTGAAAAAGTGACAGAAGCAAGCATGACTCAAGATTCAATAAGGAGCCGAAGAGATACTGGGTGCAGAGAGAGAGATGCTGGGTGCAGAGAGAGATGCTGGGTGCAGAGAGAGATGCTGGGTGCAGAGAGAGGTGCTGGGTGCAGAGAGAGGTGCTGGGTGCAGAGACACTTGGTGGCTAAGAGCTCAATCTGCTCTTGTGGAGGACCGAGTTCAGTTCCTAGCACCCACACACAGCCACCTACAACCTCCTGTAATCTAGGCCCAGGGGAATCGTAGACCTCTGGATTCTGAGAGCACCTGCACTCACATGTACACCCCCCACGCACATATGCACACACGCATATGCACAAACACATACACACACCTAACTAAAAGCAAATCCAAAATAAATGGTCAACAACAGAACGTACATGAGCTTGGAGATTTGAAAGCCCCAAGCCTGCCTGTGCTCAGTTCTCTGCACCTCTGGAGGCCCATGGAGGTTCTGAGGGACCCATGGTGAGACATGACTTAGAGCACAGTCCCCGGTGGAAGTCCTGTAGCTCTGTCATTTGTTTTTCAGAAGCAGAATTGCAATTCTGTGGCCCTGTGGTCACAGTCTCTCTTGGTCTTCTCTCAGGCTTTGACAAATGAAGCCAGCCTCTTAGATCTACACGAATAAACACACTATAGCTCGCTTGTTTCTTGCTAAAAAAGAAATATCCACAAATTCCCAACCTCTGTGCTGGTTGAGTTCTTGTCAACTTGATACAAGCTCCAGTAATTTGGGAAGAGGGAACTTCAAGAGAAAAATGCATCCATCAGATTGGCAAGCCTATGGGGACATTTCATGATTAAAGTTTGATGTGGGTGGTACCACCCCTGGGCAGGTTGTACTGAGGTATATAAAGAAAGCAGGCTGAGCAAGCCATGGGGAGTGTGATGGCTATTCTTGGTTGTCAACTTGATTATATCTAGAATTAACTAAAACCCCCAAATGGAGGGCATACCTGTAAGGGATTTTTGATTAATTTGAAGTAGGAAAATCTACTTTTAATTGAATCTATAAGGCAAGAGGACATTCCTTTAACCCAGATCATTTGATCTGGGAAAACCCACCTCTAATCTGAGCCACACCTTCTGCTGGAAGCCTACGTAAAGACATGGAGGAAGGAAGCTTTTGCTCTTTGCTTGCTTGCTCTGCCTTGCTAGTGCATCCATTCCTTCACTGACATTAGAGCCTACTTCTTCAGGATTCTAGTGTATGCTGAAGACCAGCTGAGACATCGAGCCTTGTGGACTGAGCAACTACGGAATTTGTGGGCTTTCCATTTATGGTCGGCCATTGTTGGATTAGCTAGACCACAGCCTATAAGTCATCCAACAAATCTCTCTCTCTCTCCCTCTCTCTCTCTCTCTCTCTCTCTCTCTCTCTCTCTCTGTACACACACACACACACACACAAATATGTGTGTGTGGTTTGAATATGCTTGGGACTGGCACTATTAGGAGGCATGGCCTTGTTGGCGGAAGTGTGTCACTGTGGGCATGGGATTTAAGATGCTCATCCTAGCTGTCTAGAAGCCAGTCTTCTCCTGTTTGCCTTTGGAACAAGATGTTGAACTCTCACCTCCTCCTGTACCATGCCTGCCTGGATGCTGCCATGCTCCTGCCTTGATGATAATGGACTGAACCTGTAAGCCAGCCACAATTAAATGTCCTTGTAAGAGTTGCCTTGGTCATGGTGTCTGTTCACAGCAGTAAAACCCTAACTAAGACACACACACACAGACACACAACACACACACGTTAGGACAACAATGAACTTAATCATAAAATTGACCAGCCAGTTTCAGAGGTTCATAAACAGGCTAAAGGTTTCTAAGTTTGCCCCGAAAGACAATCTTCTCTCCAGCAGCCACAGGGATCAAATTGTGGAAAATCAAACCTAAGCCCTCATTATAAGGTTGGCTGAATTATAGACAGAACTCAAGTCTCAGCCTCTGAGGGTGTCAATGGTTAAAGTATGGCATTAATTAGTAAAGAATGGGAGGGATCCTGTTACGTGGGGGTGTGTGGGAGACCCTATTGATGCTGAGGACTTTGATCCCTCAGACTCTCAAGAGCTTATCTCACCTGAGGAAGCAGTCTCTCTACGTTCAGTCCCACCCCTTGAAATATTCCCCCTTTCACCTTTGACCAAGGAAATTAATCTTTCATTGACTGCTAACCAGCTAAACCTTGTCTGAAGGAAAGGCCAGGCAAGGCAATACTGATGTCCCTCAGGGCCCACCAATAGTTTTCTCTAGATTTATAACCAGAGTTAGGGGAACGAAGGCTTCTAGGGGTGCGGGAGAAATGCAGGTGCTCTGCAGTACTAAAGAGTGTTTGCTAATTCATTCAAGCAGAAGTCCGAGCAGTGTGTGTAGGAATGGATTTTAAGGGTGTGGGATAATGGTAGAAAGAACATAAAACTGGATCGGGCTGAGTTTATCAATATAAATCAATCTCCGCCCTCTCAGCGGAGATTCCAGGTTTAGTATGGAAGCTCACACAGGTAAGAAACGTATCTAGAATTTGAATGGTTGGCTGAAGCGTTTGTCAAAAGAAGGCCTGCTGAAAAGGAGGTGGAGATGGGTCAAAGCATTTCTTAAAAGGAATAATCTTTTCTCTATCCTGGCAAGTTCCCGAATAAATGAGACAGAGACTGAGATTTATTTGATAAGCTTTACTGCACAGTAGCTGAGCAGTTATTAATCTGCTCAACTCCTCTGGGCTAATCTGGCAACCTTCTTGCCAAAATCCCCAAGACACTTGTATTTTAGCATTGGTCTGGCTCGCTCTGCTCAGGTGTACTCCTATGGCGTCTCTCTGACCCTCTCTACCTGGTGAATTCTTTCCTCTTTCTCCCTCTCCCCTGGCTGGGATCAGAAGTCCCGCCCTATTCTCTCTTCTGCTCAGCTATTGGCTGATCAGCTTTTATTGACAAGACAGAGACTAAATGGGGAACAATGTTTACACAACATTCAGGCAGGAGATACTTGGATAAGCATTCCAATGTCATGTCTGTATTACACCAGATATGGGGGCTGAGAAATCAACATCTGAATAATACAAGGATAATCTTTACGCACTGTACAATAATATTATGCCTAAAGAGATGCCTGATATCCTGTAGCTAAGTGTGGATGAAGGAATTTTAAGGTTCAGGGGAATCACAGTGCTAGGGTGAGCATACTGTGTAAAACCTAACAATGGAAAGGCCCAGAAGACGTTTCCTTTACTAATCCTGTAAGATGCAAACCGCTGAGAGGAACTCAGCACATTGAAGAGCTGTGTTGTCACCTTTTTCCTTGTGCCAGACCTTAGGGTTGGAGATGCCGCTGTTCAGTTGGATGAAGCTGGATGAATTTAAATGCAGTGGGTTTAATTGGGTCCCAAGGGAGCAGGGGCCAGGTGGCAGCAGTGAATTGCCAAAGACAAGTGCTGATAGTTTCTAGTGATAGGTGCCATAGACAAAGTAACGCTCCCAGTGGCCTGACCTAGTTCAGCACAGGCAAGGTGGAGTTACAGCGGCTTGACTCATATGGACTCTTGGTGTGAGCTGGTCAACTGTGGTGTTTTCAGGCATGAAATAGATAAGAAGCCCAATGAATTTTCGTTTGATCTGTATAAGCAGAAACTGTCTCAAACAAATGAAAGAAAGGCTACATTGGATTGTGGCAATCTCAGCCAGTGAACCCATTTCCAGACAAGAGCCAGTTTGTAGACCCAGAACCTCCTGAATGAAGGGACAGCCAGGTTCCCCCTGAGAAAGGACCTTGATAAAATACCTAAAAGTTTTACTGTTACCCTTCCTCCAGTTCTTCCCCAGAGGAACCTATGGGCATTTTACACTGGAAGAAAGGAAACAATCAGACTTTCCAGGTTCTGTTGGATACTGGTTATGAATTAACTCTGATTTTGGGAGATTCAAGAAAGACTGTGGCTTTCCAGTTAAAGCAGGAGCTTATGGAAGTCAGGTGATTAATGGAGTTTTGGCTGAAGTTCTACTCAGAGTAGGTCCAGTGGGTCCCCAAAACTCATTCTGTGGGTTGTTTCCCAGTCACAGAATATATAATTTGGATAGATTATACTTAGAAGATGGTTCCCTTATTTATGGCATGAGGGCTATTACAGTTAGAAAGGTTAAATGAAAGCCTTTAATGTCACCTCTGCCAGGGAAAATAGTGAACAAAATCAGTATCATTTCTTTGCAAGAATTGCACAAATCAGTACCACCGTCAAGGACTTGAAAGATGCAGGGGTGCTGGCCCACCACATCCCCCTTTAACTCTCCTATCTGGCCAGTTCAGAAGACAGATGGGTTGTGGTGAATGACAATTGACTATCAAAAACCCAATCAAGTAGTGATTCCAATTGCAGCTGTGGTGTCCTTACTTGCGCGTACTTACTTGTTGTAGTAAATCTCCGACCCAAACACATCCGGTCAGGAAAACACAACTCAATACTTAATGATTATAAACTGCAAGCCTAGATTGGGCAGATTTACCATTGCATTACTCTATTCCCCAGCTATGAGATCCCTTACAACTTCAGGTTTTTCTAGGCCACATTCTTCTCCTCCTCCTCTGGCTCCTTTGTAGCCTCTCTGTAGCCTCTCTCCCGTCGACTTCCTCTTCCGACTCTTCCTCTTCTGACTCCTCCCCTTCTGACTCCTCCCCTAAGCTTTTTCTCCACCTCCCCTTCTACTGCCCAATCACTGGCTCTAGCCTTTATTTTACAAATTCAATTGGACAGAAGGTTCACAAGATTCACTCCTCCTCCCCAGCCCCTCCCAGGAGTGGAACTACCATCAAAACCTGTGGCTGGGGCTTATCCACAACACTTCCCCCTTTCTGTCCAATTAAAAGACTCTTTTCTCTCAGATATAGCTAAAGGAGAGCTAGCTGGCATTTGCCTTGAAGTCACTATGTGCTGAGAAAGTTCATTGCTTAGCTGACACCATGTCTGTGACAGTCAGAAAGGCTGGACAGGCAAGCTAGCTGTTCTGGAAAAGTTCTGTAAGCAAGTCCTTCAAAGAAGCAGCTTCAATGTAGTTGCAGTAGAATTAAGCACGAAGCTGGAATAGAAGGTCCTGAAGTTTCAGCATCCCCGAGTATGAATCTTGCTAGGGCTGTCTTTCTCTTCTTTCATCCTGCAACATATAAAACTTAAAAGCAGCAGGTAGTTCTATAAGCACATTCACATGGAGCTGCAGGGCACACAGCTTGGTCAATGAAGATCAATAAAGAAAGGCAACTGCCCTTCTTCAGGTTAGTTTGATCACTTAATCACACTGTAATATAACTTGTATACATGCCCTCATAAAGGATGGCATGTATTAACAAGTCATGAGAAATTAGTACCCAATTAAGTGTTCTTGGCTTTGTTTAGACATTTTAGTCCCAGCCGGTTCCAGAGCTGTCTCCATGTAAGAGACATAAACAACACCATATATATATCACCTATTTGGTTGGTTGTGTTAGTCTCCCTTTTCTTCTGTGTCGACAAGGTCTTCAGGAGGTCTCCCTTTGTCATGTCTGATTTTTATCAACTTGGAAGGAACCTACAGCTTTTCTTTTCCTGTGGAAACATAGGGATAACCTCTCCTCCAGTGTAACACATTTCCCACTTTCCATTCTGACGTCAGAATATCCTTAATATAAACAGGTTGATTTAGTTCAGTAGTTTTTTCCACCATCCAATGTCTCTCAGTGGCTGTGGTGTTTTGTTCATTAGCATTCAAAAAATTTAAAGTTAATAAAGCACTATGTAATCTATCTTTGGGGGTTCTTATTGATCCCTTTTGCCTATTAAGCATCTCCTTTAGAGTTCAATTAGATCTCTCCACAACTGCTTGTCCTGTAGGATTGTGTGATATGCCTGTAACATGTTTTATATTATAATATATAAAAAACTTCTTCATTTTATTAGAGATATATGCCAGATCATTGTCTGTTTTAATTTGTATGGTTATTCTCATAATGGCCATGACTTCTAACAAATGTGTAATTACAGAATCAGCCTTTTCTGATGCCAGGGCAGTTGCCCATTGAAATCCTGAATACGTGTCTATAGTATGGTGCATATATTTCAGTTTACCAAACTCTGCAAAATGAAAGACATCCATTTGCCAAATGTCATTTCTTTGGGTACCCTTAGGGTTAGGTCCTGTAGGCAGTGGAGTTTGATTATATAATGAGCAAGTAGGGCATTGCCTCACAATTTCCTTGGCTTGTTGCCAAGTGATAGAGAACTCTTTCTTTAAACCTTTGCTGTTAACATGTTTTTTTTTTTTTAAATGGAATTCTGAAGCCTCTAGCATGCTTCCTATCAATAGCTGGTTGATTTCATTATTACCTTGAGCTAGAGGGCCTGGCAGACCTGTATGGAATTTTATGTGTGTTATATATAGTGAGTTACTCCTGTTTCTGATAATTTGTTGTAGTTGAATAAATAGTGAGGTCAATTCAGAACCATCCTGAATAAGTTCAGCAGTCTCTATGTGCAAAACAACCCTTTCTGCATATTGAGAGTCAGTTACTATATTAAGGGACTCTTGAAAATCTGACAACACCATGATTATTGCATATAATTCAGATTTTTGAACTGACTTATAGGGACTCTCAGCCACCTTACTTATGTCTTCTGATTTATATCCTGCCCTTCCTGATTTACTAGCATCAGTGTAAAATGTAGGGCTCCAGATATCAGAGTTCCCTTTAATATATGAGGGAGAATCCAATTAGTTCTTTTTATGAACTGAAGCCACTTGCTTTTAGGGTATCTGTTGTTAATCTCTCCCAAGAAGTTACTGCACGCTCTTTGCCAATGTTCGTCTTGTGCCCATAACAAGGCAATTTCTGCGTTAGTAAAAGGTACAACAATTTCAGCCGGGTCCATTCCAACTAATTGTCGAAGTCTCATTTTTCCCTTTAGTATTGTTGGACTCTAAGTATCCAAAACCAAGGTACGCGCTCCCACAGAGAACCCACAGGCAGGTCTCATTGTAATAACATGAAGTTTATTGATACTGGTGCACCAGGACTCTCTTGCATACAGACAAAAGAGAGTCTTGAATCAGAGTTGAGGCCGTTTATATACCAAAATTCACAAGGCTCATAAAGGCAGTTTTACCTCTTCATCAATAACTACAAAGGCTGATTTTAACATCCCTTCTCAAGCTTGGTTTCCTTCCCAGTCTCTGTCCCTATTTACATCTGTATCTCACTCCCAATTTACATCTGTATCTTCGGAGAATTCTTTTAAGTGACTGTTTACCCAGGTCTTTTATTGACTCTATCTTGGGTCCTTTGTTCTTTTGAAATGTTAGTTCAAGTCCCTGGGATACACCCCAGCGGCAGCTAACACTTGAGTGTAAATTGAAACTCTGAACCTAAGAATCTTTCATGTTGAGACCTAAAATTTTATTTTTACAATTTATTCTCACAGTATCAATTCAGAGACCTTCTCAATGTAGGTTTTTAACTTCTTACTCTGTTTATGCGTTAAAAATATCCATTCTAAGATATAATCTTCTCTCTGCTTAAGAATTCCTGTAGGAGAATGAGTAGAAGGTAAGATAACTAAGATGCAGGCCATCTTTGGATCAATACCATCTAGATGTGTATCCTGCAATTTTCTTTCTACCAAGGCTAACTCCTTCTCAGCCTCAGGTGTCAGTTTCCTTGGACTATTTAAATCTTTATCGCCTTGTGAGGTTTGAAATAAATTACTCAGCTCTTGAGTGGCCAAGCCAATCACTGACGGCAGCCAGTTGGTATCTCCAAGTAGCTTCTGAAAATCATTAAGGGTCCTTAACTGGTTTCTTCTGATTTGTACCTTTTGTGGCTTAACCCTTTGTAGACTTATTTTATACCCTAGATAATTAATAGAATCCCTCTTTGTATATTTTCAGGAGCTATTTGCAATCCCCAGCAAGGCAAGGTTTTCTTTACTTCATCAAACATTCTTTCCACGATATTAATATCTGGATCAGCCAACAAAATATCATCCATACAATGATAAATGATGGATTTGGGAAATTGTTTGCGAATCATCTCCAATGGCTGTTGTACAAAGTATTGACACAAGGTAGGGCTATTTACCATTCCTTGTGGTAAGACTTTCCAATAATATCTTTTTACTTTTAACCTCTATTGAAGGTAGGTACAGAGAAAGCAAACCTTTCTTTATCGCATTCATGTAGAGGAATTGTGAAGAAACAATCTTTCAGATCAATCACTATGATGGGCCATTCTTTAGGCAACAAGGAAGGCAATGGGATACTAGGCTGCAAGGAACCCATAGGCTGAAAAAATCTTATTAATTGCTCTGAGATATGTCAACATCCTCCATTTGCCAGATTTCTTTTTAATGACAAATACTGGAGAATTCCAAGGACTGGTAGACTCTTCTATATGCTGAGTCTCCAGCTGCTCCTGGACTAGCTGTTCTAATACCTGTAATTTTTCTTTTGTCATAGACCATTGCTCAATCCAAATGGGTTGATCAATCAACCACCTTAGTGGTAAGGCTGTTGGTGTCTTGGCAGCAATGGCTCCTTGGGGTAGAGCTAAATTGTCGGCCTCTGCCGTATCTTGTTTATGGACAGCTTGGACAGTCTGTGACTGCCTTTGATAACGTTTCCTAACTACTTTTAAATTTTTATTAGGAGCCTGATGGGTTTCATGACTAGACACTGACACTGAGGGGATATTAATTTGGGTTTTCCACTGTTGTAATGGATCTCTTCCTCATAAGTTAATAGCTATATCAGCCACGTACGACCTCAGTTTTCCTACTTGACCTTCTGGTCCTATACATTTAAGCCATCTGGTGCTTTGTTTTATTTTGGATTAAGTCCCAAGTCCTTGAAACTGGATGTCTACTTCTTGAAGTGGCCAACTTTCAGGCCAAGAATTTGGAGAGATAATGGTGACATCGGCTGCAGTGTCAACCATCCCTTCAATCTCAGTATTATTCACTAGTATTCTTAGTTTTTCTCTTTGATCCTCTATAGAAGTTTGCCAAAATATTTGCTTTTGGCTCCCTGCGAGGCCTTCTGAATTGTCTATAAAACTTGCCCTACCTTATCTGGTCTCAGAACATCTGTTTTTGAAGCAGTGAGGTTTAATTGTCCTGAGGAAGAGAACTCTTCCTGCCTGGCATTGGGGCCTTCGAGAGACCCCCCTGGGAGTTTTTGGGCAGGGTATTGCCCCATTTGTCTGTTGTTGCTCTACATTCCCTAGTCAGATGTTGGCCTTTGCTACATCTTTGACATATTCCAGAAGGTTTAGGCCCCCGTTTTGTATTACTTTGGCTTTCCCTGCAGTCATTTCTGAGATGACCCCATTCACCACAATTAAAATATTTGAAATCTTGGGTCATCTCTAGGTGTCTGGTGGCAGCTTTTCCTATTACCGACATATCAGCTGAGCAAGATCCAACATCAGCTGTGTATCTAATCCACTCATATGTTGATGCTGGTCTTGCCCTCAGTGGTCTGATTACTTCCTTGTATTCAGCAGTTGCATTTTCAAAGGCTGAAGACTCAATTATTGTCTTTCTTGCTACTGAATCTGATATACTCCTTTCGACAGCTGAGGTTAGCCTTTGTAAAAAGTCAGGGAAGGTTTCATTTGGACCTTGTATGACTTGAGTAAATGGTTCAAGTCTCTTCCCAGATTCTGCAACTTTGTCCCAGACCTTTAAGGCTGACAACCTACACAATGCCAGAGTTTCTTCATCATATACAGCCTGCACCTCTATTTCAGCAAAGCGACCTTCACCGAGCAGTTGGTCTATGGAAATCTCTCTTCCTCTGGCTCTATTTTGTCGTGCTATCTCCCTCACCTCATCTCTCCACCATGCAACCCATTGTAAATTTGTGGCAGGTTCTAGTATTGCTCTTGCCATATCTTTCCAGTCTTAGGGATTATTCTATTTTTAATAGCCCAAGAAGTCAGAATTTGTTTTACAAATGGTGAGTGCATTCCAAAATTAGCGACACTTTCCTTAAATTTTCTCAGGTCTAACACATCCATGGGTTGCCATTCAAATTCCTCATAACCCTGTGGATAAACGTCTGGAGGTCTTTGTTGTATATTAACCGGATAGACTAAAATGTTTTCTAATAACCCTTGATTGATTTTCTCTAGTTTCTTCTGTCTCTACCTGAGTATTTTCCTTAACTGAAATTTTAAATTCCTCCCTTAAGGTCTATGTCCACGCTTCATAGCTCTCCTTTTGTCACTCTTCCTGTTCCTTGAGTTTCTGTAGTCTCTGTTCAAGGTTCTATCTCAACATTTTGAATTTTTCCTTATATTGTAACTCTGATTGATTAATTTTTACAAGGTTATTCTCCAAGTCTTGCTTCCATTCCTCATTATTTTCTCTCTGCTGCTCAGTCTGATCTGTGAGCTGCTGCATCCTCTGTTCTATCATCTTTTCAAGCTCCCGTCTCCCACATTCATTTTCATCTTTCTGTCTTTTATTCTGATCTATAATTTCTTGTGTCTTCAATTCTACTGTTTCCTCTAAGCCTTGTTGCCAATACATAAGTTTCTCTTTCTGATGTTCATGCTGCTCTATAATTTTCTGTATCTTCTGTTCTAAGCCCTGCTTCCATAATCTTAATTTCTCTTTATGTTGTAATTGTAATATTGCAGCATCTGCCTTATTTTGATTTGCTAACTTTAGTAAATTATCTTCTATACTTTGTTTCCAAATTTTATCTCTATCTCCTTGCTGTTGCTTATTTTGACCAATAAAATCCTGTACCTTTAGTTCCAGTGTTACTTGTAATCTCTTTTCCAAGGCAAGGAATTTTTTATCTAGGGCCCTGTCTTTTAAGAAGACATAGTAAATCAAGAGAATAAATATTGCAATGCCGATAAATGATAAGATGCCTATGTTCCCTAAGTTGATTCCTGTCAAACCATTTGAAATATCATCACGTAAAGCCCAAAAGATATTTATTGTTTTCATCATCTTTATGTATCAAAAGGTTATGTGGCTTTTTTATATCAAAGAATTACCTGGTCTAGAGCCCTCAGTTCACTGTTTCTGCTTGAAAATGACCTTGCAGACGGTTGTGTTCTAGGACCACCTGTCCCTCCTTGCAGTTTTTACAGGGCACTGAGCAAGCCCAGCTGCAGGCTGAGTGCTACTTCTGACCCTGGCCGTAGCTCTCTGTCTGAGGGTTGGGAGAGGAAGCCTCTTCCAGGTTCTTTGTAGGCCCTCAGACCCACTCAGCTTTCAATACATGCTGGTGCAGCCTAGAAGGCTGCTTGAGCCGTATTCAGGGGTTGAGGGGCAATGAACTTTTATCTCAGGTTATTTGAGTCCTAAGTAATAAGTTGGGCGCCAATTTGTTGCGGTAAATCTCCGACCCAAATAAGTGCGGTCAGGAAAATACAACTCTCTCCCGTGGACTTCCTCTTCTGATTCCTCCTCTTCTGACTCCTCCCCTAAGCCTTTTTCTCCACCTCCCCTTCTACTGCCCAATCACTGGCTCTAGCCTTTATTTTACAAATTCAATTGGACAGAAGGTTCACAATATCCACTCCTCCTCGGCAGCCTCTCCCAGGAGTGGAACTACCATCAAAACATGAGGCTGGGGCTATCCACAACAGATATTGACCTAGCAAATGCTTTCTTCTTGGTACCTGTCCATAAGGACCACCAGAAGCAATGTGCTTTCAGTTGGCAAGGCCAGCCATATACCTTTGTCGAGAGTCACACCCAGTTTGAGACTGGGAAGGAGAGACAGAGTTCAGATACCATTTGGTCTCAAGGTTTATTCATTATAATGACAAGCATCAGCTCACAGCACACACATGGGGTACCTGACTCAGAAGCAAGTGACAGAGAGGGTCAAAGGCAAGGCTCTGTGTCTCAGGTGGAGGGTCCTCCCTCTGGATCCTCTTATCTGGACTCAGCCACAGCAGTCAGTTGTCTCTGGTTGGAGAGTCAGATAGCATGATGGTCTTCACTGTTGCAGCATCAGGGACTCTGCCTGCCTGTGGTCACTCTCTAGCATTACATCATTGCATAGCACTTCATTCTGATCTGCCACACACAGAGCTGGCATGACCTGGCTGCTCCTCCAACTCTTATTGACTACACACAACAGACATGAGCTAGCTGCTCCTCGATGTAACCTTCAACTCAGTCTTGTTCTAATTTCTTGTTAACGTGCTATCCCTTTAAATTTTTATCTCA
This sequence comes from Arvicanthis niloticus, assembly GCF_011762505.2. Classification (NCBI taxonomy): domain Eukaryota; kingdom Metazoa; phylum Chordata; class Mammalia; order Rodentia; family Muridae; genus Arvicanthis; species Arvicanthis niloticus. The sequence continues at coordinate 12,874,554 of NC_047666.1, read as the reverse complement.
AGGATACCTCTCCTGCCTTGTGTCAAAACTTAGTTAGATGTGATCTCAATTGTCTGGTTCTTCCACAAAATATCACATTGGTGCACTATATCAAAGACATTATCCTGACTGGACCAGGTGAGCAGGAGGGACAATGACTTTGGACTCATTGGTAACATATATGTGCATCAGAGAGTGGGAAATAAATCCAGCCAAAATTCAAGGACCTTCTACTTCAGTGGGAATTTTAGGAATCCAGTGGTGTGGGATGTGCAAAGATGGTACTTCCAAAGCAGTTATTGCACCTGGCCTCTCCCAACACCATGAAAAAAAACAACGTTTAGTGGACCTATTTGGATTTTGGATACACCACACTCTTCACTTGGGTGTGTGACTCCAGCCCATATACCAAGTGACTAGGAAAGCTACTAACTTTGAGTGGGTCCTGGAGCAGGAGAAGGCTCTTTAACAGATTCAGGCTGATTGTGCCAGCCACTCTACCACTTGGAACACAAGATCCAGCAGATCCAATGGTACCTGAGGTATGGGTGGCAGATACAGATGCTGTTCGGAATCTCTGGCAGGCCCCTATAGGTGAATCACAGAATCATCTGGGGTTTTGAAGCAAGGCTCTACCATCATCTACAGACAGTTATTCTCCCTTTGAGAGGCAGCTCTTGACCTGTTAGGCCTTAATGGAAACTGAACATTTGACAATGGGCCACCAAGTTACCATGGGACCTCAGCTGTCCATCATGAGCTGGGTGTTATCTGACCCAGAAAGTCATGAAGTAGAACATATATAACAGAAGTTTATTATCAAATGGAAGTGGTATACATGTGAATGGGCCCAAGCTGAAGGCACAAGCAAGTTACATGAAGATGTTGCCCAAATGCCTTTGGTTTTTACTCCTATCACAATGCTGTCTGGTGCCAAGCATGCACCTGTAGCTCATGAGGTGTACTCCATTATTGGTTGATTTAGAAAGAGAAGGCTAGGGTCTTATTTACCGTTAGGTCTGCCTGCTATGCAAGCACTCCTCAGAAGTGGACAGCTGCAGCTCTACAATGTGTTTCTGGGACAACCCTGAAAGATACTGGTGAAGAAATATTCACAGTGGGCAGAACTTCAAGTAGTACACACAGTCATATTATTTGTTTAGAAGGAGAAATAGCCAGATATGGTGTTGTTCACTTATTCATGGGCTATAGCCAATGGATTGGCTGGATGGTCAGGGACTTGGAAAGAGTATGGTTGGAAAATTGGTGAGAAAGACATCTGGGGAAGAAGTATGTGAGTAAATCTTTCCAAATGGACGAATGATGTGAAAATACTTTAATCCCATGTTAATGCTCATCAAAAGGTGACTTCAGCTGAGAAGTTCAATAGTCAAGAAGACAGGATGACCCATTCTGTGGACAGTCAGCCTCTTTCCCCAGCCATCCCTGTCTTTACCCAATGGGCGCCAGAACCAGGTGCTGGAATGGGGAAGATGGAGGTCATATACGGGCTCAACATGGGCTTCCACTTGCCAAGACTGATCTGCTTACAGCTGCTGCTGAGGGTCAGATCTGCCAACAGAAGAGACCAACACTGAGTCCCAGATATGGCACCATTCTCCAGGGTGACCAGCCAGTGACCTGGTGGCACGTTAACTATATTGGACCACTTCCTCCATGGAAAGGATAATGCCTTGCCCTTATTAGAGTAAATACACATTCTGGTTATAGATTTGTTTTTTTCTGCACATAATGCTTCTGCCAAAACCACTATCCATGAATTTTAAAAATGCATTATGGTCATGGTATTCCACACAGTATTGTTTCTCACTTCACAGCTAGAGAAGTGTAACAGTGGGCAAAAAATCGTGGAATGTACTTTCCGTTCCATGTTAACCATGTTAACCAAGATGGTTACTACCATCTCGAAGCAGCTGTCCTGATAGAAAAGTGGAATGGCTTTTGAAGACACAGTTACAGTATGGGTGGCAGCAGCTTGGAGGTCTGGGGCAAAGTTCTCCAGAAGGTACTATATGTTTTGAATCAGTGTCTAACATATTGGTATAGTTTCTTTGATGATCAAGACCCATGGGTCCAGGAATCAAGGGGTGGAAAAGGGACTAGTGCTACTCACTATCACTCCTAGTGACCCACCAGGACAGTTTTTGCTCCTTGTTCTCACAACCTTAAGTTCTGCTGGCCTAGAACTTTTAGTTCCAGAGAGGGAAGTGTTCCTGCAAAGAGTCCTAACAAACATTGAGCTGAAGCTCAGACTCTCCCCTTGCCACTTTGATGGGTCACTCCTCCAGGCTCCTGATGCCCTTAAGCCAACAGGCTAAGAAAAGAATAACAGTGTTAGGAAGGGCGATTGATCCAGAATACCAGGGGGAGGTTGGATTGCTTCTCCACAATGGAGTATGACCCTTTCTGCCTCTGAGGAACATCAACCAATATTGGTCCCCAAGGGCAAAGGGAGCAGAGACATCAGAAGGCGGGGTGGAGGTGTGGGGGTTAGAGGGAACCAGTTGCAGGGAGACAGACCAACCTTACTTGGGGTGATTCAAGGGTCATGTCATTTTGGGGACAAAGGTCAGAATATCCAGGATGGGCAAAAGTCATTGGCTGAAGGCTTACGGTACCAAAATGCATCATTGAGAGCATTCCAGGTCTCAGGTGCTCACTGAACTCCTGAGTTCCTATCAGGAGAAAGGAAGTTGAACCTGTAGTCTATGTGACATTCTGCAGGTAAAGATGTGGGGGTGGGGGTTGAACTCCCCAGACAAGGTCAGAGAAGTGGAAGCCCTGCCAATGAAGGGAGTCCTCCATATTGTGCTGAGCTCAGAAGACAGACTTCAACCATAATTAGCAGGGCAACAATAGAGGTGAGAAAGTTGTCTTGCACTTTGTCTGACGTGCAAGAGATCCTTTAGGGCATCTCTTGATGCTACAGTGTCCTGAGATTAAAGTCAGTGGGAAACTACCACAACTTAATCCAGGCAGGGTGACAAAGGGCACAGACCCATCAGGAATGAATGTATGGGTCAGTCCTCCAGGAAAGAATCAAGACCTGATGAAGTATATACCACTGGTGGAGAAAATACAGAATGGGTAGTAGAGGAAGGTAGTTATAAATACCAGTTAAAACCACATGACCAGTTACAGAAACAAGGGTTATATTTGATTAAGTATTTCAGTTGTGTTTGTTAAGAATGTGTGCAGATATTCAGGTTTTCTTTCCTTAATTTCTTTATCATATGATGATGTAACATCAATTAATATCAGTGGTTGTTATATTTAAATTTGAGATGCTAAAAGAATGTCCCTCAAGGGCATTTTCACCTATCCTAAATTTATAATGCCCTTGTAGTTGTACAAGAGATAGTTATATCATGTTAGGCACAATTATAACCTGGTTAAATATGTAACGTATTTGCAGTTGTACATGGGATAGTTTATATTATATTTGGGCATTATTGTGACCTGGTTATTGTTTTTACTTGGAAATTAAACCTATAATTAGGAGATGTGGTTGTGTGTCAAATTGACAAGGGGTGGACTTGCAATGGCTATTCTTGGTTGTCAACTTGACTACATCTGAAATTAACTAAAATCCCAAAACGGAGGGCATACCTGTGAGGAATTTTTACTTAACTTGAAGTAGGAAGATCTACTTCTAATCCAGATATATGAGGCATGAAGACACACCTTTAATCCAGATCTACTGAGCTGAGAAAACCCACCTCTAGTCTGGGTCACCCCTGCTGGAAGCCCATGGAAGGATATAGAAGAAGGAAGCTTTGGCTCTTTCACTCAAGTGCATCCTCCCTAGCTCATCCATTTATTTCCTCACTGGCGTTAGAGTCTACTTCTTTGGGATTCCAGTGTATACTGAAGACCAGATGAGACACTGAGCCTTGTGGACTGAACAAGTACTGGATTCTTAGACTTTCCATTCATAACCAGCCATTGTCATATTAGCTGGAGCACAGCTTGTAAGTCATTACAATAAACACACACACACTTATGTGTGCGTGTACATACCAACACATATATATCTACTTATATATGTCTATATATGTAGTTCTGCTACCCCAGATAACCTGACTAATACAGGGAGTGAGCTAGTTAGCAGTATCACTCCTTGGCTTTTGCTTCAGTTCCTGCCTCTAGGTTCCTGCCCTGCTTCAGTTTCTGCCCTGATTTGCCTCAGTGATGAACCATTACTTGGAAGTATAAAATGAAATAAGCCCTTTTCTCCCCACGTTGCTTTTGGTCAGTATTTTATCACAGCAACAGAAAACCTAACTTAAGACACCTTGTCTCAAAAAGAAAAAAGAAAGAAAAGCAAAGAGAGAAAGAAAAAGAAAGGTTGTAATCCCAGCACTGGGGAAGTGAATGCAGGAAGATCCACAAAGCTTGCTAGCCAGCCAGTATGGCCGAACCCATGAGTTCCAGATTCAGTGGGTTCCCCTCCTGTTAGATCCATATCCTTTTGGTCTCTTGTTAGAAAACCAGCTGGAATGTAATGACTTATAAGAAAATGGAATGAAACAAGATAAAACAAAAGCAAACTGGAACAGGACAAAACAGAAAAACAAGAAAAGAGTCCACAAAAAAGCATTAAATACACATGTAGATGCAGAGACACATGTGTTTGTACACACAGGATTTCCCTAAGAACACAAAACCAAATGCCATAATATATACACAAAGGACCTGAAAGACTGGGGGTGGGGAGCCCTGTTAAAAACCTTAGGAGACAAAGAGCCTCCAAAGATGACATTAAGTTTTTTTGTGTTGGTCATCTACTGCTGGGTATGGGACCAGGCTTTAAGAGCGGTTTGTATTCCCAGTGGGACTCTGTTGGAGAAAACTGTTTTTTCATTTGCAAGAAGTTATCAATTAGATATAGCTTCTGAATTAGAGATGAGGGCGTGTGTCTACTTCTTTCAGTACTGGGATCACATCTGGTGCAGACCCATGTAGGCCCCGTGCATGCCGCCACAGTCTCTGTGAGTTCATGTGTGTCGGTTTTGCTGTGTTTAGAAGACCTTGTTTCTTTAGTGTCTGCCATCCAGTCTGTATCTTACAAGTTTTTTGCCTCGTCTTCCAAAAGATTCTCTTGAGTCCCGAGGGAAAGAAATTCATGCAGGCATCTCATTTAAGACTGAGTGTTCTATGATCTCTCCCTCTCTGTTCATTATCCAGCTGTGGGTCTCAGTATTTGTTCCAGTCTACTGCAGGAGGAAGCCTCTGTGATGATGGTTAAGCAAGACATTGATCTATGACTAAAGCAGAATGCTGTTAGGAGTAACATTTTATTAGTACATTCTTTTAGCAGAACAGTAGTGTTCGGTTTTCCCTAGGATCCTGGCCTATCTTGTCTCTAGTTCCTGGCCACCAGAACAGTATCAGAGATATAGGTCATCTCATGCAGTGGGTCTTTACTCGTCAGATGTTGGATGGTTACTCCCACAAGCTTTGTGCCACCATTGTCCTAGCACATCTTACAAGCAGGTCATTATCATAGACTTATCCGAGACTTTGTAGCTTGATTGGGAGTTACCTTTCTCCTTTGTTTGTGTGCTGAACACCCTCAAGTGTCATGAACAGTAGTCTGTAGGGGTGATGGCTATACATAGGCACCAGCTCTACTTCTCTGTGTTCAATGAGTTGTGTGGTTGTTGTCTTCAGGATTAGGGCTTTACTGAATTTAAGGAGAGCAGCCAATAGCTTTGGCAATAGCCTGGTTTCTCTCGGAGTCCCAGTGGGATGCCTTGGCCAACAACTCAATTAGATAGAACCCATTACCAGCACAAGAAGCTTCATTTGGTGACCAGAAATGTCCAGTTGGGGCTCCATCTCCCCCATTATTTGGTAAATTTCATTTAGATCATCTTCATACATGTGCATATTTTAGGAAGCTTCTATTATATTAGCTTCTCCCATGCCCTCTCAGATGGCCCTTAGTGTTAGCTGTCTCTCCTCATATTCCTTCTCTTGCCTCTCTTTCCTCCTATCCCCATCTTGTTCCCCCTCCCCTGCCTCCCCTGTTCACCTACACTTATCTATTTTATTTCTCCATCCTAGGGACATTCATCCCTCCCTGCTAGTCCCTTACTCTCTGCCAAGCCTCTGTGGTCATCTTGATTGTAGCTCGCTTATTCAAGACTCAACAGCTAACAGCACCTATAAACAAACGTATGCCAAACTTGTCTTTCTGGGTTTGGGTTACTTTATTCAGGATGATCTTTTTTAATTTCCATCCATTTACCTGCAAATCTCATGATTTTATTTCTTTAATAGATGAATACATTCCATTGTGTAAACTTACCACATTTTAAAAAAATATATCCATCTATTGGTAGACATGTAGGCTGTTTCCAACTTTTGGTTATTATGAATAAAGCAGCAACGAATGTGGTTGAGCAAGTAACATATAGTTTAGTATAGTATAGTACAGTGTAGTATAGTAGGATGAACTATCCTTTGGGTATATGCCCCAGAGTGGTATAGCTGGATCTTAGGTAGATTGGTTCCCATCTTCCTGAGGAACCACCACACTGATTTCCATAGTGGCCGTGCAAGTTTGCATTCCCACCAGCAATGGAGGAGTGTCCCCTTACTCCATTCTCACTAACATCTCACTTGTTTTATTGATCTTGACCATTCTGACAGGTAAAAGATGAAATTTCAAAGTCGTTTTGATTTGCATTTTTCTGATGACTAAGGACATTGAACATTTGTTTAAGTGCTTCTCGGCCATTTGTATTTCCTCTTTTGAGAATTTCCTGTTCAGATATGTACCCCATTTTTAATTGGGTTGTTTGTTTTCCGGATGTCCAGTTTTTCTGTTCTTTACATATTTTAGATATTTAGATATTAGCTCTCTATTGTTGGTAAAAAAAATCTTTTCCCATTCTGTAGTCTATTATTTTGTCTGAGTGACGGTGTCCTCTTCCACACAGTAGCTTTTCATGAGGTGCTACTTATGAATTATGTTCTCAGTTCTATGCCAATGGTGTTCTGTTCAGAATGTCTTTTCCCGTGTCAGTGAGTTTAAAGCTATTCTCCACTTTCTCTTCTATCAGGTTCAGTGTATCTGGTTTTATTTGAGGTCTTTGCTTCATATAGAGTTTGTGCAGTGTTGTAAATATAGATCCATATGGATTCTTCTACATGCAGACAGTCAGTTTGACCAATACTATTTGTTGGAGAAGCTGGTTTTTTTTGTTTTTTTTTTTTTCTTCCCAGTGTGTGGTTTGATCCGTGGGAACTGATGTTCTTTCAGAAAGAGATGACAGAGAAAGAAAGATCAGGAGCAAAGACATGAGAGAGGGAAGAGGAGCCTGTAGTTAAGACATCAGATAGGACATGCACAGACAGGACAGGAAGGTGCGATGAACAAGCTGCTGGAGAGGGCTGGAACCCTGCCAAAAAGTTGGTCAGGGCTGGATGTTCAGTTCGAAGAATGGTACACATGGCTTCACGACACTAGGTGGTGCTGCATACCGGCTCATGAGTAAGTCACTGGTTTTCTTTTCTTTTTTCTTTCTTTTTTTTTTTCTTTTACTGGATATTTTTTAAATTTACATTTCAAATGTTATCCCCTCTCCAGGTCTCATCTCTGGAAACTCCCTATCCCATCCCAGCTCCCCATATCTCTATGAGGGTGCTCCCCCATCCACCCACCCACTCCCACCTTCCCGCCCTGGCATTCCCCTACACTGGGACATTGAACCCCCACAGGACCAAGGGCTGTTCCCACAGCCAGAGCCCTGTGTACTCTTTGGTTGGTAGTTTGGTCTCTGGGAGCTCTGGGTGGGTGTGGCCAGTTGACACTGTTGCTCTCTCCACAGGGATGTAAACCCCTTCAGCTCCTTCAGTTTCTTCTTCAATTCCTCCATTGGTTTTCTTTTCAAAACTGAAGTCAAGGTAAACAGGATCTGCTGAGGCCTCATAACAGTGGAAAAATTGCCAGAGGGGCTGTGACTGGCTGATGTGCACATGAGTGTTGATGCAAAGGCGGGCTCCTAGCTTCTGTTCTTGGGTTTCAAAGAATCTAGATAAATGGCTAGCAGAACCCTGAGTCAGAAGGCAGCCTGAAAGCCCAGACCACCAGCCCCAATTAGTTTTCAGTGTTACCCAATGTGAAGTCAGATTTCTTGGGTCCTCCCTCCCAGCACAGTCAACACCCAGTTCCCCACAGCTTCCCCATCCGCGGTCACACTGTTGGGTGTGACTCAACTATGAGTCAAGGGACTCCTCCATTAGTATTTCCCTGGGAGTTCAACTGCCCTTTCCCCTGACAATGATCTCTGTTTGGCCTGCAAAGTTTCAGCTGAGCTCGTACCTGAGCCTGCGTTTGTCAGTTTGATTTGGTAACATAAAGTGAGCCATGCCACGCTGTGCTTTGAGAAAGTGTATCCCGTCCTGAGTAGACAACGTGTGTCTGATGTTTCATTTCCTCCACTCAGCAAGCTCAATCTGCCTGCGCTTAGTTCCAGCCTCCTGCCTTCCATTGATCATCCCCTGGCCTTGGCTCAGACTTACTGAAAGTGGCATTTTGTCCCATGGTTAATGACGTCCCATGGTTAATAGCTTTGATGTCTGAAGCTACTGCTGGCCTCCAGCCATAAGGCCTGACCCTGAGTCCCAAAGCTCAAAAAAAGAAGAAGCAGAGGATGGGGAAAGCTGGTCATGTGCTTGTAATGTGCTTGCTGTGTGAGTGTGAGGTTGGGTGTTCAATCCTTGAGCCCATGTAGATGACAGACAGGCAATCGCAGTGCTGGGAAGGCACACAGGGTTTCCAGAGCAAGGCAGCAAGCTAGACTAACCAGTATTGGTGAGTTCTGGGGTCAACTGGGAGATGCTAACTCAATGATTAAGGTAGAAAGAGATTAAGTAAGACAACATCAATCTCAGGTGCACATGTGCACGCATGTACACATGTACCAGCACACACGTGTGCACTCATACATGTGAGAAAACACACACACTAATCTACCTTAATCCTGCTTAGTGCAACTTTACAACATGTGAATGTGTGTGTGTGTGAGAGAGGGAGAAAGAGAGACAGAGACAGAGAGACAGAGAAAGAGAGACAGACAGACAGACAGACAGGCAGACAGACAGACAGACAGAGAGGGGGAAACAATGACGGAAGGATGCAATGCATAAGCAGGTAGTTTTTCTTCTAAAGTCCGAGTTCCTGTGGGTGGCCCATCTTTATCTCCAGCATGGAATTTTCCTAGAGGAACCCTGACGCCAATGTCCTCATCACACTACCTTTGCTTAATTACATTCCCCCTGCTAGATGGAAACTCTTGTACAAAGGGTCTGAGCCTGTGTTTTTGCCATCTACCATAGGGATCTGGTTCTCAGAAGGCTGCAGGGACTGATGGTGGTTACTCTGATGGAGCAGGGCAGTATTTCTGAGAGAGCCCTACTGGGTTCTAGGATACAGCTACGAGCATCTGTCTGGAACTATGTGTTTTGTTTGTACAAAATGGCATTAGCAGTGGAATGTCCTGTAAGGAGAGTCAGCCGGAGCCACAGAGGTGGATATCCTGCAGAGGGGCCTCCACTCAGTGTCAGGGCCATAGTCCCAGGTCTCCTGGATTTAGTGTGTGTGAAATGAAGCCATTGTCAGTTCGATTTCAGTTCCCAGTTTTGGAAAGCATGCGTGTGCAGTTTCCATGGACAGATCACCTAGGGCATTTATTTTGCCTCTGTCAGAGCAAAGCCAAGTGGGGGGAAATGGACTCTTGAGTCAACTGATGCTACGTGGAAGGCCCCGCGAGGTGCTGGGACGGCAATTCCTTGGACACAGTAACTTTGCATTGTGGCTAATAGGACTAGTATTTAAAAAAAACACATCTCGCCGGGCGGTGGTGGCGCACGCCTTTAATCCCAGCACTTGGGAGGCAGAGGCAGGCGGATTTCTGAGTTCGAGGCCAGCCTGGTCTACAGAGTGAGTTCCAGGACAGCCCGGGCTACACAGAGAAACCCTGTCTCAAAAAACCAAAAAAAAAAAAAAAAAAAAAACCAAAAAAAAAAAAAAAAAAAAAAAAAAAAAAAAAACCCACATCTCTCTCTCTCTCTGCTCATAATCAGTTCCATCAATGTGTGCTGGTGGAATTTTTTGACTTTGTAGTATATCAGCACAGCTTTTGAGCTACTGGGATATTAATTTTTCCACTGAGGAAGTTACCTACTATTTCCTTATTCTCACAGAGACACACAAAAAAATAAACAAATCCAAATAAGTTTTTTCCTCCCTAACTCATACTGGAATAAAGAATACTTAAAATGTGTCACCTTTCAGCAGTATTCAAGACTGGACAACAAAAAAGGGCAGCTCTCTGTCACTGTAGGAAGCTGGGACTCTGATGAATAGGAACAAGGCTACGGGCTTCCAACTGCCTCTGCTCCATCATTCAAGCCGTGCCGCTTCCAGAAGAGGAAGGACCCTTCCTGGTTGTGGGGAAAGTACAGTAGGGAAAGTGAGCACGAGAGAAGGTGAGGAGACCTGAACATGGGGAATGTTCTGCAGAGTTTGAAGCTGCTTCAGCCTGAGATGGATGAGGTCAGGAGACCACCAGAAGGGACTCTGGGGACAAATTAAAAAACTACAAAGTAGATATATGAATGAGTGTGGTGTCACATTGTCCAAAGACAACAATGGGACATCCGATCTGCTCATGAGTGGGTAGACTGCCTGCACCTGCCAGACGAGCCATGGCAGGCTCCTGTGCACAGGAGCAAATGCTGGTCCATGAATCAGAAAGTCAGCCAGATGCTTTCTCCATCCTTGTCAGCCTCCCTGTGTTGAACAGCACCATGTCAGCAGAGCAGGGAGTTCAGCAGGAGAGCCAAGGTTCTGATCCTTCTGACTTCTCCAGATCACAGAACACTGTTCTCCAGTTAAGGACAAGTGGCATGCACTGGCCACAGGCAGAAGTAGGGAAGGAAAAGCCATTGATAAGATACTTTATCTAACAAAACATCTTCTGTGCCAGTTCCAGTCCAAACTCTTGGAGGTTTTTGATCTGTAAGTTTGCTTATTAGAGTGTGTGTGAGTGTGTGTGTGTGTGTGTGTGTGTGTGTGTGTGTGTATGTGCATGCACACACATGTGTATGCAAGCATGTGCATGTGAAGTATAAGATATGGACTGAGCTTCCTCCAAATGTGCTGAGACAATCTCCTATGTAATGGTGGTAGTGTTGGGATGGGGTCAAAACTTGTTAGGGGAAGCAATATTTGAATAGTTGAAGCAATATTGTCCTGGTTTCATTTCCACTGCTGTAATAAAATACACTGACCAAAAACAACTCAGCAGGGAAAGGAGAAGTTAGGAGTGCTTCTTGCTCCTCCAGAGACAGAAGTTCAGTTTTCAGCACCAATATTGAACCTTACACAGCCATGTATGTATGACTCCTGCTCCAGGGGATCCAATGCCGTCTTCTGGTGTCCGTGAACAACCCCACTCGTGTTCACTTACAAACACCCCCATACACATAAATAAAAAAAAATAAAATAAAAAGACAATTCCCTCACAGATATACCCAAAGGCCAACTCCATGTAGACAGGCTCACTGAGACGTGCTTCCCAGGTGACTCTGTTTGTCGAGTTGACAAAGCTAAGCACCATACCATCTAAGAAGCAGAAAGTCTGCTATCTCCTTGCCTTCGGACCTGAGCAAAGTGGACTCTTTTTGTTTTTGAGTCTCCTAGTCCAAGGTACTCTGTCACAGTAGATCAAATAGACTAGGAGAGTGCGTGTGTAGATTCTGAACCTCATTTTCTCCTCTAATTGAGAGTCACGCTTGAGGAGCAGAGAAGACCTTTTGTGCACCAATACCCTAAAGAGACAACTGGCTAATTTAAAATGACCACGTCTGTACTACTGAAGAGCCCCAGACTCGGGAGACCCTTCCTCAAGCCTCCGGAATCGCGACCACCCAAAAATCACAAGAAACCATACCTGGATGCAATCAGCAGAGGTTTATTAGGGAAAGAGCTGGCAGCCAGCGGTCTGACCAGGTACTCGCGCTGGAGTCAAGGTCCGACCCCCTCGGCCAGTCCTTGGAGGGTTTTAAAGGGAAAAACCACAAACCAGGGGAGTGGGATGGGGTTGTTAAAGATACAAAACATGAAAACAGTGGAACAATTCAGAGGTATTCACTCTAAATGATTAGTGTCATGTGGAAATCGCCCTGCATTCTTCTCAAAAATGTGGCTTTTACCATGCCATTGTGCCCTATCCGGCCATTTCAGATTGCTATCTTGACTTTTTCCGGCTATAGGGCTATGGCCCCACCTAGGTGGTAGCATCTTTATCTGTAATCAGGAATGTCTTCCTGCCTTGGGCGAGGCTTGAGGAATGTAATCCAGCAAGTGTCCTTCACCTGGAATGTGAAGGCCTGAAATCTTATTTTCAGTTCTGTAAGGCAAAAAATCTACACATATTTCATAAAATGGCCTTTATAATTTTTCACTCTACATTCCTCACTTTTTCCGATTTGGCTATGTTTTTAATCATAAAAACTCAATTATTAATAAGTCTATTCTCACCCCACTTTTTCCGATTAGGATCTTTAGAAAAGTTTAAACTCCAGTGTCATCATAATTATCGTTTTCTTGACCCAAAGTCCTATATTGGTGGCGCAACACAAAAAGCTGAACAGCATTTATCCTTTCTCTAACAAAAGTTACTAATCTATTTAAAATGTAGGGGCCTATGGTTAAAAGCAAGAGTAAAATCACAAGGGGTCCAGCAAGGGAGGATAATAGGGTTGTCAACCAAGGGGACTTATTGAACCAACTTTCGAACCAACCTTGCTGAGTCTCTCTACCTTCTTGTCTCTGGTCTAACCTTTCTCTGAGTTTACTCATAGAGTCCTTTATCACTCCGGAATGGTCTACATAGAAGCAACATTCTTCTCTTAGACTAGCGCACAAACCCCCTTCCCTAAGAAACAGCAAGTCTAGTCCTCTTCTATTTTGTAGAACAACTTCTGAGAGGGAAGCCAATGACTCTTCCAACTTTGTTACTGACTGTTCCAGGGCTCTCAAATCTACATCAATGGCAGTTCTCAACTGATGAAAATAATGAGGAGTCTGTATCAATGCAGCAGCACCTGTCCCCACACCTGTAGCCACTCCCAGGCCCAATATAACTGCCAGAGTCAAGGAAACAGGTTCCCTGCTGAAACGTCTAGGGTGTATCTCAAACTCACGTTCAAGAGTACCTGCGGGATGATAGTAAACCCGGGGGATTAATTGGACAAGTACACAATAATCTTTGTTCTCATCAAAGATAGCAGTGGAAACACATGGTGTTAGCCCAGAGCTGCAAGCCCACCATTTATCAATTTCAGGTACTAAGAATCTGTTAACAGAGGTCTTTGGGCTCTTAAGAGTCTGGTTGCATAGATGTTTATAAGCTTCTGGTGGGTTTCCTATGCAGACCCCTTGTCCTGAAACTTCAGTAAGGGTTAATCTACTCTTACTGTTCCATATACAAGCACTGTGGCTGGTGGTGTTGTTAAAAGTCCCTGTCATTGCAATACCTTCATAATAAGGAGGTCCTGAGGAGAGGCAAAGCCAACAGGATTTAGTCATGTTAGGTTGAGATCCATTTAATACAGTAAAGGCCCCTTGAATTAAATTTAACAGTCTCTGTCCAGTGCTTGGAATGGATATGGCTGGAGTGAGAACGGAACTGAGGATGTTACCTTCCGTGGGCCTAGGAGGTGCCACTGGGGCAGCTGGTGGGGGTGGTTTCTGTTCAGATAACACACTATTGGGGCCTATAGACTGGGCTGGAGGGCTCTCTATTTTTAGACGGACAAGAAGGCGAGATCCCACCCCACCTCCAGATTTATAAAAGACTATGCCCCAGGTCACACCATTGTACCATCTAGAAAAGTCTGTCGCTTTTCCCTTCTCAGTGAATTGCATCTTTATGTAGTCTAAATCGGTTGGGGAGCATGGCTTGTCTTTATACAGTCCCATTATCGCGTGTGGGCCTGGTCCTGAGTTAGCAAAAGAAAAAGTCAGTCTATCCCCAGCGGACGATGTAGCCCACTTCCAATCTCCATCATTTGAGGTGACACAGCTCCACTTCCCACAGAAGAAGACTTGGGGTCCCCCGCAATGTGTATCCTTATCAGATTCAGGACAACTGTAAAACCCATAGCTACGCACTAAGTTTGGGGGGAAACTCCTAGTCGCAGGGTTGATCTGACGGAGACAGAAGTATAAGGCGGGCCACCATGTTCCCAGAGGGGCGACCTGTTGAGTGCTGTTTATAACGGCGCCAGTAATTGGGTCCTCAATTTGCCAGATGAGTTGTTGAGGGGTATGGGGATTGGGGTTCTTACTCAGAGCAGCGTTTACGACACAGGCGCAGCTTAAGAGGGTTATCAGTCTTCTCCAAGGCCCATTCATCTTGCTGAAAGTCTGGAGGTGCTCTTTTCACGTGGGAAGCGTGGATCCACGAGGCTATGCCGTCCACTTTCACTGCTGTAGGGGTGGTCAACAGGACCAGGTACGGGCCTTTCCACCGTGGCTCAAGGTTGCCCGTCCGATGTCTCCTCACTAGTACGGCGTCTCCAACCTCGAACTGGTGCGGCACTGGATCTTCTTTTGGAGCATAAGAGTTCTTCAAAGCTCCCCAGATCTCCTTCTTTACAGTTTCAAAGGCCTTTAGTCGGGCTAGAACAGGCAGGGGAGGAATATAGCCATCATCAGAGCGTGCTACACTCTCAAGGGTCTCATAGATGGGAGGTGGGGATCCATAAAGAATCTCAAAAGGAGTAAGTCCCAGGACTCCGGGTGTATTTCGAACCCGGAATAGGGCAAGAGGGAGCAAGGCTGTCCAATCATTTCCGCCAGTCTCAATGGACAATTTAGTCAGGGCCTCCTTGATGGTTCTATTCATCCTCTCTACCTGTCCTGAACTCTGGGGTCGGTAAGAACAATGTAATTTCCAATTAAACCCCAATTGTCTGGCCAATCCCTGACTTACCTGGGTGACGAAGGCAGGCCCATTGTCTGACCCAATTACCGTCGGTACTCCAAACCTGGGTAGAATTTCTTCCAGTATCTTCTTGGCCACCACAGTAGCAGTTTCCTTCTTGGTCGGGAATGCCTCAACCCATCCTGAGAAAGTGTCTATAAACACTAGGAGATATTTGTTACCATATCTGGCTGGTCTTACTTCAGTGAAATCAACCTCCCAATATGAACCAGGTCGGTCTCCCCGCAGCCTGGTTCCTTTTACCTCTTGGTGGTGACCGGCGTTTGTGAAAGCGCATGCTTTACACTCTCGTACTAGCTTGTGAGCTAGTTTCTTCAGCTTTGGAATCTTATACTGAGACCGGGCCACTATCTCCATCATCTTTTCAGGTCCCAGGTGGGTCCACTGATGAAGCCCAGATAGATAATGTAGGCTTTCTTCCTCTGAAAGGGGCACTGGCTTAGCCCGTGGCAGTTTAATAGGGTCAGGGACCTTGAGCCTGAGTTTGACGGCTAAAATCATGGGTCCCTGAGCAGCCTTCTTTGCTTCAATGTCAGCCATCTGATTTCCTTTGGCAACAAAGTCAGTTCCTTTCTGATGGCCAGGACAATGGATTATAGCCACCTTTTTTGGAAGGTGGATTGCCTCTAAAAGGTTTAAAATCTCTTCTTTATTCTTAATGTCTTTACCTGCTGAGGTTAATAACCCTCTCTGTCGGTAGATAGCACCGTGTACATGAGCAGTAGCAAACGCATATCTACTGTCAGTATAGATGTTTACGTGTTGTCCCTCTGCCAGTTTTAGGGCTTGTGTTAGAGCCACTAGTTCTGCTTTCTGCGCTGAGGTTCCTTCTGGCAGAGCTGAGGCCCACACTGTCTTTTTCCCATCTACCACTGCTGCCCCCGATTTTCGCTTACCCTCAACCACGAAGCTGCTCCCATCAGTGAACCAGGTCTTCACCCCTGGCCAGGGTTTATCAGTCAAGTCCGGTCTGCTGGATGTTTCTTCAGCCAGTATTTCTTCACACTGGTGGATCACAGAGCTGTCAACCTCGGGTAGCAGGGTGGCAGGGTTTAGGATGGCCGGTGGGGCGAAGGTGACACGCTCAGTCAAGAGGAGACTCTGGTAATGTGTCATTCTGGCATTTGTCATCCAGCGATCGGGAGGTTGTCTGACTATGCTCTCCAGAGCGTGGGGGGCCACTATTGACAGTTTTTGGCCCAAGGTTAGTTTATCAGCATCTCTCACTAGAAGAGCCGTAGCTGCTATGGCCCTTAGACAGGCAGGCCAACCACTGGCTACCGGGTCTAGCTTCTTCGAGAGATACGCCACTGGGCGCCTCCATGGTCCCAGAGTCTGAGTCAAGACTCCCCTAGCGACCCCCTTCCTCTCATCTATATAGAGGGTGAAAGGCTTGGTCAAGTCTGGTAAGGCCAAGGCTGGGGCTTCCAGCAGAGCCTTTTTCAAAGCATCAAAGGCTTTTTGATGTTTCTCTGTCCAGACAAACTCCCCTTGTTCTTTAGTCAAGGAGTATAACGGTGCTGCCAGGGTGGCAAAACCTGGGATCCACAGTCTGCAGAACCCAGCTGTCCCAAGAAATTCTCTTACTTGACGAGGGGTAATTGGGGTCGGGATCTGCATAACGGTCTGCTTTCTGGCTTCAGTCAGCCAGCGCTGTCCATCTTTCAAGGTGTAGCCCAGGTAGGTCACCTCGGTCCTGCACAGCTGGGCCTTTTTCATAGATGCCCGATACCCCAACTTACCCAACTCAGTCAGGAGGTGTTCTGTACCTCTCTCACAGTCTCGGGCATTCTCAGCGGCAATCAGAAGGTCATCTACGTAAATTAAAAGGGTCACCTGAGGATTGTTAGCCCTGAAAGGGGCTAGGTCGCGGTGGAGCGCTTCATCAAACAGGGTGGGAGAGTTTTTGAATCCTTGGGGCAGCCTCGTCCAGGTCAGTTGTCCTGCTCTGCCATTCTCCGGGTCTCTCCACTCGAAGGCGAACATAGGTTGACTCTGGGGATGAAGTCTCAGGGAGAAGAACGCATCTTTGAGGTCTAAAACTGAGTACCAAGTCCTGTCCGGGGGCAGAGAACTGAGCAAGTTATAGGGGTTCGGCACTGTGGGGTGAATATCTAGTACCCGCTTGTTAACTTCTCGGAGATCCTGAACGGGTCGGTAGTCACCAGTGCCTGGTTTCTTTACTGGCAACAGGGGTGTATTCCATGGGGATTTGCAGGGGACTAGAATCCCTTGTTGTAGTAGTCTCTCAATATGGGGACGTATTCCCATCCTGGCTTCTTTGCTCATTGGATACTGTTTAACCCCGATGGGAGTAGCTCCGGCCTTGAGCTCGATGACTATCGGGGGTACATTCTTGGCCATACCCATCCCCCCAGTCTCTGCCCATGCTTCAGTGAACCTGGACCAGGGTCCCATCTCTAATTCTGATGAAGGGTGCTTCTGATCACCAGAATGAAATAGTCTATATTCATCTTCTGTTTTTAGGGAGAGGGTTAACACCGGGGATGTGGTTGAGCCCCATTGCACAGCTGGCCCCTGGGAGGTGAAACTTATCTGTGCCTTTAACTTGGTTAAAAGGTCTCTGCCTAACAATGGGGTAGGGCATTCGGGTATTACCAGGAAGGAGTGAGACACCTGTCCCCTTCCCAGGTCCACAGTTCTCGAGGTGGTCCAGGGATACGAGTTTTGCCCAGTCGCTCCAATGACTATGGTTTGTTTATTTTTCAACTTCCCTAGGGGTTTCTTGAGCACTGAATACTCAGCTCCCGTGTCAACAAGAAAATCCAGGGGTTTCCCCTCCACTCTCAGGGTTACCCTAGGCTCGGGGAGGGGGGCCAAGCCTCGACCCCCCTAATCTTCATTTTCACCAAGGGCCAGAACCTTGGGTCCCTTCTTCTTAGGACACTCTCTGGCCCAATGACCTTTTTCCTTGCAATAGGCACACTGGTCTTTGTCTAGGGTGTGGCTAGCTCTTCTGGGTCTCCTTGGCTCCTGCCTCCGGTATTCGCCCAGGTTCCCTACCTGTCTAGTTCCTCTAGTTCCCTGGCGCCTGCCCTCATCTACAACTGCGGCCAGAATCCTAGTCAAATTCTTTTCCTGCCTTCTCTGTCTTTTATCTTCTTCCTTACTCCTTTTTTTCTTCTCTCTCTCTGCCTTTTCTTCTTCAGTCTCTCTCTTATGGTATACTTTCTCTGCCTCTTTAATCACGTCCCTAATTGTATAATCCTGTAATCCTTCAATGCGTTGTAACTTCTTCCTAATATCTGGAGCAGATTGTCCAATGAAAGACATAATAACGGAAGCCTTCTGTCCCTCCGAAGCGGGGTCGAAGGGAGTATATCTACGATATGCCTCCATGAGGCGCTCTAGGAAGACTGAAGGGGCTTCCGTGGGTCCCTGCATAACCTCTCTTACCTTGGCCAAATTGGTGGGGCATCTCGCTGCCCCCCGGAGGCCCGCCACAAGAGCCCGGCGGTAGATGGACAGTCGCTCCCTACCTGCGGCCGAGTTATGGTCCCATTGGGGTCGGTTGAGGGGAAAGGCTTCATCAATCTCTGCTGGAGTCTGCAAGAGTTGACCCGCGGCATTCCGAATATTTTTCCGGGCCTCTAGGTAAATTCTCTCTCTCTCCTCTGTCGTGAAGAGGGTTTGGAGGAGCTGCTGGCAATCATCCCAGGTGGGCTGGTGTGAGTACATCACAGACTCCACCAGCCCAGTCAGGGATGCGGGGTTTTCTGAAAAAGGGGGATGGTTAATTTTCCAGTTATATAGATCAGAGGAAGAAAAAGGCCAATATTGTAGGAACTGCACTGTATTCGGCTCAGTGGGGGCCGGGCCCATAGCTCGGAGAGGCAATGAAACAGTGGAATCCGGTACTTCAGGATTTAGACCTCTCCGACTCCGAGTGCCGGCCGCCGGTCCTCCTTCTCCTGCTCCCTGAGGTTCCGGGCTCGGAGCCAGTACCGGGGCAGTCTGTGGTGAAGGTGGTCGGTGGTAGGGGGGTGGCAGCGGGTTTGGCCACTCAGGTGGCTCCTCAATCTCGGGGTAGACCTTAGGTGGAGCCAAAGGTTTAGTTTCTAGGGCTGTTTTTGGTTTCAGTTTGGGCCCTGTACTGAGAGCCAGGGCTCGGGAGCCTGGCTTCTCTTTTATCCATGGTTTCACCCAAAGAGGGGGATTTTTGACCAGGTCCTGCCAAACCACGATGTATGGCTGTTGATCGGGATGCGACCTCGGTCCTTCCTGAAAAATAATAGCCTTAACGGCAAAGATAGTAGACAGATCAAAAGTTCCCTCAGGTGGCCATCCCACATCGAAGGTAGGCCATTTTGAGGTACAGAAAGTCTGCCATGGTCCCTTCTTGATGTTAACTGATAGCTCATGAGCTCTGTCCTTCACTTCTGCCCAATGATTTAATGTTAGGCTTAAGGGAGTTACCACAGACTGAGTCTGCCCCATTGCAACAAATAACACGAAACACAGACAAAAGAGGCACACACAAAGACTAACAAGAATCCGTCTCAAACGTGAAAGCCAACACCAGTTCAGAAAGACAGACGGCTGGGAGGTCTCTTGTGCCCTTTCCTCTAAAAGGACCAATGTCTCCTCTCCAACCTCCAGACGGGCACCAACCAGGTGTCCCTGGGGTGCCCCTTCACCTAGGACGTCTCCCAGGTTGTGGCAGCGGCGACCCTCCTTAGCACATCTGCTGGTCGCTCCTTCCTCCTACCAAGGCGAAGACAACTGCCAAACCAAACCAAAAGTGCACTTTTCAGAAACCAAATAATTCAGACAGGCGGGCACCAACAACTTAGAAGCCAAACAACTTAGACAAACCTAGACAAAACGGCACACAGAAAATCAGACGATTTATACAACCCAGCACATGAAAAACCAGAAACCAGTACATGAAAAAGGTCACACAACAACCAGACAAAAACAAAACCGCGGTGTCCCTTTACCTCCCAGCGTGGTTCTTGGATTAAGGTGGTCGCATATCCCGGACGAGCCCCCAAATGAAGAGCCCCAGACTCGGGAGACCCTTCCTCAAGCCTCCGGAATCGCGACCACCCAAAAATCACAAGAAACCATACCTGGATGCAATCAGCAGAGGTTTATTAGGGAAAGAGCTGGCAGCCAGCGGTCTGACCAGGTACTCGCGCTGGAGTCAAGGTCCGACCCCCTCGGCCAGTCCTTGGAGGGTTTTAAAGGGAAAAACCACAAACCAGGGGAGTGGGATGGGGTTGTTAAAGATACAAAACATGAAAACAGTGGAACAATTCAGAGGTATTCACTCTAAATGATTAGTGTCATGTGGAAATCGCCCTGCATTCTTCTCAAAAATGTGGCTTTTACCATGCCATTGTGCCCTATCCGGCCATTTCAGATTGCTATCTTGACTTTTTCCGGCTATAGGGCTATGGCCCCACCTAGGTGGTAGCATCTTTATCTGTAATCAGGAATGTCTTCCTGCCTTGGGCGAGGCTTGAGGAATGTAATCCAGCAAGTGTCCTTCACCTGGAATGTGAAGGCCTGAAATCTTATTTTCAGTTCTGTAAGGCAAAAAATCTACACATATTTCATAAAATGGCCTTTATAATTTTTCACTCTACACTACATACATACCTTCAAATTTTACTGAGTAAACAAGGATGCGCCCCATAAAAGACAGGTGTGTGATACAGCTGAGCTACATGTTCTGGTTTCTAAATCTGTGTTAAGAAGCTCATTACAACTGCCTGGAATAAGAAACAGCTTCCAGGCCAGGACTATTTGTCCTGGCTTTATTTCTGTTGCTGTGATAGCGTGCTCTGGCCACCCCAGGTCACACAATCCATTCCAGGGAAGTCAAAGCCTGCAAGAAGTGCTAGGC
The DNA here is from genome assembly GCF_011762505.2 of Arvicanthis niloticus. Taxonomy (NCBI): domain Eukaryota; kingdom Metazoa; phylum Chordata; class Mammalia; order Rodentia; family Muridae; genus Arvicanthis; species Arvicanthis niloticus. The sequence goes on along the minus strand of NC_047666.1, from coordinate 12,853,656 downwards.
TCTAAAAAGCAGGGTTCACAACCCGTTTTACAAACGTAAGCAATAATGTGTTTCCCAGAAATGTACGGCTATGCGTCCAGCTGTGAATGGATCCATTCAGCCTGTGATGGTTTCTTTTACGACATTACGTGCACAGCTAGGACAATTACCAATGAAAAATAGTGTCTGTGTATTGTTATCTAGCATAAAAGGACCCCATCTAAGATTCTAGGCTTGAGTTCTTCATCATGTACCATCTTAGAACATCTACTGTTCATCTTTAAATTCCACCAAAGATATGAAGTCAAGGGCTGGAGAAATGGCTCAGTGGTTAAGATCACTGACTGCTTGCTCTTCCAGAGGTCCTGAGATCAATTCCTAGCAACCACATGATGGCTCACAACCATCTGTAATGGGATCTGAATGCCATCTTCTGGTGTGTCTGAAGACAGCTACAGTGTACTTACACACACTAAATAAATAATATTTTTTAAAAAAAGATATGAAGTCAAATACATCTGCCCTGGGGCTGGTGTGAAGCTCAGGTGGCAGGGTGTGTGGCAAACATTCAGGAAGCCCCAGTTTTCATCTCCAGAATCTCATAAACCAGGGTTTAAGTACTAGGATCACACCTGCAATCCTAGCATTTGGAGGTAGAGGCAGGAGGCTCAAAAGTTCAAGATTATCCTTGGCTACATAGCAAGCCTGAGTCCAGCCTGGGGTATGTGAGCCCATGTCCTGAAGGACTATGTTAAGCAAGGCTTTATTATGAGTGCCTTAGAGTGAATAAAAAGTGCCAGCGAACAGTGTGTGACTTGGTTACAGATGAACACTGGAGTTCTTAGCTCTTCGCAGCTAACAATTTCTTCCCACTCCCAATGGTCAGCCCCATAAAATACCTTTTTGTTTGTCTGCATGACCAGCACAGCACCGCTCACATGTGGAAGTCAGAGGACAGCTTGGAGAAGTAGATTCTATCCTTTTGCTATGTGAGGCCTGAGAATCAAACTCAGGTCCTCAGGCTTTGGGGCACTCTCCTTGACTCACTGAGCCATCCTGCTGGCCCTGACAGGATCTTCTGATCCAAGTAACTATGGGTATGAAGCTGTGTTTTCGTTGGCCTACTGTTTTTATTCAGCCTAAACCATCCCTCCCTGCACACAGCTGTCATTCTGCTCATATTGAAGACCCCCAAACTCGGGAGACCCTTCCTCAAGTCTCAGGAAATCACGGCCACCCAAAAATCACAAGAAACCATACCTGGATGCAATCAGCAGAGGTTTATTGGGGAGAGTTGGCTAGTCAATGGTCAAAACTGCTCGTCCAGGCAGAAACAGAATTTTGACAAAAGGCCAGCAAGTTGAGGGTTTTGTTTTTGGGTTTTTTTTTTTTTTTTTTTTTTTTTTTTTTTTTGATGGGGTGGGGAAAGGAAGGAATTTTTGCGCGGTTACACATGATTGGTTGTTTTACAAATTTTGAACATCAGCAGGCTGTAACACTGGGAAAACCTCAAAGGGGGGGTAACCAAGAACAGTGGAACATTTCAGAGGAACCCACCCTAAATGATTTAGAGCCACATGAAAATCACTCTGCACACTCATTCTTCTCAAAAATGTAGTTTTACCATGTCACTGTGCCCTACCCTGTCATTACCAACTATTTCAGGTTAAATATTTCTCACTTTCTCCAGTCACAGCCCCACCTTGTATCCTTTTTGTGGTCAGGAATGTGTCTTCCTGCTTTGGGCTTTTCCCACCCACAGGTGGGTCTACTCCCTGAGGCTTGAGGAATGTAATCCAGCAAGTGTCCTCTGATTCAGGGGTAATGTCCTCTACTGGGAATGTGTCCCGGGGCAGTGAAGGCCTGAAATCTTATTTTCAGTTCCGCGTTCTGGAACCTGCACTTTTTCTGCTCAGGTCTAAGGGCAAAGAAAAAGTCTACATATTTTTCACAAAATGGTCTTTATAATTTTTCACTCTACAATATGACTCTTTGCTCATTTAGGATGTGACCTTCCTCTGCAAGTTAGTATTTTAAATGGATCTGTCATTAATGCCAACTTTTACTGGAACAGAATTTCTACAATGAGGCAAACATAACCCAGATAATAGAACTAAGCAGCAATATGTTGCTCATTTGGAACATCCTAGTGTTTAGTGAACAGTAGGTCTCTCTTCATACAGAATGTCATTTTCTGTAATTTCAGTGCCCCTTGGATGGCTACAGGAAGAAAGTATTAAGTAGGAATTCCGGAAAATAAATAATTCATTCATTTTCAGTAATTTTGTGATTACTGTGTAATTATTGTGTAATTACAGCATATTACCACAAATGCTCTAGTTTTATTATTAATCTCTGTTAATCTTTTTTAAAAATAACAGTTATTTGTAATTTATGTGTTAGTGTTTTGCTTGCAAATTTGTTAAGTGCACCATGTGCACGTAGTCCCCATGGCGGCCTGAAGAGGACAGAAGAACCCCTGAAACTGGTGTTACAGACTGTTGTGAGCCACCATAGGTTAGTGGGCTAGCAACCCTGGTGCTCTGCAGAAGCAAGAAGTGCTTTAGACTGCTGAGCCATCTCTCTTTGATTCTTCTATTGTGACTGATTTTATAAGTCAGCTTTGTCATGGACACTGGGTCCAGAAACAAATACAAGAAGTCTTGGAATGAATCCCTGAAGATGGGGAGGAAGCTGTGGCACAGCTGTTGTAAGGTAGGGTGGGGGTGTGGTACAGCTGTTGTAAGGTGGGGCAGGGCTGTGGCACAGCTGTTGTAAGGTGGGGGTGGGAGCTGTGGCACAGCTGTTGTAAGGTGGGGCGGGGGTGTGGCACAGCTGTTGTAAGGTGGGGTGGGGGCTGTGGCACAGCTGTTGTAAGGTGGGGTGGGGGCTGTGGCACAGCTGTTGTAAGGTGGGGCGGGGGCTGTGGCACAGCTGTTGTAAGGTGGGGTGGGGCTGTGGCACAGCTGTTGTAAGGTGGGGTGGGGCTGTGGCACAGCCGCTCATATTTGCTGCTGTAAGGTATCTAGAGATTCTAGAGATTCCTGTTCTCCGAATTCACAGCTAAACAGAGGTAAGAGCCACTGTTCCTGCAGAGGCTTGTATGCAACTGAACACCTGCGATGACTTTGCTCCTGGTAGGATGAAACAGCCTGTGGTGGTTTGAACAAGAATGGCCCCCACAGGCTCACATATTTGGATGGATTAGGAGGTGTGGCCTTGCTGGTGAAAACAGTCACTGGGGGGTAGGCTTTGAGGTTTCAAAATCCTATACCAGGCCCAATTCTCTCTAACTGACAGTGGATCAGGATGTAGGTTTTTTTTTTTAATTGGATATTTACATTACAGATATTATCCCCTTCCCCCATTTTCCCCCCACCCAGGAACCCCCTATCTCATTCCCCCTCCTCCTGCTTCTATGAGGATGTGGCCCCACCTGCCCACTCCCACCTCCCCACTCACAAATTCCCCCACACTGGGGCATCCAACCTTCATGGGACCAAGGACTTCCTCTCCCACCTATGCCTGACAATGCCACCCTCCCCTACATATACAACTGGAGCCATGGGTCTCTCCCTATGTGCTCTCAGGCAGATGGTTTAGACCCTGGGAGCTCTGGTTGGTTGGTATTGTTACTCTCCCCATGGGGCCCACAAAGCCTTTCAGCTACTTCAGTATTCTCTGTCACTCCTCTATTGGGAACCCCATGATCAGTTCAATGGTTAGCTGTAAGTTTTGGACACTAAGTCTAAACCAGGGGACATGCTCCCACAGAAACACACATGGACAAGGGATTCACTGCAATAACATGATGTTTAATGATAATATAATGATAATAACCAGTGCACTGGGGTTCCCTCACACGCAGGCAAGAGGAACCCCAAGCTAAAGCTATGAGCAGTTTTTATACAGTTTAAGGAGTGAACTAGAGAAACAGTGATTAGGCACAATATGATTGGCAGAGTAGTGTGTCTTTTAAACTGATTGGTCTTTGGGGAATGATGTGGCAAGGACCTCCCTTGTCTGTAAGTGTCAAGGGTTGGTCTGTCCTGCAGAATGTGTCTATGTGCTCTGAGCCTTCCCCACCCGCAGGTGGGTTCCCTTCCCTGTGTTCTGCGGAATGTTAATCAGTCTCTTCCTTCTTCCTCTGAATGTTAATTTAGCAAGGTAATCCTGCAGGTGTCCTCAGGAATGTGCTCCTCCCTGGATGTGTCCTGGGGCGGTTTAAGTTTAAGAGGATTCCTCCATGAGCAGGATGTAGTTCTTAACCTCTCCAGCACCATGCCCATCATGTTGCCCACCATGATGACAATAGACTCAATCTCTGAATTGTCAGCCAGCCCTAATTAGAAGCTTTCCTTTATAAGAGTTGCCATGGCCATGGTGTCTCTTCACAGCAATGAAACAGTGAAGACAACAATGACCATAAGCAGTTTAAGGAGGAGAGTTCATTTGGCTTATGGTTCCAGAGGGCTGGAGTCTATAATGGTGAAGGCATAGCATGCTGGCAGGAGCTGGTCACACTGTTATCAACACGAGGTGGGGGAACAAGACTATAACCCATCAAGGCCACCTCCAGAGATGAAGTTGCACTTCCCCCAGCAAGTGTATACCTCCTAAAGGTTCCATAGCCTCCCCACACAGGAACCCCACCTGGGGACCAAGTGCTGAAATACATGAGCCTCTCATTTAAACAGCACACTTGGAATCTCACTTCTAGGCAGAAGAAAACCTCTAAACTTGTCTTCCTTTATGTGATATCAAACATAATCCACTTGAAAACTTAATTTATTTATTTATAGACAAGGCTTCTTATATCCTGAGCTGGTCTTAACTTGCTATGTAGTTAAAGATGACCTTAAATTCCTGAACCCTTAGCCCACTGGTTCTCAACCTGTGGATCTGTAGGAACCAAATGTAGGAATTTCAGGTCTTAGTCCAAATTTAAAATTCACTGTCCCAGTACACATTTCGGGAGGAGCACATTCCTTAGTCAGAGGACACCTGCCGGATTAACATTCAGAGGAAGAAGGGAGAGGCCGATTAACATTCTTCAGACAACAGGTAAAGGAACCCACCTGGCTTCTGGTACAAGAACATGGTGGTCCAGGTAGTACCATGGCTTTTCAAATTAACACTCATTTCAGGTGATGCACCAATTTCAGACAAAAAAATCACTAGAAATTTAAGATTATTTACTTGAGAGTTATAGTTATATATATTTTTTTATTTTTTAAAAAAAGTGAGTGAGTAGCACTGAGACAAGTCAAGCGACTCCAACTTGGGAACTCTGAAACAATGAAACTGCTTGCAGACAGGTCACCTGCTGTGAAAAGTTACAGTCTGCCCTGAGTCAGAGAGCCAAAAGAATAGGCCTCTGTTTTGATGCAGATACTAATTTGTAGGAAAAAAAAAAAAAAAAAAAAAAGGGTAAGTTAGTTACCCTCTGCTTAGGGTAGCCACTCTAGGGACCTTCATATAGATGATCAAAGCAGCAGGGCGGTGGTGGCGCACGCCTTTAATCCCAATGTAGAGTGAAAAATTATAAAGGCCATTTTATGAAATATGTGTAGATTTTTTGCCTTACAGAACTGAAAATAAGATTTCAGGCCTTCACATTCCAGGTGAAGGACACTTGCTGGATTACATTCCTCAAGCCTCGCCCAAGGCAGGAAGACATTCCTGATTACAGATAAAGATGCTACCACCTAGGTGGGGCCCTAGCCCTATAGCCGGAAAAAGTAAAGATAGCAATCTGAAATGGCCGGATAGGGCACAATGGCATGGTAAAAACCACATTTTTGAGAAGAATGCAGGGCGATTTCCACATGACACTAATCATTTAGAGTGAATACCTCTGAATTGTTCCACTGTTTTCATGTTTTGTATCTTTAACAACCCCATCCCACTCCCCTGGTTTGTGGTTTTTCCCTTTAAAACCCTCCAAGGACTGGCCGAGGGGGTCGGACCTTGACTCCAGCGCGAGTACCTGGTCAGACCGCTGGCTGCCAGCTCTTTCCCTAATAAACCTCTGCTGATTGCATCCAGGTATAGTTTCTTGTGATCTTTGGGTGGTCGCGATTCCGGAGGCTTGAGGAAGGGTCTCCCGAGTATGGGGGTCTTCACCAGCACTTGGGAGGCAGAGGTAGGCAGATTTCTGACTACAGAGTGAGTTCCAGGACAGCCAGGGCTACACAGAGAAACCCTGTCTCAAAAAACAAAACAAAACAAACAAACAAAAAAACAGATGATCAAAGCAGTAGAGGAAAGAGTCTTTAGGCCAAGATCCCTCACGCACCCAGACCAAGTACCCAATATAGTTACCTAGATGAATCTAGCAGAGGAACACCCTTCCCCTGATAAAAGCCTTTCTTCCCCAAGACCCTTGTAGGTTCTGGCCATCAGGAGTGCCTGTTCTCTCAGACATAGGGGCACATAGGGCACATAGGGGCACCATCAATTGACCAGGCCGTGGTCAATAGCGGGTTGCTTCTGACCAGATCTGACTGGGACCTTCATGTGGCAGAAGGTAAGGGGCACTAAAAGCCTACACTAGATTTCATTAGCAGGTTTCAAGGGGGCTACATGAGTCCCCACTAATTTGACCAAGGCATGTGAGGTTAAGCAGGGATCAGATGAGTTGCCCCCAGCCTTTCTAGAATGGCTCTCAGAGACATTCTGTCAGTATAGACAAGGACATTCTGTCAGTATAGACAAGGCTATTAGATACCAGAAAAAAGCTTCAGAGGCTAGAGGGACTGCAGAATAAGTCCGTTAAAAGATTTAGTGTAGGTTGCTGAGAAAGTCTACCATAACAGGTAGACATAGAAAAAGAAAGGTGACAGGAAAGGAATTTACAGAGAAGCTTGGCTATAATAGTTAAGGGAAAGCAGAAAAGGGAGACTCCAATCAAAGGGAGATAGAAAACTCCTCGAAAAGAACCAGTGTGCACATTGCAAGTAAAGGAGCCAGCTGCTGAGCCTGAGAGTGCCCTAAGAAATGGAAACCAGGGTCAGGAAATCCCAGGCCTTGAGAAAAACACCCCCAGAGTTCCAGGCCAGCCTGGTCTACAGAGTGAGTTCCAGGACAGCCAGGACTACACAGAGAAACCCTGTCCCCCAAAACAAAACAAAAAAACAAAAACAAACAAACAAAACAAAAAACAAAAAAAAACAAAAAAAGAAGAAGAAGAAGAAGAAGAAGAAGAAGAAGAAGAAGAAGAAGAAGAGAGAGAGAGAGAGAGAGAGAGAGAGAGAGAGAGAGAGAGAGAGAAACACCCCCAAATGGCAAAGGTATTATCTCTGAGTGAAGACAGCGATTGGGGTAGATGGGGCTTAGACCCACCTGACTCTTGGTAGACACAGGGATTCAACACTCAGTCCTCTTCCAAGCTGATGGCCTCGTTTCCAAGAAAAGATCTTGGTTCCAGAGCCACTGATACCAAAATATATTCATGGACTACCCAAAAATGGTGGACCAAGAGATGGGCTGGGTATCCCATTCATTTATGGTCATCCCAGACTGTCCCTACCTTCTATTGGGTCGAGACTTACTCCCCAGGATGGGGGCCCAGATATACTTCCTGCCCGACAGGCTGCAACTAACTGGCCCAAAAGGAGAACCCACGGATAGAGGGAAGTCTTCTCCTACTCACCCCTACCAGGAGCCAAGGCAACCTGTTTTACAAGATGGGAGCAGTTTTCTCCATGCTGGTCAGAGACAAGCTGCTGCTGCTGTGGTGGACACAAATGTCCTCTGGGCTGAACTTCTACTCCCTACCCTCGGGCTCGTTGGTGCAGAAAACAGCCTTGGAACTTGGAGCTGAGAAGAAAATTAGCATCTACACGGACAACAGGTATGCCTTTGCCACAGCCCATGTCCACAGGGCTATTAATACCAAGAGAGAGGACTTCTCACAGTGGAAGAAATCTTAGATCTCTTGGATGCCCTGATGAAGCCAGCAACTATGAGTATCTGTTGCCCAGGACACCAGAAGGGAGGAGACTCAGTGGCTTGAGACAATAACCAGACAAATAAAGTGGCTCGAGAAATGGCTATGCAGGAGCCTATCCTGGTTATGGGCCTACAAGAGACACCCTCTGGGGATTGGGACTAGATTAAGGGATGGCCTCATTTAAAACATATAGAAGAAAGGACTCAGATTGCTACCCTACCAACTATTATCTAGAGAAAAAAGAGCAATGGTGCACACAAGAAGAGGGAACTATACTACCCAGAAAGCAAACAAAAGACTTACTAGGCTAAATGCACAGATGAGCTCTTGAGAGAGAGCACATCCAAGCAGTCAAGAAGGGATCTAAGGTATATAATGGACCTCAGGTTTTGGGCCAGAGAGATAGTGGAACAGTGTAAGGTATGCCAGCAAGCAAAGGCTTATGAGACTTAGAGTAAACAGAAAAAAAATACCTAGGGGAGAATAGCCTAGAGTATATTGAGAGGCAAATTTTGCAGAAGCTAGGCCAGGAAAATGTAAATACCCTCTAATATTTGTAGATACTATCTCTAGATGGGTTGGGGCTTTCCCCACCAAGCAGGAAACAGCTACTATGATAACCAAGAAGATATCAGAAGAAATCTTCCCGAGGTTTCAAGTGTCCGAGGTAATTAAATCATATAATGGTCTTGCTTTTGTTTCTAAGGTAAGTCATGGATTGTCAGAGATATTGGGGACTAATTGGAAGCTCCATTGTTCATACTGTCCCCAGTGCTCAGGGCAGGTAGAGAGAATAAACAGAACCCTAAAAAGAGACCTTAACTAAATTGCCCTCAGGAATTGGTGCTGGCTGGGTGGTATCCCTTGTCCTGTCCCTGTTCCAAGCCCGAAACACCCCTCTTGTGTGGGACCCCTACTCCCTTGACTCTAGCTCTTGACTCACCCCCACCCCCAGAAATGACTTTTCAGGCTAATAAGAGGCTGTTCCTGGTGTTGTTGACCATCCTAACCTCTGTTGAAGTAGATGGAACAACTGTCTGACTTCACATAACTCAGACCAGCACCTGTACCTGATGACAACTGGAGAGTAACCAGACACCTGAGCAAACCCCCTCAAGCTCAAGATCACCTGCTGTTCTGCAAGGCCAAAGAGCAGCAGACCTTGACTCCTGAGATATCCCCACCCTAGAGACACAGGGGTGGAGATTACCCAAATGTCGGGGATAAGGGACTTTTGAATCTAAACCGTGTCCCAGACACAGCCTTAGAGGGTGGGGCTTAGGGTGCATACACTCAAAGTTGAGAAGTGTCCTTCGAGAAGCCCCATACATGTGCTCTCTGGAGATGAGAGAAGCCGGCAGCAGGCCCGTCAGTGTATGGGTGTAAAGGGACATCTACTTTTTCTGTGTTACTTAAGGGAAAAATTTTCTGTGTAGAAAATTGAGAAGTACATACTGGAGACCATCCAGGGGGTAGGAGAAGATAGTTAAAGATTCAATGACAAGGATATAGTTTGATGCTTAGACAACAATATCACGCTGTACAACTAGTTGACAGCTTGTGATTCCAGGATTGGAATCACCCACAAGAAAAAGGGGGAAATGTAGGAACCAAATGTAGGAATTTCAGGTCTTAGTCCAAACTTAAAATTCACTGTCCCAGGACACATTCCAGGAGGAGCACATTTCTTAGGCAGAGGACACCTGCTGGATTAACATTCAGAGGAAGAAGGGAGAAGCCGATTAACATTTTTCAGACCACCGGGAAGGGAACCCACCTGTGGGTGGGGAAGGCCCAGAGCCTGTGGACACATTCTGGGAGAGGGGCCCAGGATGGGAGGTGGTCAGGAACCTGGGCCCTTAACTCATTGTCATAAAAATAATGTGCAAATCTCAGTCACCTAGAGACCGGACCTGGGAAGGTCAGCCTTTGTGGTTGTCCTCATAAACTCTGTATAAAAACTGCTCCCAGCTTTAGCTCAGGGTTTCTCTTGCCTGCGTGCGAGGGAACCCCAGTGCACTGGTTATCATTATCATTAAACCTCATGTTTTGGCAGCAAATCCTCTGTCTGTGTTTCTGCAGGAATGTGTCCTCTGGTTTTGGATCTTTGGGTCCAACAGATCTTGATCCCTTTGGGGGTCAGAATGGCCATTTCCCAGGGGTTGGATATCAGATACCCTGCATATCAGACATTTATGACTCATAACAGTAGCAATAATTTTATGGCTGGGGGTCACTACAACATGGACTGTATTAAAGGTCACAGCATTAGGAAGGTTGAGAACCACTGCTCTAGCCTCTACCTCAAGCATGGGATCAGAGGCCTGTGCCACTGCTACTGTGCCCAGCTTATGTAGGGGATTAAACTCAGGGCTTCATGTATGCTAGACAAGTTCTCTACTGACATCTCCAACTCCAAATATGCTTTTAAGAAAAGTAACTAAGAGAACATTGCTTAGTCTAGATATCATGTTGGTACATATGTTTCTTCTTTGCTCAGTAAATTGCATTTCTTTCTTCCCTCCCTTTCTTTCTTTTTTTCCTTTTTCTTTTTCTTTTCTTTTTTTTTTTCCAGACAGAGTTTCTCTGTGTAACAGCTCTGGCTGTCCTGGATCTTATTTAGTAGACCATGTTGACCTGGAAAAAAAATCACAGAGATCTGCCTGCTTCTGCCTCCTGAGTGCTGGGATTAAAGGTATACACTACCATGCTTGGCTCAACAATTTCTTAGTATTGGGAATTAGTAAACATCCTATCCAGACAATTCAAGTGAACTGATGAGTCTGCACTTTCCCTGTAGAGAACATGGTCAAAAACATCTGTGCATGTATGTTTAATGAGTAACCATGCGTGTTTAATGAGTAGCCATGCACGTTTAATGGGTAGCCCTCCTTTCTGGTTTCATTGAGCATTGGTTGCAGGTCAGGTTATCGCCAGCCATATGAGTCCATTGCTTTGTGAACACAAATTCATACTCTGTATACAGTTACCTTGGATGGTAGAACAGGAGTTAATAAATAGAAAGTTGAACCATGATGTCTCACTCTCCAGAGGAAGGAGTGCTTGTATGTGTTTATTATACCCTCTGAATGTATCTATGTTCATGTACACTCATGAGTACATGCACGCACACACACACAAATCACAGTTGGATGATGGGAACTTCTCAAGGGAGAGGATAGAAGACATTCTTTAATTATGCTACAATGATGGTCTAAAACATTCTCTTGAGATAGTAAAAGGGCAAATTCTACAATCCCTTTGATATCCAGTAGGAGACCAAAGGACTGGAATGTTGCTAAAGCAAAGGGATCCATGACTTTAACAATTGCCTTTTGTTGTAGTAACAGAATCATAGCTGCCACTCAAACCACTGGTGACCATGAAGTCATCATTCAGTAAGAGTAGTCTAATCTGGGTCCAACCAATAATGAAGACACGCTGCCCCGACCCCCATGACCTATGGAAACAGACATTGCTTTTTTATGTATAAAACAAGAGGAACACTGAAGAATTGCAAGAGGCCTAACATACGTGTCATGATTTTATAAGGTTCTGGCTGAGCTTTGTCCAAAAACATGAGTCACCCTATACTCATCCCCATCCCTAAAGCAGGTTCCAAGGCCAGAACTAATTATACTTAATGTAAGGATAGCATATAGGTTCTGCAGGTAAAAACAAAATGAGCAAAATTCACTCAATGATCCCCTAGAAGCACATGAATAGGTGGACCACATCTAGCCCACCCAAGTTTCTCAAACACCAGCAATTACCAGTGTACCTCGAATGTGGTGTCTTTAGGTGATGGTGTTATTGGAAGTCAACCTTATAATACCCTAGAGGCCTTTTTCCACACAGACAGGTATGAAGGTGGGGACAGGGATGCTGAGGTATTGGGGGCTGAGGAGATGGCTCATCAGTGACATTCTTAATGTAAGCATGAGAACTTGAGCTAGAGATAGTGTGGTGGTTTGAAGGGGATGTCTGTCATAGTCTTGGGGATTTGAATACCTGGTACGAGGTTGGTGGTACTGTTTTGGTAAGTTTAGGAGGTGTTGTCTTGCTGGAGGAAGTACATTACTGCAGGTGGACCTAGTTCTGTTTCCTGCTTGCAGTTCCAGTATGAACCCTCAGCTGCTGTTCCAGCTGCTATGCCTGCCTCCTGCTACTTCTGCTCCACCAGAACAGACTCTTGCCCCAAATGAACTCTTTCTTCTGTAAGTTGCCTTTCTCACGGTGTTTAAAATGTAATTAAATCAGGTAGACAGATCCCAGGAGCTCATTGGCCAGCCAGTCTGACCTCCTTGGCAAGTCTCAAAAATTAAAAGGTGGATAGCAAGCAAGGAAACACTACCCAAGGCTGGCTTCTGATCTCCACACACACCTGCATGTACACACACACACACACACACACACACACACGCACGCACGCACGCACGCACGCACGCACGCACGCACGCACACACACACGCACGCACGCACACACACACACACACACACACACACATTCATGCCCAGTGCTGATTAGATGTTCTGCAAGACGTTTTCACACTGTCTCCTATCAGCTTGTGGTCTCTGAGAAGCCTTTTTATTTATTTACAGCATTTGCTTATTGTTTATGAGGAAGAAAAATAGGAGGGAGGCAGACACAATACAGATGCAGACGGGACACTGAAGAGGATGGTGGCAGCAGGACCAGGCTTGAAAGTTGATGGGACAAGTGTCAGTATGGCCTGGGGACAGGATTCCCTGGGGCTGCAGGGCAGTGGAGTGATCCAAGGGGGGCAACTGGAAGACATGGGCAGGGAGGGACTACAGAACAAAGGCAGAGCTGGTGGATGGGAAACAGCTGCATACATCTTCTGACAACAGCGACCAGGCCATTGAAGAGACAAGCTAGAACGTGGCCGAGAGGCAACTGGTAAGTACTGAGTTGGTTTGAAGGGCAATGGTCCCTACGGGCTCCTATCTGAACGCTTGGTCCCCGACTGGTGGAATGGTTTGGGGAGGATTAGGAGCTGTGGCCTTGGTGGAGGGGTGTCACTTGGGGTGAGCTTTGAGGTTTCAAAGGCCCCCATTCCCAGTTAGCTCTTTCTGCCTTGTGCCTGTAAGGTATGAGCTCTCAGTGACTGCTCTAGCCTCCAGCTGCCACGCTACTGTGATGGTCACAGACTCACCCTCTGGAAACCAAGCCCCCAGATTAGCTTTCTTTTAGTAAGCTGCTCAGCTCATGAAATTTTGTCACAGTGTTGAAAGGTAAGGCACCCATCACCTCACGGGTGTGTGTGTGTGACTTGGATCGTACAGCAAGAAGTGAGGCACCCTAACTGTCCCTCACTACGCAGCATCCAGGGCAAGGTTTCCGCTTAGCAGAGAATGAAGAGATTTTCCTAAAATGAACGAACAAAGGAACAAACACGCAAAGTCACTAAATGACAGGGGCTCATCAAAAGCATTTATTCTTTTTTCTTTCTTTTTTCATCTTCTTCCTCTTCTTCCTCTTACTTGCTTGGTTCGAACTTCAGGGCATTTCAAATTTGTTTCTTAAGTTATAACAACAGGGAGATTTCACTCCAGTGCTTCAGAAATGTGATCGTCCCAGAGAGGGCTTGTTCCCCATGGCTCTGGATAACGAAGGCTTTGTCCTAATTTCAATGAATCATCTCAGACAAACAGCAAAGAGCCTTAAATAATACTTAAGTGCTTTGGAAGGGTTAGAACGAATGAAAACACAACACACACACACACACACACACACACACACACCCTCAGAAGTTTAAAAGTACCCTGACAATGTAGGAAGTGTGGCATCTTCCATCCTGGGGCAACGTCACAGTACTCAGCTGACAGTGGCTCACCAACCAGCAGCCTCTGGGACAGCTGCCCTGCTTGAGTCCTGTGAGTCTTCTGGCAGATGGACTAGCAGGAAGGGGGTATGAACTTGTTTAGCAGGCCAGCCCCCCCCACCCCACCCCCCCACCCCCCCCCCCCCCCCCCCCCCGCCTCCTGCAGCTGCCAGTGGTGATGAGTAAGCCCTTCATCCAGGAGGCAGCAAGTTTCTCTGCCATCAGTTCTAGCAAAGAGAGCATCAGACCCCAGAATCAGGCATCGGGGGCCGTCATCAAAGGGGCAGAAGCCCCTCTCCTCCCGCCTCAACACCTGGGCAGAGTACGTGTGCACAATTTTTGCATTATTAAATTACTTCCTTAAAATACAATAAACCATACAATTCTCTTTGAAAAGTCCTTCCAATCCCATTCTTAAAATTAACTTATAAAATTGTGCAAAACCCAACACTGACTTCAAATAAATGGGACAAAGAGGTGGGACGAGCGGGAAGTTTGTCGTTGCTGTTGTTCTTTCTTTTTCTTTTTTTAAAATTGAGTTAAAAAAAAAAAACAAACACTAGCTGCATGTCAAAGCAGCTTCGGGGTTAACTCCCTGGAGGCTGTTCACCACAGCTCACAGCTGCATTTCTCAGTGAGGTTTGCTGTGTTCACAGTTCTCAGTGGATGCCCCCACTGAGGTCCTCCACCACGCCCTCTTGTCACAGTTCTCAGTGGATGCCCCCCGCTGAGACCCTCCACCACGCCGTCTTGTCACAGTTCTCAGTGGATGCCCCCGCTGAGATCCTCCACCACGCCCTCCTTGATGAGCTTCAGGAGGAACCTGGTCTCTGTGGTCACATTGTGCATGGCTTGCCAGTTCATGGCGCCCATGCACTGACTGTCAAAGTAGTGCAGAGGGATCCTGGGTTGACTGAGGTCATATCCAAAGCCTGCCAGGCTGACTTCATCACACAGATGCGTAGCTAAGACAATGGCAATGACGCCGATCGTAGGGATATTCTGGAAAGAACACAGACCAATTTATTCATTTAAAAATAATACTTCAATTATTATTTATTTATTTTTGGTTTTTCGAGACAGGGTTTCTCTGTATAGCCCTGGCTGTCCTGGAACTCACTCTGTAGACCAGGCTGGCCTCAAACTCAGAAATCCTCCTGCCTCTGCCTCCCAAGTGCTGGGATCAAAGGTATGCACCATTGCCAGGTCTCTTTTTGTATTTTTAAGATGTGTGTGTATGTATGTGTCTATGTGTGTGTGTATGTATGTATGCACTTGGACGCACATGTCACTGTGTATTCCTGGAGGTCAGAGGACAACTTTCAAGAGCCTTTCCTCTCCTTTCACCATTGAACTTGTATGTTACACGTCACATTCTTCCCTGTGGGTTTTTTTTTTTTTTTTTTCTGATAAAGGTCTTGCCATGTACCCCAAGCTGGCTTCTACCCCATGATCTCCTGCTCTCTCTCTCCTCTGATCTCTCATGATCTCATGATCTCATGATCTCCTCTGGAGTGCTGGATTACCTGTATATGTTGCTCTGCCTGAATACATTTATTTCTGTCACAGTAGATTCAACTAACTTTAGCCCAGCAGGTCCAAGGCTCATCCCATGTTAACTTCTCACTCCTGGCATGCCCTCTGTCTGCACAGAATCATGGCATGCCCTCTGTCTACATGGCATCATGGCACGCCCTCTGCCTGCATGGCTTCATGCTATGCCTCCTGGGATATGCAACCCCAGCACAAAGCTTTCTGGATCTTCAGTCAAGTTTTTGGTAAAAACAGCACCATAAGACAAGTCCAGAGAGCCTGCGGCTGACAGCTCTCCCTGAGAGTTGTCACTGGTCCAGTTGCAAGCTATATTCTGTATCTAAAATGCATGGTCCCAGAAATGTTTCCTGTATTTCTGGAGTGCTTGTGCATACATAGAGGACATCTTGGAAATAGGGCCCCCACACACTGATACTCTCTTGCGTTTCACATATGCCTTATACATATATATTTTATAAGATATGTTTAATGTATCTATATTTTGATTATGACCTATCACATGAGACCAGGTATGGATTTTCCACTTAGGATATATTGTGTTAGCTGTCAAAGAGTTTTTGATTTTCAGATTTAGGATGTTCAACCTGAATTTGTTTTTGGATAGCTTTTAATGTGCTGATGTTTCTTTCATTTTAGTGAAGACTGCCTTCCATAAATATCCCTTTTCGGTAAACTAGAACAAGAGTTGCCCCAGGGCTCATAGACTCTGATGGGGTCAGGGACAGTTCTAGGAGCTCCGTTTCATTCTAAATTGCCTCCTGATCCATGGGCATCCACTCAAAGTCAGCCTCACTGGTTAAAAAGGGCTGTACAGGGCTGGTGTACAGGGCTGGAGAGATGGCTCAGTGATTAAGAGCACTGACTGCTCTTCCAGAGGCCCTGAGTTCAATTCCCAGCAACCACATGGTGTCTCACACCCATCTGTAATGGGCATCTGATGCCACCACATGCCACCTTCTGGTGTGGCTGAAGACAGCGACAGTATACCCACATACATGAAACAAACAAACAAACAAATAAATAAATCTTAAAAAAGAAAAGGGTTGTCATAGCCAGTCTGCACACCTGCTCACAGACAGAGATGAACACCCCTCTGTGCTGTGACTGTGTGTCCTCCTGCCTTGTATCCTCCAACATGTAGCCTGGAATTCAAGTGATAGGCAGGGCACTCGGCACACAAGGGACCCACAGCCAATGCCTGTGCAACTGTGTGTGAAATCAACTTTTCATGGAAGCAATGCATGAAGATGGGGCTGCCAAGATGGCTTAGCAGGTAAAGGTGCCTGCGGCCGAGCCTGATGAGCTGAGTTCAAATCCCAAAAGGTGGAAGGAGAAAACCGAGTCCTACAAGTTGTCCTCTTGACTTACATACACACACGTGCACACACACAGGCACACAAAACACATAAATACATGTAATTTTTAAAAAAGGACTAGAACCTTCCAAAATTGTGTCATCTGTACCAAAAAGCCCTGAGACCACACCTCCTCACAGCCCAGAAAATTTTTCTACCTGATAGAAGGGCATATATACATGAAGAAGTCTCTGATGTGAGATTTTTCAGAGCAGACCTAGGCCACGAAGCAGAGGATATACTTAAACCTTTGATCACCCTACCCTCCCTCCTGGGTGCTAGGAGTGCAGACCTGCCTGGTCTGCGTGGTTCTGGGGATCGGACCCAGGCACTGGTTAATGTGGGCGAGCACTCTGTCAATTGAGCTACACCCTTAGCACCTTAAAACAATTATTACCTGCTAAATAGCTAGGCTATGTTTTATTGTTTTATTCAGCACTTTGCTGCTAATGCCACGGTGAATATCTGTAACTTCCTGAGAGTGGAGACTCTTCTATTTTTTTTTTTTATAATCAAGGTTTCAGAGTAACATTGCTGGGTAAAAGAAATCTACTGTTTTTGAGGCAAGGTTTCACCATGTAGCTGAGTCTGAACCTGCCCTAACTTCCTGAGTGCTGGGCTGATGGAGATGCCAAATGCTTAGCCCAGGTAATTCTAATTTTACAATATTAAAAGATTTTATCTTTATTATTTGTGTATGCATGCGTGTGTGTGTGTGTGTGTGTGTGTGTGTGTGTGTGTATGTGTGTACACCCAAGGAGGGTATCAGGTGCCCTAGAACTGGAGTTACAGACAGTTAGGAGACACCTGATGTGGGTGCTGGGAACTGGACTAAGGTTCTCTGAAAGAATGACATGTGCTTGTAATTGCTGAGCCATGTCTCCATCCGGGACCATCGTTATTTTAAGTTAGCGTAGACTACTAATACAGGAAAGGGGCCACTTTATTCTACCTACATTGCTGCCAGACAAAGATCTTTAAATTTTGTTATAAGGTGAACAAAAAACCCCAATCAAGTGTGGTGGTGTCTACTGGTGATCTCAGTACCTGGAGGCAGAGGCAGGAGAATGAGAGAATTTTAAGGCCAGCCTGGTCTACATAGTGAGTTCTCAGCTAGTCAGTGTCACTTAGTGAGATCATATTTCAAAAACAAAACAAAACAAAACAAAGAAAGTGAGGTTTAAAATTAAAAAAAAAAGCCATGGTGGCTCTAACTGCCTTTTATTTAATTACTGGGAATTAAATATTTTATTGTGTATTTTTATTTATTTTCTTCTTTTGTCAAATGTTCTTAATTTTTGTCGCTATTTTTTTTTTTATTATCCGTATGAGTGTTTTGCCTTCATGTATGCAAGTATATCATATGCATACCCTCAGAATCCAGAAGAGGGCACTAGAGCCCCTGAAACTGGAGTTACAGACATTATGAACTGCTATGTGGGGGCTGGGAACAGAACTCAGGTCCTCTGGAAGTATAGCCAGTGCTTTAAGCTGTCAGCAGCCAGCACTCTTACCTGTCAGAAGTCAGTGCTCTTAACTGTAAGCAAGCACTGAGCCATGTCTCCAGCTCCATCCATTTATTTATTTATTTATTTATTTATTTATTTATTATTTATGTTCTTTTGTTTTAGCTCTAGGAAGAATTCTTTGTATTTTGAGCATTGTTACTTGGTCATACAGGTGCTAAATCCTGTTTAAGAAAGATTTCCTAGCTGGGTATGGTGACATGTGCCTTTAGTCACAGCACTCTAGAGGCAGAGACAGAGGCAGAGGAGGCAGAGGCAGAGACAGAGGTAGAGGGGCAGAGGGGCAGAGGGGCAGAGGGGCAGAGGGGCAGAGGGGCAGAGGGGCAGAGGGGCAGAGGGGCAGAGGGGCAGAGGGGCAGAGGGGCAGAGGGGCAGAGGGGCAGAGGGGCAGAGGGGCAGAGGGGCAGAGGGGCAGAGGGGCAGAGGGGCAGAGGGGCAGAGGGGCAGAGGGGCAGAGGGGCAGAGAGGCAGAGGCAGAGGCAGGTGGATCTACATGAATTTGAGGCCAGCCTGCTCTACAAAGTGAGTTCCAGGACAGCCAGGACTATACAGAGAAACCCTGTCTTATAAAAGGGATTTCCATACTGGTCTTTAAAAGTTTTTAAAGACATGAGCCTCACTACCAAGCTATAAGAAAAGGATTCTCCACACCGCCCCCTTCAGGTGGCATATACTAATTGCAGGGTAACACCCTACTTAATAGACAACCTAGAACAAAAAGGTTTTCAAATTAGGCTGCAAAGTAAATCATCTGGGCAATTTTGAAAATCCCCACGTACAGACCACAACACTGACCAATAAAGTCTGAATGTCTGATATGGGGCCAGTCTAAAAAGCACTGTCTTAGAGGGCTGACTTTATTATCATCTGTGAAGTGATGGTAAGTACCAATTCTTACTATCTTGTAGAGACAAAACATACAGAAACCTTTTAGATTAACAAGTAACAAAGATACCTTAAGTAACCTCTCAGTGATGTGTCACTCTCCTAAAGACCAGGAAGAAGGCTAATTCAACCATGAAGAGCCCTGGCACCAAGGGGTGTAATGATAACCACACATGGACACTGGTCAGTGACTAGGTTTCTCTACTGGAGATGCTTCTAGAACAGTGGTTCTCAATCTTCCTAATGCTGAGACCCTTTAATATAGTTCCTCATGTTGTGGTGACCCCCCAGTTATAAAATTATTCTTGTTGCTACTTCATAACTGTAATTTTGATACTGTTATGAATCATAATGTAAGTATCCGATATGCAGGATGTCTGATATGTAACCCCTGTGAAAGGGTCATTTGATCCCTAAAAGGCCTGCAACCCACAGGTTGAGAGAAACTGTTCTAGGGGTACAGATGAGTCCACACAAAACTTAAACAAGTTTCCTCTTGTACACAGAGAACAGTTAAACGACTAGCAATGAAAATACCTTATCAAGACCCCAGAATCTTGACTGAGGTTCTGGGTACTGAAGGATGTTGAAGGCAGTTTCTTTGATGATAACTGGGTTCAAAATCCTGAACTGCTTCGGCTGCAGTGGGATTTTTTCTGCCACCTGCTTCCAAAAGAAGAGACGAACCCAAAATGGCTGAGGAAAGAGTACAAGCAACCATTAGGATGGTTAGTAATGTTATCCTGTCAACAGGGGTGATAAGGAATTCACTGTTAATTATGCCAAGGTCATAGGCTTTGTACCCCAGACACTAGAGTATTGTCATCTAAATGCATGCGGATCCAGTACTTCAACCCAAAAATGTAACCCTGAAACTTGTAATTTACAAAGGTGGCACAGACCTCAATAGAAATGATAGAACCAGTTTGTTTGCTTGAGGAAGACATTCCCCAGGGATGACCTGAGGGTGTCTTTTACAATCTAGAGCCACTGTGTTCCCAGGGAAGGACAATTAACTGGCTGGATTTAAGGGTACTGAGTGCTGTGTGTGACTTGCTGGATGGGTCCTCAACACATATCCACTTTCCACTGATATTATTTCCAAGTCTCATGAAGTTGCTTAGCAACAGGCTGTAAGTTACTTCATGTTCCCATCAGAATTCTATGCAATAGAAAATCCAGATCACAATAATCTGCAGAGAATCAGGCTCTGGAGATAGAAATGGCTCCATCACATAGTATGAACCTAATTTAAAACAATATGTATTTTAGTTTTCTATTTAGTGTGTGTGTGTGTGTCATCAGGCATGATGGCAGGTACCTTTACCCTCTGAGCCACCTTTGCTGGCCCTATCCTCTTAGTTTTAGAGATAGATATTTGTCATCAGCTTGATAACTGAGCTCTGAAAATTATTTCACTTTAATGGATAGAACTACAAAGTAATGTTATTTGATTACCAGAAAGACCAACAGGAATCTGACCAAGTGGAAGGCTCTGCTCTGTCTTTCTAGAAAGCTTTGGATTTACCACAATGACAGGATCCCGACCATAGCATCTTTGGATTGAATATATATATATATATATATATATATATATATATATATATATATATATATTTTTTTTTTTTTTTTTTTTTCCTTCATCCTAGCAGTCTCTCTTCTTGAAGTAACTGAAAGCCATTCGAGTCTATCTTGGAGAACAAGGTAACTAACCTCAGAATACAAAGTGTGGTCCTAAAGCCCACACTCCCTTTTAGTAATGTCCACCGTTTTCACTTAAAAGTCTCTCCTGATTTCAATTTATTTCTTTGTTTCTAAGACAGGATCACATGTAGCCCAGGCTGGCCTCAAATTATATGCAGCTGAGGGTGACCCAGAGCTTATCCTCCTGTCCCCACTTTCCAAATCGAGATTGCAGGTGTGCACCCCCATGCCCGGCTTTCTGTGGTGCTGGGCCTTCTGCATGCCAGGCAAGTACTCTACAACTGAGCTGCATTTTCAGTTCCATGAACCAATTCTTAACCAGGTCTGGAAGCAATTTGCAGCAAGAGTTCTGAGGTGTTTTTACAAAGAGGGAGAGTATAATTTGAAAGACAACACAAAAGTATGAATTCTACTGTCTATTTAAAAATAAATGTCCGTAATTGCAATCCAAGATGCTCTAACTTTTTACCAATGTTTGACTGCCTGAGGAATTTGGGTTCTTACCAGGCTTTCATTTTTTACCATTGCTTGAAGCCACTTGAAATCAACACTCTTAAATAAAACAGTAACGAACAAGTCATTGGCGTAGTATTCAACATCCGACAGTGGAGCCCCTTCCGGATAAGTCATCCTTATAGTAGTTTTATTTCCAACGTGTTCAGAGTAACCCTCTATCGGTGCACTGTTTAACCTGGTCAAAGGGAACAACTGTCAAAGGAAGCCATTAACCATCTCGCCACACCACGTGACATCCCAACATCCTATGCCACATCCTCCATGCATCAGGACACTGTTGGAGCAGGCTTCCCTCCCAGCGGCCTCGGTGCACTGCACAACACTGTCCTTCAGGATCCTGGCTGCACACAGCCTGCAGTCCCCAGAAGAACACCAGCATATGGCCCAGGACTGTCAATGTCAGCAGTTCTGCCATGTCCTGGAGTTTGAAGCTAATCCAAACATATAACATTTGGGGCTTTCCTAGATATTACTTTCTTTCAAAATCTCCTGTTTGCTTTGACAATTAAGAGTTCTTGACAGAATCCCAAAGTTTCCCGAGTCCTTGGGGTTATGGAGATGCACCACTGTGCCCAGCTAGTTAATGGTCTTCTGAAATCCCATAAAAGTGTCTGCTGCACAATTGTGTCTAAACTTTCTGTCTCATGGCTACTTCCTCTCCCAGACCTTAAACACCTAACTCCTTGGTTACTAAAACAAGCTACTGAATAGGTCAACTAAATGGCAAAGCATGCCACTGGGCCAGATTGTTTTCTTCTGTTTTGAAACTGAAGGGCATGGTTTGTATACACACACACTCTCTGATCTCGATCATCGTGTCCTTGTTCTAAGGAAAGGCATGCTCGTG
Source organism: Arvicanthis niloticus (assembly GCF_011762505.2). NCBI lineage: Eukaryota > Metazoa > Chordata > Mammalia > Rodentia > Muridae > Arvicanthis > Arvicanthis niloticus. Next base: position 12,831,490 of record NC_047666.1, on the reverse strand, counting down.
TTCTTAGGGCTTGCTATTTGCAACTTTCAAAAATGGGTCAGCAGAGAGTAACAGTACAGATGGACTGTCAGTGGACTGACTTAAAATCTTTCAACTTTATGATGGTTCAAAGCTAGGAGCATTTGACAGAAACCCGACTGTGAACTCTGGATTTTGATTTTTCCTGGGCTGGTGACCTGTATGGTGTGGTACCTTTTTATGATGCTACGGGGTGGCGGTCATAGGGATCATGAGGGGAAATGGAAGCTCAGTAGGCTGGAGGAGGCAACGCATCCCCACTCCTCACCTTCCCTTACATGCACGAGTGGGTTGACATGGGAAGTCCTCCTCAATGGCTCTCCACCTTAATCACTGCGACAGGTCTCTCAGTTGAAGCCAGAGCTCACCGGTATGACTACTTTAGCCAGCCAGCCTGCCCAGGGGATCCCCTGCCTCTGCCTTCTGAGTCTGGAATTATAGAGCGTGGAATTTACAGCTGGGCTGCCAATGTCTACTTGGCATTTCCCTGGGCACTGGAGGGGTGAGCCCCAGTGCTACAACAAGAATCTATGCACTGAGCTACCTCCCTTGCCCCTCGTGCATCTTTTGATCAAAGGTACGCAGTGGGAGCCTCCGGAGCATCTGCATAGACGATACAGGGAAAGTACGCTCAGCCAGGTGTGCTCAGCCAGGGCGTTTAGGAGAAGGTGAATGGGAAGTATCTGGACCATCTCCACGGACTTATGAAAATAAAGATGCTTCTTAATCTTTCTCTTTCTAACTAGGCTTGATGCACCCATCACCGACCCTGGTGCACAGGAGCCTCCCTGCCCTTGAAGCCCTTATGCCCAGTCCCGCCACCTCAGGACATCAAGCCTCATTTCTGGTCCCTCCCAGCTGTCTTATCCCTGTCCCTGAACACCAGTTAGGGTTCTTCATTCAGCCATCCCTGTCTGACTCTTCTCTGAGAAGAGACACATTGCTGTCCTTCTACGCCAGCTTGATACGCAGTCCCCTCTAGCCATCAGTCCTGGAAGTGAAGGTCTGCCCTGTCTGTATTGGTTCTAACCCACTTCTTTCCCAAAGGCTAGCCATGAACCACTGGATGGGTGAGGGGGTCCGGGCCCTGTCTTGCGCAGTGTTACTTGCACACAGGCATTAATTTGTTCAAATGGGCCCAGGTACAAGGTTCTGGAAGCCTTCAGACCTTGTATTTAATCAGTTAGGGACTGAGATCTTTATGTCTTCCGTGGTACCAGACACTCATGACAGCAACTACCGGGGTTATTTCTGAGAGGGAAGCACTTAACACTGCCAGGTAACAAAAGGCCGGAACAGGTGGCAGCTGTTACATGCCAGTGACCCCTGTGAGACCTGGCCCACTCTGCTCTGCTCCCAGTCATCTGCGGCTTCCTTCTGCTCCCTCCTGGTTTCTTTTCCTTGTCCTTTGAATACCCAACCTTTCCTAGGAAGGCCTTTTACCCACCGTACCTCCCCCCAGCCCTCTGCTTCCCATGCCCTCTCCCTAAGTAGCGGTAGCATTTACAGAGCAGTGAACAGTATCCTGTCACTCACTGCTCTTAGTTTACAATCGTCTGCGCATCTGGTCTCCACAGTGGATGAACCCTCCGGCTTCTGGATTACAGATGAGGAAACTGAGGCAACATGGAGTGGTTGGCCCAAATCACAAAGGTCCCATGTGAACATCCTCACTTTGGGGATCAAAATGGCTGGGATAGGTTTTGTCATGTCCCTTGCTAACCAGTTCTTTCCACGTCTCGGTTTCTGTTAGTGGTTCTGTTAAGGCCTGAGGCCTCTGGAGTAGAAATCTTTCTATCACTTGACATTAGTTTTCAAACCATTAAAAGGGGCTGTCAATTACTTTTTAATATGCTCTCTCAGATTCAGTCTCGTCACTGCTTCCACTTTCTGTATGTCACCCCCAACCATATATGTCACACCTTCATCCCTAGGTGCTGCTCCATTCTCCTCTCTTCCATCTGTCCGTGTGTCTCTGTAGGACAGACTGAATTAGGACCCAGATCTTGTCGCTAATTTACTGCACTGTAAACCAGGGTTGGAAAAATAGGCCCTAAGCCTTGAAGAAACCAATTCTATTTTAAATAACTTATCTAAGGAACCACTCAGAGCTGGATAAAAAGATACAAGCATAAAAATATGCAAAGTAGTTTCATAATAAAAAGGAAAGAGACATAAATCGTCTAATGTCTGGCAAAAGAGTCACCAAAAAATTATCTTCTTCTACAGGAGCTCTGAATACTAATGTAATCATAACTGTAAGTTAAAATATTTTATAAAAACACGAATGGAGGGATAGAGAGACGCCCCATCGGCGAGGATTGCTGGCTGCCCTTCCCAAAGACCGTGACTTGGTTTCTAGCAGCCATACTGGGTGGCTCACAATAGTCTATAACTTCTCTCAGGAGATTCTGATGTCCTCTCTGGCCTCCACAGGCACTCCCATGCATGTGCACATGAAAGAATAAATTGTAAAAATGAAATTTTAGGTCTCAAAATTAGGTTTCTTAGGTTCAGAGTTTCAATTTACATAGGTTTCTTAGGTTCAGAGTTTCAATTTACACTCAAGTGTTAGCTGCCCCTGGGGTGCATTCCAAGGGCTTAAATAAACATTTCAAAGGCACAAAAGACCCAAGATAGAGGCAATAAAATACCTGGGTAAACGGAAGTCACTTGAAAGGAATTCTCCCAGGAGCAAGATACAGATGTAAATTAGGGTAATTGGGATGGGGGCTAGATGGAAACCAGGCTTGGGAACGGATGTTTGAGATATCCAATCATATGTAACCGCGCCAAACTTTCCCGCTCTCCCCAACCCCTACCCATAAATATCCCAAGTTTCCGGGGCTAGGGGGTCGGAATCCCTATCTCCTGCGTGAGATATATTCCGGCCCGAGGGCCCTCGTCATTAAACCTCCTCTGCAATTGCATCAAGAAGGTTTCTCGTGTGTCCTTGGGTTCGTACAGGTCCGGACTTGGGTGAGAGTCCCCTTTTGGGGTCTTACATTTGGTTCCCTGACCGGGAAGTGCACGACCCCAGGACTCACGATGGCCCCTTGGAGGTAGGTCTGTATGAGTGGAGTGTGTCTGAGTGCAGCGCTGCTGTTTTTTGTCTCTGTGTTTTGGTTTCTGCTGCTGTCCTTGTTTCTGTGTTTGATATTGGTTTCTTTGGTGAGGGGAATTTTCCCCATCGGAGACTGAGCGCAGCTGTCATTGTGGACCGTGAGGGCCCAAATGATTGTGGATGGACAGACGTGTTGATACCCACAGGCTGCAGCCCGAGAAGGACGCTTCCCGGGTGGTTAGGGAGTCAGAGTGGTCTGGCTGCCCTGTTTTGGAACAAGGAGACAGGAGCGCTCCTACTTGGGGAGAAGACGTGGAATCCTTCTCCATCTGGGGTCATGACCAAATGTGGTTAAGTGTTATTTGTGCCACCCGTGGCAGGGGTGAGCTATCTGTGTTTTATATGCTGCTCGTGAAAGGGGTGAGCTATTTGTGTTGTTTTTTTATATGTGTGTGTCTTTTCTTGGCAAATCATCTGTGTGTTAGCTGTTAATCTGCTGTGTTAAACATCTTGAGTTAGAAATAGGTAACATGATTGCCGGCAGAGAGGAATAAAGCCGCCGGTACAAAAATATAGCTGCAGAAAGGCAGGAGATGAGTTTCCAGCCTCCTGTGTGATGAATTAAGTACGAGCGGGAAGCGAGAGGCGGGTGGCGAACACATACAGGCGGGCGGCTAGCGAGAGATAAGGGCTTTAGTGAGTGCGCGCGACATCCTGAGAACTACGTTTCCCAACAGGCCTTGCAACTTTGACAATTATATCCAAGATGGCAGCCGGCCTGAGAACTACGTTTCCCAACAGGCCATGCGGTTTCCAGACACCGCTGCGATTGTTGACAATTCTGTGCCTCTGATATAGTGATAGGGGCAGTCTATTGTGTTGTCTTTCCTTGTCTTTTCTTGATAAACTTCGTTCTGTGTTATTTGTTTCACATGTTCTTGGACTCTGACTGACAATTGACGTTCCTTTTCTTTCTTCTGGACTGATACTGTGTTAACATCCTGAGTTTTAAAAGCAGAAACAATGAGACAGGCAAGTCCTGTTCCATAGCTTGTGGCCAAGAGAAAGCTCTGTTCCTCTGGAGAAAGAGACAGAGTGTGTCAGGTGCCTGATTTGATGTGATGAACTACTAAAACTGCTTACTTAATTTAGTTTAAAACTTACTTGTGAGACAGTCTCAATTTGCACAAGAAAAACTGATAATTCGCCCTGCTCTGTGGCCAGGAGAAAGACACCAACAGAAAGAACCTTGAAGAGAACAGACTGTTTTCATAAGCGGCTCTTAGAAGGGGGCCAACAGTTGTTTTAGCTTCTATAATAAGAGAGTTGATAGTGAGTTTTCCTAGTTTAATAAATAAAAGAGCACTTTTTTCCTTTAGTTACAGCTAAAAAGTTACAGGCTGTCCTGAGTCAGAATATATATATATATATATATATATGTAAGCTTCTATTTTGATAGACTTTCTAGCCATTGCTGTCTGAGATAATTTCATTATTTATATGAGACTTCCATTAAGATTTGGTTCAAAGGTGAAAATTCAGACAAGAAGAAGTGGTGAGGACTTGTGCTCTTATGTTAGATATAAAATGTTTACTTTGTTGTTCTTGTTGTATATCACTTCTACCAAAGTTTCTATTTTGTTAAAAGTTAAATTCAAATAAGTGTCAAATGTAACTCAAGTTGCCTTTTAAAAATTGTTAATAACTGTGTGAACCTTCAACACCTTAATAATCCTTGCTGTGAAATGCTACAGATAAGGCTATTCATTCTGATTTGGTTTCTTTCTTAGAGCTTCAGAGGTGAGCTCACATTACACTTGTGGACAAGGTACTGTTTGCAAAATGAATTAGGTTATGGTCTCTAGTGTGATATAAACAACAGTCATGCAGCCTCACAGATACACTAGTCTGTACAGAGTTCTAAGAGACTATTTACTGCTTTACAGGTGATCAAAAACAATAAATAAGATAAAAGCCTCTCTTCCAGGTGTTCAGAGGTCTCTATAAATTGACTAAGTTTTAAAAGCTATCCTTTGTGCTTCCCACAATTATAGTTAACTCAGTCATTCTGGATTTCTGACGGGATTGGAAACTTATAGCTATTTACCTTGAGAAAAAAAGAAAAAAGATTTAAATAGATGGTCGGCAGCTGACATTCATCCTAAAGCCAGGTTCAGAACTAAATGTTTTAGTCAAGATAGATGACAGAGGTGCTAGTTAGTCAAAAAAAAAAAAAAAAAATAGACTGGGTAGTAAGACTATCTTATACTTCACTGATAAAAATTGACATAATTATGCTCTAATTATATTTTGAAAAGAAAAAGTTTCATTTTAAAAGCCTTGCTTTCACAAGACCTTTGCAGGTTCTGGTCTTCAGAAGTAAAGAGCAGGCGGGGACACCGGAGAAAGAATGTTCCTTCAGACATGGAGACATTGGGGACCCCGTCAATTGATCAGGCCGTGGTCAGCAGCAGGTCAATTTGGAGCAGATGTGACTGAGACCTTCATGTGACAGAAGGTAAGGGACACCCAAAGGCCCACGCCAGATCCCGCTGATAGATCTTGAGAGAGAGGGTTACATGAGACCCCACTAAGTTTGATCAGGAAGCAGAGATCAGATAAGTTACCCACAGTCTTTCTAGACTAGCTCATAGAGACATTCTGTCAGTGTAGACAAGGCTTCAGAGGCTAGAGAGACTAGAGGATAAGTCATTGAAAGATTTAAGAAATATACTACATATTAAAATTATTGATGGTAATAACAAGTGGGAAAAGATTTAAAAGAAAGGAATAAAGAAGAGGAATAGAGAAGGGTTAATGTAAGTCTAGAAGAAAAGAGTAGAGAAGAAGAATAGAGATAAGTTGCTGTGAGTTCAGAAGAATAGAGAGGAATAGAGAGGAATAGAGAGAGGTGAAGAAAGAAAAAGGTGACAGGAAAGAATTTACAGAAAGCAAAAAAAAAAAAAAGGGACTCCAATCAAAGAGAGATAAAACTCTTTGAAAAAGACCAGTGTGTGCATTGCAAGTAAAGGAGCCAGCTTCAGGGTCCAAGAGGGCCCTAACAAATAGAAGCCAGGGCCAGAAAATCCCAGGCCTCGAAAAACACCCACCCCAAGTGGTGAAGATAACAGCTCTGTGTGAAGACGGCTATTGAGATAGATGGGGCCACCCAACTTTTGATAGACATGGGGGCTTCCTCCAGGCCAATGGGTCAAAACGTATTCATGGACTACCCGAAAATGGTGGACTAAGAGATGGGCTGGGTATCCCATTCATTTATGGTCATCCTAGGCTGCTCCTATCCCCTGTCTGGTTGAGGGGATACCCCCTAAGATGGACATCCAGATACAACACTTCCTGGGCTGCAACTAGCTGACAAGAATTCAACGGATAGAAGACTGACTTCAGCCAGGAGCCGAGATAACCTGCTTTACAGACGGGAGCAGTTTTCTCCATGCTGGTCAGAGACAAGCCAACTTACTGTGTTACTGTGGTGGACAAATGTCATCTGGGCTGACTCCCCACCCCTGGCCTCGTCGGTACAGAGAGCAACCTTGGAACTTGTGGGGCTGACGAGAAAACCAACATCTACATGGACAACAGATATGCTTTTGCCATAGCCCATGTCTGCAGGACTATATACCAAGAGAGAAAACCCTGATGAAGCCAGCAACTGTGAGTACTCATTGCCCAGGACACCAAAAGGGAAGAGATTCAGTGGCCTGAGGCAATAACTGGACAAATCAAGTGTCTTGATATGAGAGCCTGTTCCAGTTGTGGGCCTAAGAGATGGCCTCACTTAAAACACAGAATAAGAGAAAGAACTCAGATTACTAGCCATCCTGCCAGATACTATCTAGAAAAAAATATAAAATGGTGCACACAAGAAGGGAGAACTATACTCCCCAGAAAACAAAAGATTTACCAGGTTAAATACACAGATAGACTCTTAAGATAAGAGTACAACCAAGCAGCCAAGAGATTTAAAAACATATAATAGACCTCAGGTTTTGGGCCAGGGAAATGATAAGACAGTGTAGGATATGCCAACAAATAAAGGCTTATGAGACTTAGAGTAAATAAGAAAAAGAGTTAAAAGGGAACAGCCTAGAATAAAAGTTGTCCCGAGGTTTTCAAACATCTGAGATAATTAGATCAGATAATAGCCTTGCCTTTGTTTGTAAGATAAGTCAGAAATTGTCAGAAATATTAGAGACTAATTAGAAGCTCCACTGTTTATACTGTCTCCAGAGCTTAAGACAGGTAGAGAGAATAAACAGAACCCTAAAAAACTAAATTACCCCTGAGAACTGGCGCTGGCTAGAGTGTCCCTTTCCTTGTCCCTATTCCAAACCCAGAATGTCCCTCTTCTGTGAGAGATGATTTTTCAGGCTACTAAGAAACTATTCCTGATGCTGTCGAACATAACTCGTGCCAACACCTGCGTCTGATGCCAACTGGAGAGAACAGCCAGACACCTGAACAACCTCCTCAGGCTCAAGATCACCTGCCGTTCTACAAGGCCAAGGACCAGCAGGCCTTGACTCCTGAGATATGCCCATCCTGGAGACACAGGGATAGAGATTGCCCAATTGTCAGAGATAAGAGACATTTGAATCTAAACTGTGTCCCAGACACAGCCTTAAAGAGTGGGACTTAAGCTACATATGTACATCCCCGAGATGAAAAAAAGCCAACAGGCCCATCAGTGTGTGTGTATATATATATGTATATGTATATGTATATGTATATGTAGAGAGAGAGAGAGAGAGACAGCTACTTTACCTAAAGTACATACTAGAAACCATCCAGGGGGTGAGAAAAAGATAGTTTAAGATTCAATGACAAAGATATAATTAGATGCTTAGACAACAATATCACTCTTTACACCCAGATGATGATTCATAATTCCAAGATTGGAATTTGACCATGAGAGAAAAGGAGGAAATGAAAGAATAAATTGTAAAAATGAAATTTTAGGTCTCAAAATTAGGTTTCTTAGGTTCAGAGTTTCAATTTACATAGGTTTCTTAGGTTCAGAGTTTCAATTTACACTCAAGTGTTAGCTGCCCCTGGGGTGCATTCCAAGGGCTTAAATAAACATTTCAAAGGCACAAAAGACCCAAGATAGAGGCAATAAAATACCTGGGTAAACGGAAGTCACTTGAAAGGAATTCTCCCAGGAGCAAGATACAGATGTAAATTAGGGTAATTGGGATGGGGGCTAGATGGAAACCAGGCTTGGGAACGGATGTTTGAGATATCCAATCATATGTAACCGCGCCAAACTTTCCCGCTCTCCCCAACCCCTACCCATAAATATCCCAAGTTTCCGGGGCTAGGGGGTCGGAATCCCTATCTCCTGCGTGAGATATATTCCGGCCCGAGGGCCCTCGTCATTAAACCTCCTCTGCAATTGCATCAAGAAGGTTTCTCGTGTGTCCTTGGGTTCGTACAGGTCCGGACTTGGGTGAGAGTCCCCTTTTGGGGTCTTACACACACACACACACACGGATTATACAAATAAAAAACAAAATCAATCTTTAGAGAGAGACAGAAACTCAGATGCAAGCACACGGCCAGAGCAAGTGTGAGGAGCGGCACAGCAATCAGCAGTGGCTGGTGATTCGCGCCACGAGTGGCTGTTATTTTCTTCTTAATAATGGGTATATTTTACATTTATAATTGGAAAACCTTTTTATTTCCTGTGCTATCACTAAATTCAGGACCCTGTGTATTATAAGCAAGCAATCTACCATTCGGCTATACCCCTAATCTAGAAAAATAACTTTTAGGAACTGTGTGGGGGCACATGCCTTTAACCCTAGGCAGAGAGGTCCCATCCTAGAAAACCAAAACCAACCAACCAAACAAAACACCTCCCCAACAACAAGTCCCCAAACCAAACAAGTATGCAAGCAAGCAAAACCCCCTTTGGAGAGTCAGGAAAGTCACTGAGCTCTAGGGTGGCTGTTTCTTGCCTGTGCTGAGTTCTGACTGCCCTGGAGGCTGTTCATCCTCCCAGAGCTCACTATCCCTAAACTCTGCTCCCAGGGTCAGGTGTCCCCCATTGTCTTCCCGCCTTGCATCAGCCTACAGCCCCTGCCTAACAGTACTGTTTACAAAGTGCCCCTGTCTTTCAAAACCTCCTTCCTCTGCAAGACCCGGCAAGTGATGATGGCAGCCCACAGTATATGCCTTGAATCTAGGATAACCAATACACAATTTAGACACCTGGCCATTTGTGATTTTGTTTAAATACCCCCAAGAGTTGAAGTGGGGGTGCTGAAGAGTTCCCACTGCTTCTCTCTGTCCCTGGAGCTGCACTAGCCCAGAGTACAAGACTAAATTGTAGAGGAGAAAGGCTGGTTTTGAGCGCAGATACCTTATTACCACATCGAACTGGTTGAGGGCGTGGCCCAGCTTTAGTCCTCGAAGGATGCCCCCGTTCCCGATAACCACACAGCGCTTGCAGTGCTTGGCTCTCAAGTGTTCAGGAAAGTCATGCTCAGGCAGCATATCCAACAGGCTCTGGACTTTACTGGAGAACTTCCGGAATCCAAAAGGCGGGTCGTACTTAAGCTCAGCTTCACTGGCCGTGGGGACCTTCTGCACAAAAGGCTCCAAGTCGATGCTGTACCTGTCCTCAAATAACAGAGCCATAGCTTTCTTCGCATACCTGGGCCGACATTCCTTCTGTAAGACTTCCTGGGCATATCTCTGAACTCTCTGGAAGGGATAACCAACATAGGCTTAAAACCTCTCCAACATTAGAATTTAACACGTCTAGACATCCAGGCCTGTGATGCCTGGAGTCACTCCCTTGTTGATTACCATCTGGTAATACAGGACGTTTACCTTTTAGGGTTAGTGTTTTGCTCAGGAACAGAAAGGAACCAGAGGGCCACAACTATGACGACGAGAATAGAAACTCCACAAGGCTATTACTTTCACTATGCCACTGAGACAAACTGTCACCAGACGATGGGCCCTAAGTTGGCCGACTGCATTTACCTGCAGTATGCAAAGTGGTCAGATTTACAGAAAATGCAAAGGAGAATGGCGGGACCAGGGACTGAGGAGACAGAGAGATAAGGAATGTGCCTAACAGGCACAAAGCGGTGGTTTTCAAAGGTTCTGGAGAGCCTGCAAGATGGCTCAGTAGGTAAAGGTGCCTGCTGCTGACCTGAGTTTAATCTCTGGGACCCACAGGATGGAAGGAGAGAGCGGACTACCAAAAGTGGTCCTCTGACATCCATACTGTTATAGTGTGCACACACACATACACGCAAACACACACAGCTTAGTAGTATGTTTGCTTGGCATCTGGCAATGCTCTGGTTTGGCCCACAGGACTTGCTAAGATGGTAAATTTTGTTATATAGGGTTTTGTTTGTTTTTCATTTGTTTGACTTTTTTTTTTTTTTTTTTTTTTTTTTTTTTTTTTTTTTTTTTTACTGTGATAACAATAAAGAACTTCATGTTTTCCAACCAGCAGGGCAGTAAACAGTCTTGTTTCTCAACAGGGTTAAGTAGCTTTTGCCTTCAGGGTTATCAGAGAACAAGTGTCCTGACCACACAGAACTTGCTGGTTCCTGTGTCCTTGCCCAGAGCTGGCCATCAGCAAGGCCAGCTGCTGAGGCCCAGTCAGAAGACTTCCCATGTGCTGCTCCTGCTTCGTGATTCCCGTGTTGTGTCTGACAGCCTCACATACCTACTCCCATGCAGCTGCCTCTTGTGTGCACACAAGTCCGTGTGGATGTGTGGCACAGGCTCCTGTGCGTCCCAGGAGACCTATTTTTAGGACTGTATCTTGTCTTCAAACCTGTCAGTGTATCATGAAGATTCTTACTGTTGTAGTTTTAGACATTACCTCAGCTGTTTTCCTCAGAGTCTTATTACTTTTAATTTTTTATTATGCTTTATTCTGTGTGTGTGTGTGCACATTCGTGTTCATGTGTGTGTCGGGTATCTGAGGTCAACTTATGGGAGGCAGTTTTCTCCTTCTTCCATGTGGGGTTAAGGGAGGAATTGGCTGTTAGTCTCGGCTGCAGGTGCTTTTTACACAGGGAGCCACTTCATCAGCCATTAGTGATTTTTATAAAATATGTTTTTGATGGAAACATTTCCCTCATCTCAGTAGAAGACCTTTAAAAATAATTTTCAAGTATAGCCTTGAAAAGTTATTTAGTACCTGTAAAGGGCAGTGTGTGGGCACTTGGGGATTAACTTCCTTTTGGGAAAGGGAAACTGACTGATGTTATCACAGTCTCACACCCCCTATGGCACCCGAAGATAAGGTCACCAGTCAAACTTTGTGGTTTCAAGGTGGCACACCCAGGAGAATGAATCACTGAGCAGGACTGCTCACGTGCCAGGGCCTGAAACAGCAGCTTCTGTGCCTGTGGGTAGGGAACGAAACACTCCACAGACCAGCAGTTCACATATGGACTGGCATCTTCCTGAGGGATCAGTAGGAAAGCCAAGCATGAAGCTTGAGTCCTCATAAACACTAAGCAGACAAGGCTCTGCCCCTCATGGGCCTCATCCCAAACTGGGGGAGACAGTGCACAAACAGAAGGGTCCTGCTACTGTTCATTCACCTCTATAGTCTCCAGGTCTGGTGGTCATAGACAGCCATTTTTGGAGCCCCTAAGGCCCAGTTCACCCCTAGGATACATGGCCAGCACATGCTTTCACACATCACCTAGGATCCAAAAGAACATGTCAAAGTGCCAAAAGACCCGGGGAAGGGGGCTGGAAGCATGTGTGCAGCTCTCCTGTGCTGCCAAATCTTTTCTTCAGAAGTTTCCTTTGGAGAGGAGTGAAATTTCATTCCATTCCTTGTCCTGGAAAAGCATTCAGTTTCAGGCTTCAAATTTAATCTACTATACTGTGAGCAGAGCCCAAGGCTCAGCTGTCTCCCTCTGCAGGAACCCTGCCTGCTTCACAGCTGGGACTGGAGACCTGAGGAAGCAAACAAGCACAGCTAACGGCACTGGAGAGGGTGAAACCACCGAGAGCCCCTCCTCACTTGTTTCCACTCACTTAAAGATGTGCTGAGCTCGAAGGTGCCTGAAATCACAGCGGTGATTTCTTCTAACTAGAGTGGACTCCGGAGCCTCTCCTCTTTTCCCTACATGGGGTTCACGGCTCAAAACATCAACAACAAAGGTGGGACAGTTCACTTTAAGGAAATGGGGTGCTTAGAGGAAGCAGGGGTTCCAGAACATGGCAGTCAAGTGGAGGAGGGCTGACTGGGAGGCGCCATCCTGGTGGCTCTGGGATCCAGAGAGCTGATGTTCCTCTTTTAAGAAACAAGATACGGTGTCAAATCTAGGGGTGGAAACAACAGCTTTAGCTCTTCAAAGTCCTCCAGGTTGAGCTGCAGGCCACCAACAACGAAGAAGGTCCAACTGTCACTGAAGTGACAATTTACCACGGGACAGCACTACATGAACATTCACTGAAGGGAGTTAAGGGCAAGGTGATTTCCCCAGCAAAACTGCCATTTCCTGGCTTTAGAGGGCATGTTTCTTTTTCTTAGAAATACAAGTGGTAGACTTCTGAGTCCACATGAAGCTCTAACCGCATTACCTGCTGACTTTATAGTTTCAGGACAGGAGCGAATTTAGGTCAAAGAACTTTGGGTTAACTAAATACGGGACCGAGTCTAACTCAGCCATACTGCCCGGTATCTGGAGACCCGTTCCTATAGAAACTAGTTTTCACATCTGTGACTGCACACTGGTCTCCTCCTCCCTTTGCCTAGTGGCTGCCACAAGTGACAGCAAAGTTCTCAGCCTTAATGTGATTACAAGCAGCCAGGATTTAAGGATAACACTCAAGGGGCGGACGCCACAGTGAACCCTCCCTGCTGTAGAAGATGTGGGCTCTGTGGGGACTGACTGACGCTGAGAATGGGGTGACTCGGGATTAAATCACACTGTGTATTTCATATCTATCAACTGTCAAACGAAAAGGCAGGCAGCTTCAGGGTGGGGGATGGGGGACGGAGCTCTGGTTTGGTTTTTAAACCTCTGACACGCTTTGGGGTGGTCTGTAGAAAGTGGGGTGGTACCAAGGACAGCAGGGATGTGTGTGTGTGTGTGTGGGGGGGGTGCTGCTGCTGCTGTTCAAGGACCAGCTCTGCGGGGCCAGTCTGCTCACTGTGAGCATGGTAAACAGAGGACCACAGAGCTGTAAACGCTGAGTTGGACCCCTGATTAACTATGCTGCATGGAATGCTGTCCCCAGGGTGATCTGTGGTCTTAAGCTCTCTGAAGGAAGAGTGGGCCAAGTTCAAATTGCTGCTGCCACCACTCAGACCAAGCCTAAATTGACACAATATGGCAGTTTCTCTTCAAATATCTTTTAAGTACAATTTTGCATCTCAGACACACTTTCAATGTCTAAGCCTCCCTTCAGAGACTATCATTGGTCTTGTTAATAACTGGCATGTTAATGGACAATTTTAAATAAAAAAAAGTCATAAATTTCACAACTTGGCTGCAGAATGAATGGCAGCTAGACTCAGTGCAACTACAAACACTAGTATCTGATAAGACAGGACAGGGTGCCATTCATGCTTCCAGACGCTGGATATACCAATGAAGCTAACAGGGTTCACTGTTCTGAGACTACACATGTACAATCATTCAAATCCACCCACATGTAAAGCCAGATGTGTAGCGCACATCTGCAATCCCAGCTCACAGTGTACAAGAGATAACAAACTAGTGTGCTGTCAGCTGTAGCTTTAAGGACCTCCCATCCGCCTCCTTTCCCTTGTCTTTTTCTGCTGGGCCCCACCCCAGGGCTTCCAAGAGAAGCTGCACACAGGAGGGGGGGACATCTTGCCAAGACCTTTCTGAAAAGTAGGGCAATGTATAAGGGTGAAAACTGTTTCTGATGTTGCTGCTGTTTTTTTTTTTTTTTTTTTGAGAAGGGTGGGCGCAGTGAGATGGCTGAGCAGGTAACCATGCTCCACCATCCCTCTAGAACCCACACGGTGCAAGAACCAACTCCTGTAAGTTGTCCTATGACCGCTATATGCATGCTATAACACGTATTCACCCACAGACACACATACGTAAAGGAAATATTTGAAAGAAGACGTTAAGAGAGCTACTGAGTGTTTAAGGCAAGCCTGAGCCACACAAGAACCCACCTTTAAAAATGTCTCAAGTAATAGAACACAGGGTGCCTTGCCTCCGGTTCTCTACCGTGGCTCTCGCTGGCTCTCAGCGATGATGCGCGCATGACAGTCCCCAGCTTCCCCTCCACAGCGGAGAGCTAGAGCTTCTCCGGGATTCATCCCTGAGGGTTTTGTTGTTGCTTAGTTTTAGAAACAGGGTCTTGCTACACAGTGCACACTGGCCCCAAACACTGCCTCATCCTCTTGGTGCTGGGAACACCACTGTGGGTCATTATTCCCAGTTCCAGTGTTAGTTTTCAGCTGGAAAGAGGAATGCATTATTATACAAATGCAAAAAGCCAACAACAGTGTTGGGAGCCGGACTTTAGTAGAAAGCGGCTAGATCAACTTTGCAGCCATCTGGAACCATATACCCTGATGAAAGACTTGGTTGTCAAAAGCCTATAACAGCTGAAGCACACTCTGATAAATATATTGTTTAACCCACATAGCTTGTTTTGCTGTTTAGTGACCTCAGCTGTATGGTGCATGTGGTAAAGTGTTTTCACCTGTGTTCTCCTGCTTGTGTATATAAATACCTCAGAATTCCCTTCAATAGGAGAGACTTGAGAAAATAGGAGGAGACTTGAGAAAAGAGACTTGATAAAGAAGAGACTTGAGAGAGACTCAATAAGAGAGAGATGAGAAAATAGGAGACTGAATCACACCCTGTCTTGTTTCCATTCTTTGCGTCTCCTGCCCCTGCAGCCCCATTCTCTCTCTTGACCAGAGCACTTAGCCCCAAACCGTTGAGACACAGTAAAGGTCACAACACAACAGCAGGCTGTATATACAGGAAACAGGCAACAGCCTTGGAGGCAGAAAGGGATTCATGGTTGCCTGGGGCAGGGAGTGACTGCTAATAGTCCTGGAGTTTCTTTGGGGATGATGTAAAGGCTCTATACACACATCACCATGCAGCACAGCTCCAGAAATACAAGGAAGACTGTGCACCACATGCTTTAAACAGTGAATTTTATGATGTGTGAATTATATCTCAATAAGGGGATTAGAAAGAAAGAAGTTGAGAGGGAACAGAGAGCAGCTCCACCCAGTGCACCCTACAGGGGTAGTGCTAGATGATGGGGGCAGAAGGAAACCAGACAGGGGCCATGACGCTCCACAGGTGGAGGAAGAGGTCTCCATGTGCTCCCAAAGGTGATGAGAGACCAAAAGCCTTAAGGGGGTGGTGACTCAGCAGGTTCTGTTTTTAGAAATTCTACTGTGCAATCACAGGGCATGCCTGAGGCAAAGATAAAACAGACAACAGGCGAGAGGAGGCAACTCCTAAGAGCCAGTTTGGCAGGCAGGCCTTTACTTAGACTCTCAGGAATTGTATGAACTCAACTCCACTCACAAATAATTTACAGTTCAGACAGACTGGTAATATACTCACATGAATTAATATGAGAGAGAGTGTGGCAAGCGGCAGGAGATCTCAAGCCTTTCTTCCTGCAGTCTGGCTGCTAGTCCAATACACTCTTCTGTCACTAAGGTCACCTAGGCAGGTCCCATCATTTCCCCAAAGCAGATCTTTCAGGCAATGTAAGTGTTCCCTTCCTTTCTATGCTACCTCAGAAACGTAGTCTTAAGTCTCTTTTTGGTCTTTATCAAGTCAGTAGAGCCCTGAAGAACTTTAAAGAGCAATAGCTACAGTAATCACTGAGCTGGAGCAATGGCTCAGTAGTTAAGAGCACTGGCTGGTCTTCCAGAGGACCTGGGTTTGATTCCCAGCATCTACCTGGAGGCTCACAACCATCTACAATTCCAGTTCTAGGGGATCCAATGACCTTTTCTGGCCTCTGTGGGCACTGCACACTTATGATATACAGACATACAGGCAGGTAAAACATCTATACACAAGCTGGGTGTGGTGGCACAAGCACTCAGGAGGCAGAGGCAAGTAGAGCTCTGAGTTCGAGGCCATCTGGTCTACCATGCAAGTTCCAGGACAGACAAATCTTCTCCTGAAAACCCAAAATCCAAAACAAAACAACAAAACCAAAAACTTATATACATTAAAAAAAAAAAAAAAAAAACCCTCAAAAACAGAGCAATAGCTATGGGAGGGATGGCTGAGTGTTAAAGTACTTCTGCACAAGCCTGGGGACCCATGGGGAAAATCAGGACACACACACACACACACACACACACACAGACACACACACACACAGACACACACACACACAGACACACACACACAGACACACACACACACTTGTCTGACCTCTAAAAGGACAAGTAGACCAACCTGGTCTCTTAATGTAGTTCTGGGGGAAATAAGGAATGTAGGCGGCCAGGCGGGGGATCTGCATGGTTAGACATTATGAAAACTCATCCACCCTATGCCGAGCACCATGTTCAGCCTTGTATGAGAGACTCATTCTCTCCTCCACTATACAGACTCCAGAGTCATCAACTGGCAGGCAGGCAGCAGGCAGGCAGGCAGGCAGTGCTGGTACATGTAATTAAAAGGATGGGAAAATAAGATGCATGAGAAAGTGGGGAAGCTCAGCAAAGAACGAGACAGAAGAATCCACAATGATTCAGTAAGCCACACTAAATGCCATTATTTTAGGCCTTTCTCGGGAGACAGAACACAGACAGGATGTCAACAATGCTGGTCCAAGAGTGCTGTGGAAAGCCATGGAATTGAACGGGCTTCAGGGGGTGTCTGCAAGGCCAGGCAGGCTTGCAGAGGAGGGAGCTCCAAGCATAGGACACTGGACAAACGTGGCTCTCAAGCAGACATGGATCTTGATAAAACAAGGGAAGGCAGCAAGAATCTGGGGACAGAGGGGCAGCAGGAAAGCAAAACCCCATAACTAAACAGGGTCAAGTTGCTCAGTGGCTTGCTTATCTATCCGAACCATAAAAACCAGAAGCATCTGAAGCATACATCGCCTAAAAGTAGAAATGAGTAAATCCAAATCAAACAAGAAAGGAAGCATCTACACAGATATACACCGTTGAGAGAACTTGGGCCCAGTGGATTCAGTACCATTGGATTTGATTGAGTTTGGTTTGGTTTGGTTTGGTGAGACAAGGCCTGGAACTCGGAGCAATCTTCCTGCCTCTGCCTCCTAAGTGCTGGGATCACAGAGTGGTCAGGATCCTGGCCTGACTGCTTCTTGTCCAACCTCCAGTCATCTCAGCTGTGGGTCAGGGAAGGTTATGTGCTACGTCCCTAGGGCAATCTTGAGGGCTCGCTGAGTTGACAGTGTGGGACACTTGCAGCATGATTCCTGGCATACACAAGCACTGAGCGAGGCTGGCTGGCTATGCTACAGACTTCAGCTAGATGTGGGTGTGGGCAAGCAGGTCAAACCGGCAGGCCACTGTCTGTAGACAGACACGATGCTGGCTTGAGGAAGGACAGTGACACAGTGAGTCACAGTCCATGTAACAAGTCTGTTCCTATTGGAGCTCACTTCCACCACCATGCCACCTTGTTTTAGATCATCTCTTCGTTTACTTTGGGCTGAACACGACTAATTTAACTACATATGAGTGAAATCTGTACTTAGTGTATCTAACTTAGAAACATCAAGAGAAACTGAAAGGAAAACGTTGAATACTATGTGAAGATCCTGAAAAGTAAAAGCTGTCTTTGTGCTCACAGGTGAGCACTAGGGAAACTGGGAACATTAAACACGCAGTGTTGTCTCTGAATGGAAAAGATGCATGTCCTGTTTCCACCCAGAAGGCTGGGAATGGAGGTAGCTCATAGCTGAGGAGATCCCTGAGCTCTGTAAGACCAGGGCCTCCCTCAAGCTCTTTCAACCAGGCCTGGAGGTGGCTAATAGCCCAGATGCCCTCTTCAAGACGACAGCATAACCTCCCATGGCCCTTAAGATAACACATCTGGCCTATCTTCGGAATCCATCTTCATGGGAAGAGGTGACATATACTTTGAGAAGAATTTCAATGTCATTAGGCCTCCTTGTGCACACAGGGTTGTGTTACACCAGAAACTTGTTTTCCAAATTGTTCTGTACTGAAATATGCCTAAAATAAACTGCCTAGTGTCAGACTCTTCAAGTTTGAACCAACACTAGCTATAGAGTTGTGCTGAACTGGATTTCCCTCTTGCCTCACAAGAACTGGTGCCCAGGAGTGACACACCGCATCAACAGAACTTTTTCATCAGCTGCTTTAGAAGAATGATGGGCAGCATCATGATAAACTCCACGGTAGGTGCTTCAACACGTATCTGAGAGAGCCCACTAGCAGGTGGAAAGTAATCCTGCAGGATGAAAGGGCCAGATGGTGGGCATGGAAGTGGTCTCTGCTTTCCGAGTGCTAAGACTGTTTTTGTCCTTTGTCCTAGCTAGCTTTAACTATCAACTGGACACAGCCTACAGTCACCTGAGAAGGGAATCTCAACTAAGGGACTGCTCAGATTAGCCTATGAGCACATCTGTGGGGGACTATACTGATTGGCACTTGATGTCAGAGGGCCCAGCCCACTGTGGGCAGCACTATTCCCTGGGCGTGGTCCTGGTCCTGGGATATATAAGGAAGTTGATTGCATATGAACCTGTGCAGGCCAGCAGGCAATGCTCCTGCATGGTTTATGATACACTCCTTGGCTGTGAGTGAGTTCTCTGGATAGATGGTAATTCTGCATGGAATAGCAAGCAGGTCTACCTTAGAGTTCCTGTCTTAACTTCCCTCAATGATGGGATGCACCCTGTATATTAAAATAAAGCTTCCCCCCCCCCCCAAGTTGCTTTTGGTCAGAGAATTTTAGCACAGAAACAGATATGAAACTAGAACACTTCTTTAGGTTTTCATGAGCATTTCTATGTCATACAGCAGAGATGGGGTTGTGCTTGGAAATGTCTGGATTGAAACCACACACTAGCTCACCTTTATCTGGTCAGGGTCCACATAATGCACTCTTTTCATGTCACATTCTTCAGTAGTGTAATTCATCTTGAGGATGTACATGAGCCATACTAGGAACACAACCATCGTGCACCTGGGTGGGGGAGTCACAGACAGCAATGTGTTATGTGATACACAGAGAAACATAGACACCGAGTACAATCCTAATTCAAAAGAAATAAAGGCAGGATCTAAGGCAGCAATTCTCAACCTATGGGGGCCAGATATCCTGCATATCAGATACTTACGTTATGATTTCTAACAGTAGGAAAAGTATAGTTATGAAATAGCAACAAAATAACTGTGTGGTTGTGGGACACTACAACATGAAGAACTGTATTAAAGGGTCACAGCCGCCTACATTGCCACATTTTGCTCTGGAGAACTAATGCTACCTGTATCTTGTATATGTATAAGATACATTCTTTGTTTGGATATTTGCTCTCTTTTGACTTGGCCAAGCCATTTTCATAGACAGTACCATATCTTCTTTACTCCATCCCAGAGAAAGATTAAGATACAGTGCAGGTTTTCTGGTTTCATCTCCCAGCACCTCCCCCTCCCCCAATTTTGAGACAGAGTCTAATGTATCTCAGGTCTCACGATCATTATGTAGCTTGAAGATCTGGAACCTCTGAATCTCCTGCCTCCACCTCCTGAGGGCCAAGGTAGCAGGTACACAGTACCACACCTACTTTATGAAATGATGAAGATCAACTCCGGGGCTTCTTGTATTCTAGGTGTGGCCCACTGAGCTGAATTCCTCAGTCTGATGTTTTGTTTTTTTAAATCAGAGGGTATTAAGCCATCGCCACATCTGCAGTACATGCCTCTCTTCGCTGTACTTCTAAGCATGGTCTGTTACACACACACCACTCAGCGCAGGTCTAGCTCTGTCTGGTCTGAGGCCCTACAGCAGACACCTGATACAGTGCTAGGTGGGTTATAAACCTCAGTAATCACCAGCTGACTGGGACTGGATGGGATACAAATCGTTATTCACATAAACGTCCATGAAGTGAGGTGTAAGACTAACTTTCATCTCTCCTTGTCCACCCCCTTTCTCTCTCTGCTTTTTGAAACAGATTCTTATGCATCCCAGGCTGGCTTCAAAGTTATTATGCAGCCCATGTTGGCCTTGAGGTCCTCCCCAATCTCTTGAGTGATGGCACCACAGGCATGTGCCACAATGCCAAGCTTGAGTTTACATATTTTCTATCTAAAGACTTTTAAAGAATTTTCAAACTGGAGGCTGTGGAAATGGCTCAGAGGGTTAAAACCAACATCCAACAAGTCTAGTGACTTGAGTTTGACCCCTGGGATGCACACTGTAGAACTGACTCCCTTGGGTTATCCTCTGATCCCCAAGTGCATCCTGTGGCTTATGTTCACTGTGAATGTACACACACACACACACACACACACACACACACGTGTGTGTGTGTGTGAATGTGTGCATGCATGTACACACACATACATGATACAAGAATACAAATAGATTTTTTAAAAAATAAGGCTGATAAGATGGCTCAATGGGGAAAGGCTCTTGCCACCAAGCCTGAAAACCTGAGTTTGATCCCCATAAACCACATGAAGGTAGCCAGAGAGAACTGACTCTATGAATTTGTCCTCTGACCTTTAAAAGCATACAGCTGCATGTGAAAACACACACACACACACACACACACACACACACACAGAGTATATTAATTTAAAAAAGACACAAAGACAAAAAGAATGACGAGAGAGAAGAAAGAAAGAAGAAAAGAATAAGAAAAGAAAGGAAAAGAAAAAGAAGAAAAGAAAAAGAAAAGAAAGGAAAAGAAAAAAGAAGAAAAGAGAAGAAAGGAAAAGAAAAAGAAGAAAAGAAAAAGAAAAGAAAGGAAAAGAAAAAGAAAGAAGAAAAGAAAGAGAAAGAAAGGAAGGAAGGAAGGAAGGAAGGAAGGAAGGAAGGAAGGAAGGAAGGAAATTGGTTTGGATGGTACCAAAGAAACCCGCCAAGTTCTTCCTCTGTTAATTTTCCTAGGAGCTGGAATATAAGAGTCACTTGGCTTAAGCACCTCTGTCTTCTCCAGTGTTCAATATTTAGTGGTATTCAGGTGTCTTACGGGGACTTTAGCTCACCAGTTTACATGAGCTCATAATAGCTAAGATCGCCTCTTTTGGTAAGCAATGGCATGCAGAACTCTAAGTTGCTCTCAGGCATCCAAGCTCAGAGACTGATCAGGGGCTGGGAATGGTGCTCGACAAACCCATCCACCAAATACAAGCCATGGATAAACTCACTCATCTACACACTGAGTCTCCAACTCAGCTGTGGTGTAGCCTGCTCCTCGGACCCAGTGCTGTCCTCTAACATCAGGTGGGAACCTCACGGATATCATTGATCTAGATGCTGTTGACCTAGAGGACTCAGTCTTAGGCCTGGGAGTTGTGCTTACTTGAGGACGTCTTTTAATAACAAGCTGGGTCTTCTCATCTTGTGCTGGGTTCGGGTGTACCATTGCAGGGAGGTCCCTGGGCAATCACTTCTCAGCTTTGCAGAGGTGAACTCACTTGGCATTGCTGGGAGGAGAGAGGAAATGAGGGAAGGAAGAATTGTTAGGTGGATTATACTTTTACAAGGCTAAAGTGATATAGCTGTGCCTGGAGTACTCCTCGGTGAGAAAAGGGGTGGATTCCTGATACAATGACTTGGATGAAACAGAAGGGAGTTATGCTGACCCCCATGTTGTAGGCTCACATACTGTATGAGACCTAACATTCTTCAGAGGACAAAACCAGATAGCATAGCAATGGGTGTCAGGAGTTACGGGGAAAAGGAGGGGTGCTGGTACATGCCTATCATCCCAGCACCTAAGAGGCAGAGGCAGGAGGATGCTGAGTGCAAAAGCTAAAGACACTGTCTTGGGAATAAAGAGAGTGGAGTGTGGTGCTATGAGTGACCCTGAAGCGACAGAAATGTTCTGGTCATGATGTATCCTAGCACTGCAGTTTTACAAGATGCTGTGGTCGGGGGTGGGGGGGAAGTACAGAAAATCTCTAGATTGTCACAAATGAACCATCTAATTTGGTCTGGGGAAATGGCAAGATGGAGGAGTAGGTAAAGGCATCGGGAAGTCTGATGAGCTGGATCCCACATGGTGGAAGGAAAGAGTCAGCATCTGAAAGTTATCCTCTTACCTCTACCTGTGCACCGTGACCAGAATGTGAGTGTATGTATGCATGCAAGAGACTGGGTAGGGGGAGAGAAGGAGGGAGGGAGGGAGGGAGGGAGGGGGAGAGAGAGGGGGGTGGAGAACACAAGTGTTTTTCTCTAATAGCCATGGATCTGAGGAGCTCTCTCTTTCTTTCTCTCTCTCTCTCTCTCTCTCTCTCAATAAATAAATAAGATTTAAAAACCAGAAATGTTTATAGATGAGAGCGCTACTTTGCAAAACAATAAACACGAAGAGGGAAACTGAAGGCCACAGGGAAAATGCCTAGGACAATGATAACTGAGGCTGGGAACAGGTGTGTGGTGCTTACCTCAAGATTCTTCTTACTGTACATGTGATGTTTTATGGTTTTAAAGACCATGAAAAGATTTTTTAAAGTTACAGTAAACACAAGTGTCACATCAAGAGAAACACATAAAGAGAGACAATGGCAATTTAAAAAGAATTTAAAATTTAAATTTCCTTTAAATATATGTCTGTGAATATACTTATCTTTTCTCCCCTTTCTTTTTCTGCAGTGCTGGACACTGGACCAATGTTTCACACATGTGAGTACTTTAGCACTGGTCACACTGCCAGCACACCCTCCATCTCTGTCATGAGTATTATCACATGAGAAAATAGGAAAGAAGTTGTTCTGCTCCCCACCCCTCCTCCCCAACACCCACTTCTCCCCAGAGTTGGAAACATGGCTTGCTAAGACAGAGAGTACACTTCCCAGATTTTCTTGGAATTGGTTATGCCCTGTGCTTAAGTTCTAGCCAATGAAATAGGAGCAGAATTCCTACTTGCAACTCCCAGGGTGCTTCCTCTCCCCCCCCCCCCCGCCGCCCCCCTCCACCTCCCCCCCCCCCCCGCCGCCCCGGCTCCACCCGCCCCCGCCCCCCTCCGGCCCCGCCCCTTAGCACAGTCCCTCTTCTCTCTGCTTGGTCCTGCTGACTGAACCACTTGGGACCACACAGGAGGATACCTAGTACATCTCTGACAGCAGCAATGGAGACCTAAGTTATCTTTGAAGTTTTAACTACTATGCCTCAAAGATCCATAAAACCAAAATGCCTCTAACCTGTGAGCCCACCTGTCCAAGGACAAGATACTTTCTGAAAGGCCGGAGGCTGTTACTCGTGAATGATAAAAAAGCCACATTTTCACTTCCCTAGGCGAGTTTGATTGATTCAACTGCACCTGATGTGCTTGATCACCCAGATAGAAAATATGTAGGGCAGGAAGTACAAAAGGATATATGCTTGCTCCTGATTGGACCTGGTGGAGAATACATAGCTTTATGGGTTCTGTCTTTATAAGCCACTGAAAAAATGTGACTTGCTGCCATTTTCTGGGAACCTCAGAATGGTCCCTTCCAGAGTCCATCATCTTGGCCAGTAATTAAAGCTTGCTTCAAATTTGGCTCAACAAGTTATGGTAACAGTTCTCAACCAGATTAATATTTTCTGGAGGCCCCAGTGAGATTCAGACTACCCACTCAAAAGCCAGACCCGGAACTGCAGAACTGAGGGGCTGCCTCAGGAAGCATATGCCTTGATGTTCCAAGGTTTTGAAGTTGCCTTCAGTTTTATGAACTATGGAGTGCAACTGCCATGTTGAGAAAAGTTGCGAGCATCTGAAGGCCTTTGGGTTTTGAGCCATAGTCTGATTCTGTTATGTGTGATCTATATCTGGGATGTGCAGGAGGTTCAGTGGGATCCCAGTTATTCTTCTCTCTAGGGCAAATAGCGAGACACTGCCTGGTTGGCTGGCTCTGGTTGGTTGGAAAGCTTTGTCTGTTTGTTGTGTCTGTCTGTTTTTTGCATGTGTGGATGGGCCTATGTTTTCTGGTGTGTCTGTAAGTTTTGTTGCAAACACGGAGCTGAAGACGGAAATGGGTCACGCTCAGTTGAATGTATAAATGTATGGTGGCTATACATTTCTGACTGTTCTTCCAGATTGTAACCTTCCTTGTTCTGTTTTCTTGGTTATATTTTTTGCTGTCTCTGCTGCAGCCAGCCACCAGCCACCAGCCACCAGCCACCAGCCACCAGCCACCAGCCACCAGCCACCAGCCACCAGCCACCAGCCACCAGCCACCAGCCACCAGCCACCACTACGACCATGGCTGCTTTTATGGCCAGAGCTCAGAATTTAGATATGAGCTTTCTTGCTACTAGGTTCAGTTTAGCGAGGATTCAAATGTCTTTTGGGTGTGGATAACATTAAAGTTGTTTTATGTTGTTCTTATTTATTGAAAAGCTGGCTCTGGAGTTGGGTTATGGCTCCCCTGTTTTCAGACCCAGGCATGCTTTTAAAGTCTCTATGTCAGGGTTAGGGAGGATCCACCTGATGCTGTGATAAAAGAAAGCAAATCAGAATGGCCAAAAGAATTAGACTATTGGTTCACGTGAATTTTTTGTACCTCACAATTTATAACTTTATTGGGTATGGTGTAAAATCTCTGAAAAAAAAAAAAAGTAATTAAAACTTGTACCATAGGATTGATAGTTAAAAATCTATGCATAGGTAGGTAATCTTAAAGGTACCATGTGGCATGATGCCATTTTGGGATATAAGCAACATGTAGTTTCCCACACCATCTTAGCTGCTGTCCCCCATCTGGAAGGAGGCAGCCACGTGGTTGGCAACCATCTCTGTTAAGGATGTAGAGGATGGATGTCATGTGACTTCACCACCACCATGTTGATTAAAGGTGACCACATGGTATAAACTAAGGAAGGTACAGGGTATGTAAGATTTTGTATAAGAGTAGATTTTTATATAATAATTTCTGTCCTGAAAACAAAGTCATATAAACCAAGGTTTATGAAAGACAGGATTTAAAAACAATGTTTGTTTTACATGATATTAAAGCTTTTTTATCTCCATGGATTTATGTACAAGAACCTTCCTTGAGCTAGCAGCCAAACGTTGTAAATTTACATGATATTAAAGCTTTTTTATCTCCATGGATTTATGTACAAGAACATTCCTTGAGCTAGCAGCCAAACGTTGTAATATGAGTCACCCAGGTGGAATTGGTTTTAAAGGCACGAAGTAGCCATGGAGAACAGCTGAGGCTTAGCTCTGTGTGGCAGGGCTGGAGCTGAAGAGAGCCCAGGACAGATGCTGGTGCTTTGACAGCCATCAGAAACAGCAGCTGCCATGAAATAGAGCCAGCTGGACCTAGAAGGCAGGCTGTATGATGCTGAGGACAGGGCCACAGAAGTGACCCAGGCCCCTGGGAAATGCCAGAGGATTGTGAATGACTCCCAGATATTGAGCACTGAGTTGTTTGTACGGTTGGAGCTTGGTTTTGTCTTGTCTAGATTATGGTTTTGCTCTGTTTTTTTCTTTTCCTCTTAAAAGAAAGGTACTTTAGTTTTTACTATTATAAAAAAAATTATTAAGAGATTTTAAACGTCTTTAAGAGAAAGTTTAGGAGTTCTACAGAAAACTTTAAGTTAGAAAAACTGAATATTTTTAAAAGGACAGCTTTTAAAATATTTAAATGTATAAGCCTATGGGATGCTTTTAAGTTTATAGAATGCTTTATATTATTAATATCTGACCTTAAAAATAAATAAAAGGCTAAAAAGTTAGGGGCACAGCTATGAGCACCAAACACTAAACAACAAAAAACTAAATATTCCTATCTTATGATGCAGTAAGACAATGACCTGAGCAGTCTGGCAAAGAACCTGATGAATCTCTCCTTACCTGAGTTCGATTCAGGCTGAAAGAGGCTGACTTAAGAATGTACGTCTTCCCTCCTTCGTCTTTGCTAACTTTGTTAAGCTTTAGCTATTTTGATAATCTGAATAATATAAGAAACTAAAATTCTATAGTGGTGTACTGTAAACGGCTCAGGTCTATGTAAAAGTTTCCGGTCTATGTGGACTGTGTTTTGAGTTGAAGTTTTATTGTGATACTAAAGAGCATCAATTCATTCAGAAATGGTTATTTTTTTAAAACTCAAACTTCACAGAGATAAAGCTGTAAAATCCTAGTCTTATAAAAGCTGCTAGCCAGGCAGTGGTGGCGCACGCCTTTAATCCCAGCACTTGGGAGGCAGAGGCAGGCGGATTTCTGAGTCGGAGGCCAGCCTGGTCTACAGAGTGAGTTTTAGGACAGCCAGGGCTATACAGAGAGACCCTGTCTCAAAACACCAAATAAATAAATAAATAAATAAATAAATAAATGCTGCTAACGCATGGTTCAGACAGGCAAGTTAATAGTCACAGGTAAATGATCAGATTCGGTAATGTGTTCAGAACCTCACTTGTCATGCTGAATACTAATGTAATTAATTACAGAAATAAACTTTATGTAATGTTTTCAAGGTTAAGCCTAAAGCAAGTAACTAAAAACAAGCAAAGTTTACTTAGCTCATATATGCTTAATAGATATTGGACCTCAAAACATTTTAGAGATCTGCTGACTTTGGAACTTAAAATGTTTAATGTAACATTAAACATTTAGGTCTCTAAAGGTGACAGGACACCCTCACCTGGATTGTGGTAACCTTAACTACTGGGCATAACTGCCTCATGCCTCGCTGCCATCAAAGCTCTGCCCAAACTTCGGACACTGTTGGGTTGATTGCTTGTATTCTCGCCTGGTCAAAGTAAAGTCAGTCCCCAAGTTCCTCACCTCTCCTCCACGTGAAAGTCTCTCAGATCTTCTGGGCCTGGTGACTGAAGACCAATGCTGGCCTGGGACCTCAGCCCCCCAAAACCATCAAAGACACCACAGGAGCCTAGGGTGACCGTCTCGGTAATGGGTAAGTCTTGGTCATTTTAATTGGTACCTAGGCCTTTTGAATACTTCCTGCTCTAATGCATCCTTCTCTGATGGCACTGGCAGCCAGGCTAACTATAGCTTTGTCAGTTTAACAGCAGCTGGCAAGCAGCTCCTGCCTGCAAGGCTGCAGCTACCATGATAGTTCATTTCATATGTAAAAATCAGGCTGTGCTTTAGGCTTAACCTTGAAAACATTAAATAAAGTTTGTTTCTGTAATTAATTAATTAATACATTAGTATTCAGCATGACGACAAGTGAGGTTCTGAACACATTACCGAATCTGATCATTTACCTGTGACTATTAACTTGCCTGTCTGAACCATGCGTTAGCAGCTCAACCATGCGTTAGCAGCATTTATTTATTTATTTATTTATTTATTTATTTATTTATTTATTTATTTATTTATCTATTTAGAGCATTACGTCTCCTGTTGAGAAAGGTAGGCAGGTTTTCCTTGCCAACAGGCTTCATATTAAAGGACAAACAGGTTTCAGATGTAACTTTTTAACAGTTCTTTGATTTCAAAGAACTTGCTTTGCAGAGGCTGCTCTCAGTAAGGACTATTTGTGCCTCCAGTAAATGACTAGACGGAAAAAAGGTTTAAGGTTTATGTAAGTGCCGAGGGCCTAAGAAAGTGATCTAAGGTACAGAGGGGTCTGAGAATGTGAAGGCTTTAAGTAGGTTCTGAGGGTCTAAGAAAGTGACTTACGGCGTGTAAATTCAAGTTGTAAAGGTTAAAGAGAATGATTTAAGGTATATGAAAAATGGGAATGTTTCATTTTTCTTTCCCTCTCTATGTTATTGTTATACCAAGATTTCAAAAGTTCAGAGTTTTAACACAGATCGATGGAATTCTGATAAGCTGGCAGAGCACTGATCATTACTGCAGTCACAGGGACAAGATTTCTAATTTCATTCGGCTGTCTTCTAAGTATAGACTTAAAGGTGCTTCTCATTGGGCTAAAATTATCTCTGTCAAATCTATATATCCATCCCACTGGACAGAGGAGAAATAAATGTTCATTTTTCTTTTAACCCAAAGCCATAGCTTTTGCTGATTCAAAGGTGGGAATCTACTCCAGCTGTCTTCACAGACACCTGTTAGCTGCTTTTCCCACAATGTAGATTTCCTTACAGATTACGAACAGTGGCAATGCTAATATCTCTAAAACTTTTATCTTTTTGTAAACTAAAAAATTCATGTAAGCTTCAGGAAGTTGAAGGAGTCCTAAGACTTGAATCTGCCTCCCATAAGTGAAAAGGATTCCAGATAAGAACCACCCAAGTCTCCCCACCTTGCTATTTCTGAGAATGGGATCTCTCTACCTCTCTCTCTGCTTCCATCTCCTCAACCCCCTGTCCCACTCTTTCTTGAGACGCTCCTTCCCAATTACTAGGACTACAGGCCTGAAAGTTCCAAGTGTTAAGATTTTCCTTTAAATTTCCTAAACTTTAACTTCTGTCCCTAGTTATATCTGTCTCAGCAGATTTCCACTGAGAGAGATTTCAGATGACAGACACCACCCAGGAATCAGCTCCAGACTACAAACCGATCCAAATGACTCTGAGCCCTGGACTTGCTGAAAGCTGATGTAGACCAGTCCAGCTGATGTGATCGCTCCCTGTTTCCTCAGCTGGGTCAGCTCACGAGATGCTTCTGATGAATGCCCCATTACCTGAATCTGAGGATGACATCCTAATTTCAGCATGAAGTAATTAAAAAGAGTAGAGTTTGTCACCCCATGTCCTCTAACAGGCTGGAATGCTAGGTCAAAAGGACCTGGCATAGGGAACAAAATGGCTGCCTACCATGCCTACTAGCATACCAGGTACCTGTTAAAACCAAATCGACTCAGATCTATCAACAGGTAGATTGATGAGCTGAAACTGGTCTACAATACAATAGGGTGCCTGACCTGCTTTATACACAACAAGGAGGTATTGTGTGGCTTTAAGAGAAAATTGTTTCTATAACTAACTGGTGGAGATAACCCCACTGTCCTAAAATAATAAGTAAGTAAGTAAGTAAATAAATAAATAAATATTGGGGAAAAAGGAGGTATGGGGGGACCTGAGATGAAATAAATGACTGGTCCCCATTCTTATTTCCAGGCTCCTCCTGGATAGTAACTGATGTCAGCCAATGTAGGGCGTTTGACCTTTCTGCTTCTACTAGTTACTGTTGGCCCTTGTGTCATTAATGCCTTAACTAGATGATAATTCTCATCTGGGTACCACTGAGTCAAGGATTTGACTTAGGACACAACCTAAAGGGGACGTGACTCACCACCATTTTCTGGGAACCTCAGATTGCTCCTGACCAGAGTCCACCATCTTGGCCAGTTTTAATTAAGGCTTGCTTCAAATTTGGCTCAAAATATTGTGGTAGTGGTCTTATTCTCAGCCATGTGACAAGGTCACATGGTGGAGCTGCTGCTATCCCGCCTGGACCTCAGGATGATAAAGTAAGAAGGTACCAATTTAAGCAGTTGTTAATCGTTGAGTGCTATAACCTGAAGTACCCAGGGAAAAGGCCACACAGCTGTGTTGAAGACTCTAAACCAGATATGGGGTTTGAACTTTACAACTTGGGAGAGCTGTAATGCTGCTGACCCAGAATCCAGATTATCTTGGGCTATTTTAATAACCCCCATTAGCCATTTAACACCCATGTATCTGATACAACATCCTTCCAAGTACCAGGGAAAATCTTCAGAATTATTAACTCGCAACCAACGTAAGGACTAACACTGTCATCACACAGCATCTAAAACCTGTGGCAGAGGTGTTCCCACGTTACTGTAACCTACTTACCATGGGATGGATAGATACTTTAATAAATCATGAGCTTCTTTTGTTTTGTGACTATAAAAAATTCACATAATTGTTTCCATGTCTGCATTGGTTCCTGGGCAACCGTTGGCTGTCTTGTATTCTCTCGGAGGTGTGTCACAGTCACTTCAGCTGTCAATATGACACACACTTAAGAGTCATCTGGGAAGAGGGAACTCAATGAAGTGTTGCCTCCAACAGACTGGCCTGGGGACATGTCTGAGAAACTAGCTGTCCCCTGACGTTGGAGGGGTCAGGCACTGTGAACTGTGCCATCCCTAGGCAGGTGGGCCTGGGCTGTATAAGAAAGCAAACTGAGAAAGCCACAGGGACTAACCAGTAAGCAACATTCTCCCACGGTTTCTGCTTCAGTTCCTGCCACCTGGTTCCTATCTTGATCTCCTGACCTTGCTTCCCTTTATGATGGGCAGTAAGATTAAATAAACCCTTTCCTCTCCAAGATGCTTTTGGTGGTGGCATTTATTATAGCAACAGAGTAAAACAAAAGCAATTAAGCAAAAATTATATCCTAGCTTATATGGGCATCAATTGCTATTATAACAGATTTACATATTTAGTAATATATTTACTATATTTAGTTTTTCTACCTGAAAGGCTAAATATACTCCCCCACACACACACACACATGCACCCATCTCCCTGGGGACTGAACCCAGGGCTTCACATGCTATGTGCTCTATCTACGAGCTACCCATCCTAGACCTCAAGCTGCATCTCATTAGTTGGTTTACTTTTTCTCTTCCCCTTTGCAGACAGGATTTCACTATGTAGCTCGGGTCCATGTTGAACTGGCAACCTTCCTGTCTGAGCCTCCCTCATACTGGGACTGGAGGCTGGACCATCACCCCTGGCTAGACTTTTGTCATTTTCTTTGAGGACAATGGATTCTTTGATTCTAAAAGGATAAAACCCCTTTTATCTTAAGCTGACATTTTTGAAGGCTAATCCTAGCACTCGGGAATCTCAGGCAGGTGGATTGTCCGATCAAGACCGGGCTCTCCTAACACAATGAACCCCTGTTTCAATCATAAGTAAACTGACACTCAGGTTATTTTTTTCCCTTTTCCCTGCTACTGTAAAGAACCTGTCCCTCAACTCCAGTTCTAACTAGGCAGATATTCTACCAATTCTAGACTGAGAATACTTCATACCATAGTGTGTAGGAAGCTGCTGTTATCTGCGCAGTTGCTAGGCAGATAGGCTTCCTTAGTCACTGCCAATCCCGGGGTATATTGGGTGGTGAGCGAACAGCCAATCAAAAGTGAATACGTCACTCTAGACTGTACTTAAGCGGGACCCCTTCCTCAGCTCTTCCCTTCCGCGTCTCTCCACGTTTCTCCACGTGGGTGATAAAGATTAAAAAGCCTCGTTTACAGTAACTACCTGATCTCTGCATCTCGTGATTTCTCCGCGGATGCAAAGCTCTAGGGGGGGCGCGTTAGATCTGGTGCCGAAACCTGGGAGATTCCACGCACGGTTTTCCCAGGCGGCAGAAATCTCTACGCGTTAGCGGAAAAACCCTGAGCTTCGAGGACGGTTAAAAGACTGTCGATGTGCGGGGTCACCTCTGGAAGGTATGCTTGGGATAGAAACCTTCGTTGCGGGTGGATATTCACCCATTACCACCGCAACAATAGCTAGCCTCCTGTTTGCGTTGCTTTCAGCTATTAGGGCAAGTCAAGAGGTTTCAAGAGAGGTCCGTTCCAGGCTATCAGAACCAGAGTGTGTTAGTGTGAGCCGGCGGCGGCATCAGGCCAAGGAGCCTGGAGGGATAGAGTACTCAAAAGGAACAAGGGCTACTGCAGAGCCCATCAAGCTTGAGGACCCTCCGCCGGATGGTGGAGAGAGAACGAAGGTCAAAAGGACCCCCCTGTATTTCATTAAGGAGCCTGACTCCATAGAACTGGGCAGCTCCGAGGAGGAAGTAGCCGCTTGTGAAAAGTATAGCCGTTCTGAGATAAGACTAAGAAAGATCTTAAGTCACTCAGCCCAGCCCCACCGACCTCGCCGGAGCCAGCGGCTCGCTCGGGCTCGAGGGTCCCCTGCCGTGCTTCTCGGTTCGGGCTGTGGGAACAGACACACTGCAACAGGGCCTGGGTCAGACCGGTTGCAGAGGCGTCTGCACTCTGCTACGTGTGGCGGCTTGCAGCCCGGCAGAGCAAGGGAGCTTGCCGCAAAAGGCAGACAGAGGAGGGAGGCAGTCTGCCCTGGGAAGCTGCCTTCCAGCTGCGGGCACACAGAGAGTGTCCTGCGGGCTCAGAGCAAGCAATGCCAGTGATGGAGATGATCTTTGAGGATGTCATGGCTGGGTGCCGTGCAGCCATTGTCCCTCGTAAGAACAAGAGGATACAAGATTGGCTGAGGGCCTGCTGTGGCCCGGGGTGGGAAGTTTTTTGTGTTTCCTTCACAGGTGAAAACAATTTAATTTGGGCCCGTGGCACATGGCAGCGCGTGCGCGGTCGCGATGGCGGAGCGTGGCCTGGAGCCGCTTGCCCTCCCCCCCCCCCCCCCCCCCCCCCCCCCCGTGCAGACGCGGGAGCCTTCGGAGGATCAGAAAGAAGGAAGCTGGATTACAAGATTTCGGCTCTGACTCTTCTGCCATTGTGGCTGAGTATATCGCTGTGGGATTTGGTCAAATCTTAAACTATTCCAGAGGTTTTTAGTTCAAATTTAAGGTTTTAAATAAAAGCAAAATGGTTCAGTTCGGGACTGCGCGGGCAGGCAGGCAGGCAGAGGGAGGTTAAGTACATTTACATTTGAATTAAGACACGCAGGCTGCGGCCAGAAGCAGTTTTCGTTCTGAGTCTAAAGACCAGATCCTAACAAGGTAGCTTATATTCAAAGTTGTTAAAAATAAGATTCCTTAGATTCCTTTAATATGTGTTACAATCATTAGAGAATAAAATTGGCTTTTATCCGATATTCTCATGAGACAAAAAAGATTGGTTATTAAATTAATCCAAAATAAAGTTCAAATTTAAGATTTATACAGCCTAACATGTCTTATCCAGCTACCATTTCAATAAATGTTTACATAAAAAATATTTTTATACCATTCCTTTACATTTCTGGTAGAGGTAAAAGGTTTATAGGTAATAAATTTATTCATAATGTTTAAGAGCCCATGGAACAATATTTGTTAAAAAATAATTGCTTCAAAAAATGGGTAATGTTTTATATTTTACATATATATACAAATTTTGTTACCTTAATACAAAAAGGGTAAGAGGTTAAATCTTTTGGTGTGTATTATTCATTGTGTGATATTTGATTAGTGGATTTCTCTAAAGAAAATTTTTTCTACAAGCTATTGCTTCAATATAGCGAGCTTTAAAAATTTTTAAAATACTTGTTACTCCAAAAAAGGATTCAAAGACAGTGTCTTTCAATATTTGAGATAAATTAGGGGTAGAGAAATAGCTCAGCCATTAAGGCTGGACTTAATTTAAAATATAAAGGTTAAACTCCCAGCGGCCACGTGGTGTCTCACAACCATTTGTGGTGGGGATCTAACGCCATCTTCTGGCTTGTGAGTGTACATGCAAAGAAAAATAGTTTACTTTTAATCTTGATTTACTCTTAGTGATTTTTAAAAGTTGTTAAGAGATATTAATTGACTAAAACCTCATTTTAAGCTTACCATAAGAGGATTTAAAACCTTTGTTTAATGTTTTCAAAGGGATGTAAATCCTAGATTAAAACATGTGTATTTTCTTGAGTTTATCTTGCTTCAAAACAATTAAATTATGTGTTGTAGCCACTGTTTAAATGTTAAAAAAGGGGTATATCTGCCTTTGTCTTGTTAAATATGTTTCATAAAGTGCAGAATGTTTCGGCTACAAGATTTAATATCTCTAGCCATTTAAATAACATTAAATTTAATAAGGTGTTTAAAAATACATCTACACAACCGGTGTTGGTGTGTGTAGACCCTTCATTTTTCTTTATGTTATCCAACCTTCAGAATAATTCTGATATCTTGGATCGTAAAAATGTTACATGCTTTTAGCACAAGGCTAGAATGGATCACTAGACCTAGCCTTGGTTGTGCATGTGCCTACCTTTGTGCCCATCTCAGTACATCGTTATGGAGACTTAAAATAGACTTTGGTCAATCAGAGAATTGATTGGCTCTAGCCCATGTGAAGTGGCTCACAGATGTGGCTCAAATAAGCTGTGTGTCTCAGCGACCCCACATCCAGGCGTTACACCTTTAAGATTTGTGAATGATGCATTTACTTAAAGCCATGATCTTTCTGCTTATTTAAAAGGAAAGTGGAATGGGAAGTTGGACCAGGTATAACAGCCATTACAAATCCGGATTTCCAACCTTGATGGAGTGCGGATGGAACCTGTTTCCTGTGGAGATTTTACTTCTTAAATTTCTTCTGCCTCTTTCTTTCTTTCTTTCTTTCTTTCTTTCTTTCTTTCTTTCTTTCTTTCTAAAGAGCGGGAATAGGCCTGCTTGATATACAGCCCTATGATGTGAATTAGTATTCATAGATGGTTGGTTTGTAAGTTCAGAGCCCAGCAAAATAAGTGACAAGGTAGCTTAAAGCCTAAGCACTCGCAGCCTTAGAGCAAGAGCATCCCTCCCTGAAATTTGACGATCTAGGCTAGAAAATAGCCTATGACAGAGACACTCTCAGTCTATGCACACCAGGGGTTTGGCCCATTGCACTGGGGTAGATGAGAGGTCTTGTCCAGTCAGCTCTTGCCTAAATAATTGTGGTACCTAATAATAGGTTGACAGCCTTTGCACCCCTGGGAGCTATATATACTCCATTGCACAGGGATGGGTGTCAATTCTCTTTATATTTTCCTTAGCCCTTAGCACCCAGAGGACTCGCTTCCATCGCACCTGGTTAGGGTAAGGAAAAATTCTTCGGGCTGTAAGCTCTTGATCGCTTATTCCCCCAAGATGGAGTTTGCTTGATCGGGTTTGAGTTCGAATCTTATTTGGTACTACATTTAATCGGCAAAAGGCTGTTTCATATTAATAATTTAAACAGGGGGAGATGTAGGAAGCTGCTGTTATCTGCGCAGTTGCTAGGCAGATAGGCTTCCTTAGTCACTGCCAATCCCGAGGCATATTGGGTGGTGAGCGAACAGCCAATCAAAAGTGAATCTAGACTGTACGTCACTCTAGACTGTACTTAAGCGGGACCCCTTCCTCAGCTCTCCCCTTCCGAGTCTCTCCACGTTTCTCCACGTGGGTGATAAAGATTAAAAAGCCTCGTTTACAGTAACTACCTGATCTCTGCATCTCGTGATTTCTCCGCGGATGCAAAGCTCTAGGGGCGGGGGGCGTTAGAATAGTGTATCATTCTACTTGAAATACATTAAAAAAAAAAAAAAGTGACAAAGACCTTATTAGGAAACCTTTGCTGAAGACTGAAGCCTTCAGTGAGAAGTTACGAGAGCGAAGACCCTGGAAAGTTTTCAAGCACAACTGTATGGTCAGCCGAAGGGAGCAGCGTCCATGGGCTGTTCTAGTGGAGTCTGGAAGATGCAAGGAACACCAATGGACATGCAGACAGTGGAGCTTGCAGAAGGAAGAAACAAGACTCATCAGGAACAGACAGCGGCCAGTCGTGTGCTATTTTAGTCAAGAATCTAGCTTTACTTACCCTACTGTCCTGAGAACTGAGAGAAGCTACATTTAAAGATAATGGTCTAACTTTTGGCAGAACTTTCAAGGCAGAATGGCAGTATTCTGGCTGTGGCTGAGCAGCTGTAGCTGACAGATCGGCAGTACTTGCAGAGGCTGGGAGAATATCAAGGGTCTCCTCAGGGTTAGCACGTCTGATACACACCTTAAGCTGGCATCAAAACTTGACAATGTCAAACCATCCTCCACACGGTACCAGTGTTGATGGCACCACTCCATAGGCAAAAGCCTAAAAAAATAAATCCCAAGACTGAGGAAGACATGGAGAACCACTATAGGGCAGGGTCTGATGGGTCATGAAGACCCAAGGATACTGAAGATGTCAGGACTGTGGAGCACTGGTCAAGGAGAGCTGCAGGTGTGTAGGACAGCCAGCCTCAGGAAGAATCTGTATGTGCTGGAGTGGTGGGTACATTCCAGCCTACTGGAGCCTGTTAGATTTCATCGTGAGTTCTAAATGTTGAGCACAGAGTTACAGGGTTTGGTATTTACCCTGCTAGAGTTTGAATTTGTTTTGGTGGGAATGCTTTATGCCATTCTCCTATTTTGAAATGGGGATATTTATTTTGTCCCAATATATTAGCTTGATTTTTTAAATTTATTTTATAGACGGCATTGTGAAGAGAGTTTGTATTTCTTAAAGTGTTGGGATTTTTAAAGATATGGGAGTTGTTCAGGTTGGATAAGTTTATGAGATTAACAATGAAAATTTGAGGACTAGGGGTGGAAGTTATGACTTTAAATGATGTATTGTCCCGTCAAGCTGATCAGATAAGGGATGGTTGCAACACGTCTGTGGGCACGCCATGGGTGATTATCTTGATTATGGTAACTGAGGTGGGAAGACCCACCCAAGGTGATGCACCACCTGCTAGGCAAGGAATGCTGAAATGCGCGAGAGTGGAGAATATCGGCTGAGCACACGCGTGGGTTTGTTTTTCTCTGCTCTGACTACCGGTACAGTGTGGTCAACAGTCCTGTGCTTGTCATTGTGACTTCCTGCAATGACCAGACTGTGGCTAAAATACGCCCTTTCTGGGCTGGTGACATGGCTTAGTGGGGAAAGGCTCTTATAAAGCATGATGACCCAAGTTCAACCTCTAGGACTCACAGGGTAGAGGGAAAGAACAGACTCCCAAAAGGTGCCATGGCCCATGCATGCCCTACCCTCTAATGAATAAGTAATACATAGAAAATAAACTTTCTCTCCTTAGTTGCTTTTATCAGAGGATTTTATCACAGTAACAAAAACATAATTATGACATGAACAATTCATCTTCTGGTAGTCAGTTCAATTAGCTCATAAAATGTGGAAATACTTGAGCTAGATCACAGGCAGCTGCACTCACAGCCTCCCTGGAGGAACTGCCTATACTTACATGCACCTTCCTATACAGACACTGTCCTGGTGCACTGTAGGGCATGGTGTTCAGGCTTTTAAAATAGGATTTGTCTCTTGTCTCCCTCACTTGAATATAGATTCTTCAGGACTGGCCTGCAGTCTCTCCCGGCCCCTCCTAAGTGCTTGGCTCCCCAGGCATACCAATGTAACCTTATCCTCATTCAGGCTACTGGACCACTGCCTCTGCTTTGTAGCTTCACTAGTCACTTCACAGAGAGCAGGCTTATCTTTGAAGGTATTTTTCTACTCATACACAAAAGTGTAGTGGATTTTTAAGAGGCTATGTGTCTAATAGGAAAACATTTCTTATTAAAGGCCCAAGGAAGAAATGTAACTAAGAGCATTGCTGCTGCTCTTGCAAAGGGCTCCAGTTCGGTTCCCGTGAGCCATGTCAAATGGCTCACAACGGCCTGGAACTGAAGCTCTAAGGGATCTAACACCTTCTGACCTCCCCAGGTAACTGCATGTCATCATGCATAGGTGCACACACGCACACCCTTGGACACAGAAGGGGAACAGTGAAGGGAGGGGGGGAAGGGAAGGAAGGGAGGTGGAGGGAAGGTGTCTTAGTTAGGGTTTCACTGCTGTGAAGAGACAACTGAGCAAGGCAATTCTTAGAGCATTTCATTGGTGCTGGAGAAGGAGCTGAGAGTTCTATATCTTGATCCAAAGACAGCCAGAAGGAGACTCTCAAAGCCCACCCCTACAATGATACTTCCTCCAACAAGGCCACACCTCCTAATGGTGCCATTTCCTGTGTGCCAAGCATATTCAAACTACTACATGGGGTAAAAATAAATCTTAAAAAGGGGAGGTGAACTTCTAGTCCATATGTAGACAATTTCACCTTAAAGAAAACTGTGCGAAGGCCAACTATGTTATGTGTATCACACAAGGCAGTTGGAAACAGAAGGGAACAGGGGCATGATAGCATTGTCTCTACTTCTAGCAGTTGGAGAGACAATGCCTAAAAGTGACATTTTCTGAATCAATGATGTACAAGTGAATTATTATTAATACCACATTACTATAATTATTATTATTACTTACATCTTGTTCTATCATCTAAGTTAAAGGAAACTTAAAGATTACATGCTGTGTAATTCCAATTATGTGCAAATATTTTGTTTGTTCTGTTTTTTGAGACAGGGTCACTCTACATAGCCCTGGCTGTCCTGAAACTCACTCTGTAGACCAGGTTGGCCTTATACTCAGAGATCTACCTACCTCAGCCTCCTAAGTGCTAGGATTAAAGTATGTGCAACCATGCTATCTATCTATCTATCTATCTATCTATCTATCTATCTATCTATCTATCTATCGGAAGACTATATCAGGGGACAGCTTGAAGAAGGACTCAGCTCTCTCCTCTCCTTCCATATGGGTCATGACACTCAAGCTCGGGTCACCAGGTATGGTGACAAGTGCCTTCACCCGATAGCCATCTCACCAGCTCCCAATAATCTACTTCTGAAATGAGTGAATTTTAGGAATGTAGAGAAGCTAGGGGTCACAAGGAGGTAGGGACTGACTGGGATGTAGGCAGGAAACAAGTGAATGTAGATACACAAAAGTAACGTGAGGAAACCTGAGGATCTTAAAGGGTGACTGAGGAGGACCTAGAGGAGGATGGACCTGTGCAGGATGTGTCACTGGTTAAGGTCCCCCAAACCTAATTTTCATGAAATTAAGAATGAACCACTACAGACAAAATAGAACAGTATCTCAAAGCAGTAGAAGAAGTGGCAAACTGGCCCTATGGATACTTGCTGTCAAGAGAGGAAAGGGCACTCACGGAGTGGGAAGGGTAAGTCTACATCTGATCTTACCAAACCCTAAAAACATCGACTTCCCTGGTTTGCTATCTGAGTTTAACTTTCCCAAGGATGTACCTGTATAAGCAGAGGTGCTGAGAAATCCAACTCACCCCTCCACTGCCTGGGAAGAACAGGGCTTGGAACAGCAGGCGGTAGTCGAGTCCAGGAGGGCTTAAATACTGCAGGCTGTTTCTTTTTTTTTTTTTTTTTTTTTTCGAGACAGGGTTTCTCTGTGTAGCCCTTGGCTGTCCTGGAACTCACTCTGTAGACCAGGCTGGCCTCGAACTCAGAAATCCGTTGTTTTTTTTTTTTTTTTTTTTACGCTGCAGGCTGTTTCAAACAACCTCTGAGCGAGCAAACAGGACTGGCGTGAAGTGAGCCTGTCCAGCTAAGGACACAGGTAATATCCATGGGCGTGGGAGGTCTGTGAGAAATGGATTTCACCACAGATGAGGAATTAGCCCAGCTGGGGCTGAAGGCTACATTCACAGTGACTGTGAGGTAAGACCTGGGCATACACGCTGTGGTATCATAGGTGAATGAGGAAACTGAGGGCTGTCCTGAGTGGCCAAGAGGATGAGGAAGCAGTGGCAGATTGAGTAAGAAATGATGACAGGAAGGTGGTGATAAAAGAGAGTACACCAAGGATCCGTGTCCCGCTCCCAGGGAGACGCAGGCATGAGTGTCAAGCTTTGTGTGGTTTAGGGTGGCTTGGGAGGTGATGAGATGTCAGTGCCCAGGAGGACAGTGGGATGTGGACTGTGGTTTGACAGTGTCTGTTCTGACAGCCAGCCTCGCTTTACGGAGTTAAAGGAATTAAGCTGCAAAGGTTTTTTTTTTTTTTTTTTTTTTTTTTTTCCCTAGTGTGTCTGCACTACCAGTTACTACCTGTACCTGGGTTTACCTGAAAGGGGTGGGGGGGGGCTGGAAATGAATAGGGCAGAGGGGCGAGAGAAGAATGAAGCCAAGTCAAGGTTCTGATAGAGGCTCCGAGTTTAAGAATAAGCACAGTGTATATAAAGGGAAAAACCACAAACCCCACCCCCTGCCTCAGCTGGAGCATGTTGCAGAGCAAGGTCAGTGCAGGCAGCCCAAGCAGCTGAGTTCCCATGGAAACCTGCAACTGCAGCCAGGGCAGCTGTCCCTGTCCAGGTTGAAAAGACCTGTCCTGGCAAACGTTCAAGGTCTGCTTAGCCTGCTCAAGGCTGGGAAGGCTACAACTACCCACCCATGGAAAGTAAGAGACAGCTGCTAGACTAACTTTTGTGATTTTGTAAACTTGTAGTGGAGAAAAGATGGCATGGCGGATAGGCTTCCCACAGGGGAGCGAAAGGATTGGGTGTGCACCTTACACTTCCTCCTGATATCTGCACGAGTGCAGAAGTAGGTGGGGGAGGGGTTGACCTGTGATCTGGGTGCATGAAGCTGAGCTCAGCCCAGAGACCTAGCTACTGTGGGGGCAAGAGCATATGCCTGAGAATGCTCAAGAAAGAATGGTATGGAGGGGTAGGGGGAGGGAGTACAGGCAAGAGGAAGGCAGCATTGGGGTCTGTGCTGGCTGGTTTTATGTAACCTGACACAAGTCAGTCACCTGAGAGGAGGGAGCCTCAATTGAGAAAGTGCTTCCATAAGAGCAGGCAGTAGGCAAGCCTATAGGACATTTTCTTAATTAGTGATTGGTGAGGAAGGGCCCAGTGCATTGTAGGTGTTACCATCCCTGGGATGCTGGTCCTAGATTCTATTTAAAAAGCAGGCTGATGAAGCCATGACCAGCAAGTCGGTAAGCAGCACTACTCCAAGGCGTCTGCATCAGCTCCTGCCCAGGTTCCTACGATGCCTGAGTTCCTGTCCTGTTGTCCTCTGATGACTGTGATGGCCATTCTTGGTTGTCAACTTGACCATATCTGGAATTAACTAAAACCCCTAAATGGGACACACTGGTGAGGAGTTTTGCTTAATTTGAAGTGGGGAAATCTGCTTCTAATCTGAAGACACACCTTTAATCCAGATCTTTTGAGGCAGAAAGACTTACCTCTAATCTGGGCCATGCCATCTGCAGGAACCCTATGTAAGGACATGGAAGAAGGAAGGTTTTGCTCTTTGCCTGTTTCCTCTTGCCTTGCTACCAAGTCTTCATTGCCCTTAGAGTCGACTTCTTTGAGATTCAAGTGTATACTGAAGACCAGCTGAGACATCCAACCTCATGGACAGAACAACTACTAGATTCTTAGACCTTCTATTTATAGGTGGCCATTGTTAGATTAGGTGGACCACCGCCCATAAGCCATTCTAATAAATCATATTCATATATATATGTATATTATTTATTTATTTATTTATTTATATATTTATGAGGATTCATTCTGTAAATTCTGTTACTTTAGAGAACCCTGAGTAATATATGAACATCAATGTAAAAATGTAACCCTTTCTTATTTGTTTGGTTTTTTTTTTTTTTTTTTTCGAGACAGGGTTTCTCTGTGTAGCCCTGGCTGTCCTGATACTCGCTCTGTAGACCAGGCTGGCCTCGAACTCAGAAATCCGCTGCCTCTGCCTCCCAAGTGCTGGGATTAAAGGCGTGCGCCACCACTGCCTGGCAATGTAACTCTTTCTTACCCAAGTTGCTTTTGGTCCTGATGTTTCATCAATGGTGACTAACAGCAGAGCTATCTGGGGCTTTCCATAAGTTATGTATGCTGCTTGACCAGATAAAATTCAGTTTCTGAAGTAAGGAAGGAAATAGGTAGGTCCAGAACAGACAAGGATCCAGGGCCATTTGGATAAGGAAGGGAAGAGATAAGATCCGTACAGTGATGAGAATGCCAGTGTGGAAGAACAGTGCTCAGACTTGACTTGGGAAAAACTACCTTGAGGAAGTTGAAGAGATGAACAAATAAGTATTAAGAAAAACAAAATGCAGGATGTAGTAGCTCACATGTGCATCTCAGCAACCAGGGGGCAAAGGCAGGAGAATTACCTCAAGTTACCTGCTTGGGTACAATGTGAGAATCTGTCAGAGAGAGAGAGAGAGAGAGAAGGTGGGGAGGGAATGAATGAATCTGTAGCTTTGTAGGGTTTAGATAGTTCTGGAACTCTCATCATCTAAGTTGAATAATTCCTAGACAAATTTTTAAATTGCTTAACCCTGGAGCAGGGACCACCATAGAAACCCCTGATGCATCCACATGAGAGGGTAATTTGTCAGTTAAGTTTCAATGGCCCTGCCAGTGCACACAGTAAGGACATGGAGACAAAACAATGGTTGAGTCCCTGCTTCGGATACCAACTGTCCCAGAAAGTAACGTGATCTCAGGGAGAGGAAGCTGTGCACTAAGCAGAAGAGTCTGCAGCTGTCAGTGGGCAGGCAAGGCAAGCGGCAAGGGGTTAGCAAGCGCAGGCCGGGCTACAATGGGTGCCAGTAAGTTCTAAATGAAAGCCTCTTCTATCCTCACCCCAAAGGGAGAGGCAGCTTGAAGCAAAGATGGACAAAGATGCTTCCTGCTTGCTTCAGAATGGAGGACACCATGCTATGTGAAATAAGCTGAACAAAGAAAGACAACTCCTACAAACCATACATGTGCAATTAAAAAAAAAACCCTCAAAAATACAGATAGAGAGAATTCAACAGCTGTTATCACAGGCTGGGTTAGGGGAAGGAAACAGAAAGCAGATGGAAAGACATAAAATGAACAAGTATGGGTATCTAACGTACCATGTGAGGGCTAAAGCTAGTACTACCAGCTGGGTCTGGTGGCACATGCCTATAACCCTGGCACTGGGTAAGCTGAGACAGGAGGATTGCTGCAAGTATGGGGCTGGCCTGGGTTCACTGAGTTCAAGGCCAGCATGGACCTGTCTCAGAAAAAAACAAATCAAAACAATTATTTAAAGTAGATCAAAATGTCTGAGGGGCTCTTGCTAAAGAAGTGTATTACAGGTGCTCCAATCACAGAGAAAGGAAATGTGAGCTGACAGGTCCATTCATTTGTTTTACTACAGAGATCACTGTTTCTGTATTGCAGAACATGTTGTAAACCTCACAGAACCACTTTAAAATCACTCAGGAGCACAGCAGTCCTGTGCCTTACACATGCATGGCTTTGGATGCTCTTGGCTTTTAACTTCTCTCTCCATTCTAGAAGAAGTCGACCTACTCTTCCTTGCCCAAGTAATTTCCATCCACACACAATCTAGGTAGCTAATCACAGACTAGCTTTAGCATTGCAACACACACAGACACACACAGACACACACACACACACACACAGACACACACACACACACACACACACACACACACACAGCTTACTTAGCATCCTAGCCTGTAACAGATAGGTATTCAATTACTCTTCTGTATTGTTTTTCCACCTTGATGCAGGCATGTTCAGCTCCACAGGTGGTGGGGAGGGGTGGTCCCATTTATCATCAGACATTCAGGAGCATCTCTACACCACTCCTCCTCCTGCTCCTCTTATGTACCAATCAAAAATGTCTCTTGGGGGAGTGGAGAGGTGGCTCCATTATTACGAGTGCTTATGACGCTTGTGGATGACCTGAGCTCGGTTCTGTGTGGGAAGCCATGGCAAGGCCTTACTCTTGGCAAACACTCATCCTTGGCTCTCCTATTTACTATTCTTCTTTCTGCTTACCTTCCATGCTTCACTTGCTGTATTTTCAGTTCTCAGAGGCCTCATAGCAACTCACCTTAGTAACCCTTCCTCCTGACCTTTAGATTTAGCCAACATCCTGCTAGATAGATGTTTTTAGAACCCCTGGTAACAGCAAGGCTTTGTGAGAACAACAGGTATAATCTAGTTAGACCCCACAGCTGCAGCTAGCTTCCTCCACCTGCAAAGCTCCTTTCCCTTCTTGCCCCTCCCCATATCCTGTTTTCAGAGTATATAACCTGTGTGAACAATAAAATCTTTGCCAGCTTGATCCGACTTCTTGACTTGCTGTGCCTCCTTATTTTCTCGAACATCTCAGTCCTCTCCACAGGGAGAGGGGGTCCCACTTGATTGTCCAGCTGGACTGGACAGTTCCAAAAACAATAAACACACACACACACACACACAGAGAGGAGGCAACTCACAACCACCTATAACTCTAGTTCCAAGGAATCTGATGTACTCAGGCCTCATGGGCACCTGTACAAACTTGGTGCACATAAATTTACATAGGCAAGCACAAATACACACACAAATAGGTAATGAATAATCCTTTTTTTAAAAAAAATTTATTTCCTGGGCCAACAGGATGGCTCACTATGTAAAGACACTTGCGTCTATGCTTGAAGTCCTGTGCTCCATCCAAGGCCCACACGGTGGTGGAACAAGTTCCTGGAGGTTGTCCTCTGACCGCCACACTCCTGCCATGGCACTCGTGTCTACACACATACGCACACCATTCCAATAAATAAAATGTAATAATTTTTAAATGTCCCTAGATGTTGTCACATGTCCCTGGGGGGAACAAAAGCACCCTGGCACTGTTGGGATAATTATCATACATATTAATATTTCAACACCGCCTCATATGAAAGTCAAGAAGAGTAATTAGACTTACATGTCAGGCTACATTAAAGGACTAAAACTAATGACGCCTGCATTTCAATATTTAATATTCTGTGTTGGGGTTGCAATGTACAATTTCAAGAGATCTTGGTTTATTAAGATGGTGGTCAGGTGCTTACCTGTCAACGGTATACAAGACAATGACCGCATTGGTCTGAGCCACACACACAGGTAGGCTGGACAAAGCAGCC
This sequence comes from Arvicanthis niloticus, assembly GCF_011762505.2. NCBI lineage: Eukaryota > Metazoa > Chordata > Mammalia > Rodentia > Muridae > Arvicanthis > Arvicanthis niloticus. Next base: position 12,786,803 of record NC_047666.1, on the reverse strand, counting down.
AGTGCACGGCAGTGGGAAGAAAGCACCCACTCCCAGATCCAAGTGACCATTGTTTCCTACTTCACCTGTCTCAGTCCCATGTCACCACTGAAGGGGAAACCATGCCATCCATCCACAGCATCCTTCCTTTCCCATGTCCACAGGGTAGGCAGGGCCTCACCCAACTTCACAAGCAAGTAGTTACCCACACAAAAGCACAGAAAGTGCCGATTGCTGAGCTTCCCCCAACATTCCCTCTATCACCTCAGCCAGGGTTTTGCAACCGGACCTTGGACAAGAATCACTTGAGGGTATGAAGCAATGCAAATCCCTTACACTTTGTGCCCAGAATGTGACACCTGACAGGGTGAGACGAGGACGCCCACTTTCAAGCAAGCTCTCATGTAATGTGGGCACAGCACTTTCAAGCAAGCTCTCATGTAATGTGGGCACAGCACTTTCAAGTAAGTTTTCCACGGCAGAGATAAACACATGGAATGAACAGGTTTTGGCCTGAAGGCTGTCCAGATTCCACAAACTGAGCCAAGATATACGGGTCTGTCTTCTATCTGCACCCTACTGTTGTGGCTAATGAATCCTTCATGATGCCAAGGGAGGGCTTTTAATCCACACCAATGGGATCCCTCTGATGTAAAGGGGGGATCGTTACAATCACTCAATTCTCTGCTCTTTACAAGTCTAAAATACTAAGGCAGTGAATTCTGATCCCTTGGAACACTCTCTAAAAACATTCATCCTCCAAAGTGAGAATGTGACTCATGGACACAGATGGTGCCTCTCCTATATCTTACCCAGTACTCCCTGGGGCCTGCCTTTTCTGCCTTCCTCGATTAAGACCCTTGATAAACAGCTTATTACCTCTCAACCTGCTCATCTGCTTTGCTGCTTGACTTCCCTGCGCTGGAGACAGCCACTGACATCAGTCAATGCACCTGCTCTCCGCACTAACCTAGTGTAGCAGAACAGAGGGGCTGCCTCTATGTAAATGCTGGGGCCGTGCAGCTGCAGAAGCATCTCCTGCAGGAGGACCTAACTGAGGACTGCCTGAGAGACCAAGGATTGCTAGTTCAAATAATGCCAGCCAATCAGGAACTGCTGTTTAGAACAGATACTTTCTTGGGACCAGTGGGGGCTCGGGTGGAGGGTATTGAAGGAGCTTGCAGCAGTGCTCAGATGAGCTTGCTGCTGTCTTTCTCACCTGCTCTGGAGTCTGTGTCCTTGACTCTGTGCCAACTCTTTCCCCAAATGCTAAGAGCAGGTAGGGTCAGGTGGAGAGCCGTCCAGGGCACAGGCAACATTGTAGGAGATCGCTAGGTAAGAGTTCTGTCCTTAACGTTCACTGTTTGAACTCAGGAGCCTAAGAGTGCCACTGTACAAAAGGCACTTAACAGGCACTGCTTGGCTGAAGGGACTGACCAGCAGCTTTGCAACTGGACCACCCTGAAAGTGCACCCAAATCCACCTGTATCCATCATCACCAAATCCACACACAACCATCATTGCATGTTTCTTTTCTATTCATTTATTTATCTATGCATTTGTTTGTCTTTGTCTTTTCGAGTCAGGGTTTCTCTGTGTAGCCCTGGAACTTGCTCTGTAGTCCAGGCTGACCCCCCAACTCAGAGATCTACCTGTCTCTGCTTCCCACGTGCTGGGATTAGAACTGTGTGTCACTACCACCCAGCTAAAGTATAGGCTTTTTGTTTTTCAAGACAGGGTTTCTTTGTGTAGTTCTGGCTTTCCTGGAACTCACTATATAGACCAGCTTAACATTAAGTTCACAGAGATCTGCCTGCCTCTGCATCCCAAGTGCTGAGGTTAAAGGTCTGCACCATTACTCCCGGCTCACTGGATGTTTCTTAAGTGTCCAGGTTGTACATAAGACCCCTTGAATGGGAGAGGAGGGAGGCACAGGCAAACAAATCAATGGCTGTCCCACATAGGAGTACGGACAGGCCTGGGAGCAAAAGCTAGGTCTGCCTGGCGCTGCCACCTTCCTCAGAACAGGAAAGAGTTGAAACACTCAGCTCTCTGTCAATTTGATGTGGGCCAAGTCATGGCTGGAGTAATTTCACTAGTTGCAAAAATTCAGGTTGGGCAATAACTTTCTATTGCTTTTCTTCCTTCCTGGGATGACAGAATCCTCACTCGTCTGACTTTCCAAAGTAAGAATGGTAAATAGCTTGGCCAGTCGGATGGGCATGAGAATGTTGGGGGCATGAGAATGAGGGAGAGAAAGGACACGAGAGTACATGGCAGAAGTTAGTCTAAAGACCTCCAGAAAGGAAAGAGTGGGCAAGATCTTTTTTAAGTTCCAACACGCACACAGAGAATACAACAATGTTTATTTTGGGCTGGGCTTGAGGATAGACAGCCATGAGTGGTGGAGAAGGGAATAGTTCTGGCAAGTGAGGACTGGGAAGGAAAGGTAGAAAAGAGAACAAAAATTCGTATCACAGTCTCCCTTCCTCTGCCCACTGGAGCTTGGTGGTTTCAGAGGAATGCTACAGAGAGAGAGGGGGGGGAAGGGGGAAGGGGGGAGGGGGGTAGGGGGGAGACGGGAGAGGGGAGAGGGGAGAGGGGAGAGGGGAGAGGAGAAGTAAAAAAGGTTCTGCAAACTGGATTTTAAAATGTTGGGGGTGGGGCAGAACAAACTGAAATGTGTGTTTGGGTTTAAATACACTTCAAAGTCTCTGTGAGAAATTTCTCTCACAGGATTGTGGTAGGTCTAGTTTAAATCAGGAACTGGGGAGTAGGGGTGGTCAGAACTGGCTGACCAGATGCCAGATGAGAGAGAGGGGAGGAGAGGGGAGAGGGGGAGGAGAGGGGAGGAGAGGGGAGGAGAGGGGAGGGGAGGAGAGGGGCGGAGAGGGGAGGACAGGGGAGGAGAGGGGAGAGGGGAGAGGGGAGGAGAGGGGAGAGGGGAGAGGGGAGGAGAGGGGAGAGGGGAGGAGAGGGGAGGAGGGAGGAGAGGGGAGAGGGGAGGAGAGGGAGGAGAGGGGAGGAGAGGGGAGGAGAGGGGAGGAGAGGGGAGGAGAGGGGAGGAGAGGGGAGGAGAGGGGAGGAGAGGGGAGGAGAGGGGAGAAGGGAGGAGAGGGGAGAAGGGAGGAGAGGGGAGACGGGAGAGGGGAGACGGGAGAGGGGAGAGGGGAGAGGGGAGAGGGGAGAGGGGAGAGGGGAGAGGGGAGGAGGGGAGATGGGAGGAGGGGAGAGGGGAGAGGGGAGAGGGGAGAGGGGAGAGGGGAGAGGGGAGAGGGGAGAGAGGGAGGAGAGAGATAGAGAGAGGCCCTCGAGCCTGCCTACCCACTATAAACCATTACAGCCCCAACTTGGAGATCCTGTTTTGAATCCAAGATCTGGCCCCCACCACTACCTTTCCACAGAGGAACCCAGTTGGAAGTACAAAAGGTTCTGCAAACTGGATTTTAAAACGTTGGGGGTGGGGCAGAACAAACTGAAATCAGTCTGAAGGGGGTGGAGGATAGAAGTTTGGGGGAAGGAACTGAGGGGGACCATCAAAGTACACTGTGTGTATGAATGAAATTCTCAAAAATTAATAAAAATATTCTGCTTTTAGAAGTGTAAGATTTCTACTGAAATGTACAACTCAGGGTTCTCTCAAGGCATTGGGGGTACTTTCTTTGCTTTGTAGGTCTTGTTTTGAGACAGCATCTTTCCCATTACTCCAGAATGACTTCAAATTCAGGATCCTCCTGCTCAGTCTCCTGAGTGCTGGAATCACAAGTGTATGCCACAATGCCAGCATGGGCAGACCCATCTTTAGTAGGCAAATGTGTGGCTTGTATCTTACCTACTATCAAGGGCTGGACCACAGCATCTTACAGTGCACAGATGTGTGTTTGGGTTTAAATACACTTCAAAGTCTGTGTGAGAAATTTCTCTCACAGGATTGTGGTAGGTCTAGTTTAAATCAGGAACTGGGGAGTAGGGGTGGTCAGAGCTGGCTGACCAGATGCCCCTGAGGCCAGCCACAAACCAGGAAGCCTCTTAGAATAGCAGCAATAGCGGGTATAGCAGAAAGAACTCTGAGGCCAACAGAGACCTGGTCTTCATTCTGTTCCCTGCAGAGGTCAGGAGGGACAGATGCTGAGGAACGCTCAACAATACAGGAAACGAGCAGCAGCGGCCACACAGGATGCAGCCATGCCACAGCTCTGTGTCCACGGTGTCAGAACACCGTGAGCTGGAGGCCGCAGATGTCCACTTTGCTTTCTGAAACAATTTTATACTTAGAGAAAGACTGCAAGAACGATACTTATATTTTCATCTACCCTTCACCCAGATAGCCGCCCCCCCTTGGTTAATAGATGTGCTGCCGTTCTGTTAGTATATAATATGCATAATTTATTTAAATGCCTGAAAGAAAACTGTAGGCACTGTCACACAATAAATATTTTATTTTCCTAGAAATAAAGTCATTCCTTACATGAACACAGTATAATGATCAATGTAGGGGCCTGGACACTGACTCAGGACTAGAGTCTAATATAAAATCTCAGGAGGATTTCTTTGGTAGTTTCAAGCAATGACTTTTGAACAAAAACAGAAACAAAAAATTTTCCAGGATACCATCCAGGATCACATATGAGGCCGAATGTCATGTCTCTTTAGCTTCCTTTAATCTAAAACACTTCTTCACTTATCTCTCATGACCTTGACATTTTTTGAAAAGTTAAGGCCAAGTGTTTTGCAGAATGTTCCCTAGTTGGGGTTCATCTGCTTTTTCTTCACGATCAGATTCCAGTTATGCACTGGGGCCCCCCCCCAGCAGCGCAGTGGGAGGGAGGCTGTGCTTTCCTCTCAGCGTTTTCTCAGGAGGCACACAGTGTTTGCCCAGCCTGGCACCGATGACCCCTCATGTGAATAGTTGGTTAAGGTAGCAAAAGCCAGTTGCTATTTTCTCTTTGTGAACTACTAAGTGACTCGATGGGAGAATCCTAGTGTCTTAGTTATTCTCTTACTGCTGTGAACAGGCAATGGACCAAGGCAACTCATTTAAAAAAAAAAAAAAAAAAAAAAAAAAAAAAAAAAACCTTTAATTGCTTATAGTTTCAGAAGGTGAGACCAGGGCCATCATAGCAGGAAGCATGGCAGCAGGCAGGCATGGTGCTGGGGCAGTAGCTGAGAGCTTACATCCTGATCCTCAAGTTGAAAGCAGAGTTAAAGAAACCGGGCCTGGCATGGGCTTTGGAAATCTGAGCCTGTCCCTAGTGACTCACCTCCTCTAAAAGACCGTATCTCCCAATGCTTCCTACACAGTTCCACCCACTAGGGACGGAGCAAGCATTCAAACATATGAGCCTGTGTGTGTGTGTGTGTGTGTGTGTGTGTGTGACTCTAATTCAAACTACCACACCTAGGAATTAAGTAAAGTTCCTTTTTTTCCCCCATCAGATCTATTTGTTTCTGTAGTCACTGGTAGAGAAAAGGATACACTGTAAGTTAGGTAAGGTCACATTCGCACCTCAGGAATAAGGCTTGTCAGAACAGAGGTGGTGAAAATGAATGGGCAGCTGGGTCCCCTCCCACATTTGCTTCTGGGAACCTCAATCCATGTTCACTCTTAGCTAGTAGGAAACCTGGGTAGGAGCTGGAGAGGCGGCTCAGTAGTTAAGAGCACTTGTTGCTCTTGTAGAGGACTCTCATTCAGTCTCCAGCACCCACACAGCAGCTCACAACCATCTCTAACTCCAGTTCCAGGAGATCTGGTGCCTTTTTCTGGCTTCTGTGAGGAGCAGGCATGCCCATGCCACACATACACACATGCAGGCAAATACTCATACACATAAAATAGAATTTAAAAATTAATAAAAGAAAGAAAACAATATATTCTCTAGCTCGGACCTGAGACTGTACTAGTTGCTGTGTATCTATCAAAGACTTCCTGAGGAATGCAGAAACAAGCACAGATGAACCCAGGGAGCTGACAGTCACACCAATGCCTGTTTTTGTTTTGTGTTTACTTGTTTGTGTCTTTTATTGAGAACACGGAGGGGGCGCTACTCTGTGATTCCGCCTCCTCCTCTAATTTGCTTTATCTAGGAAACATTTCAAGAGGCCAGAGAAGGACATAAGGTGTCTCCGTCTATTACTGTCTGTCTTACACTTTCCGTTTGGTGTGTTTGTCAAGCTGGCTGGCCAGTCTCCTGCCCTGACCCGTCAGCAACCCTGAGGTCCCCAGACTACAGCCACATGCAGTCTTTCTGTAGGTGCTCCATATCTGAACGCAGGCCCTTGCATTTGCACACACTCTTTTCCTCCTCGAGCCATCTCCCCAGCCCGGAACTCTTGTTTTTTACAAAGTTGGAAATGTCAGAGGATATTTAACAGTGGAAAAAAGCTTAGAAAGACGGCCCACAGCACAGGGGTGCCCATTGCCAACACTCTTCTTATCTATATTCTGTCAGTCTTTATGTCACAAGTATTCTACATAAACAGGGTTGAGCTGCCTGTATTAGTCTTCTTTGACCTGAATTCCACTGGGGATGAAGCCCTATAACAAAGGGCTGGAATTTTGTCAATTGTCCCAAGATTGGCCAAACAACTAGAATCCTTCCAGAAGCATAAGAGAGAAGTTAATGTATAACATAGGCTGCCTTTGGATATCAGAGTTTAAATTTCTCATATAGCCTTGGTTGGGAAGGGCTGGTCTACACTAGTATAGAAATTGCTTTGTTTTTTTCAACCTTTATCCCTATCCCTCAGTTTTGTTTTATTTTTTAACTAAGTGGCCTTAAATCCAATGTAATCTTCCTACCTACCAGGCGCCCTGGGTTACAAGCATAAATAACCATGCCCAGACTTGTGGTGGATAGCCCTAGCCTCTTGTTGTCATGGTAACTCCACTCCTGGGAGGGGCTGCGAAGGAAGAGTGAATCTTGTAAACCTTCTGTCCAATCAAATTTGTTAAATAAATCACTACAGCCAGTGATTGGGCAGTAGAAGAGGAGTGGGAGGAGCCAGAGGCAGGAAAAGAGGGAGAAGACAGGAGAGAGAGAGAGGAGGAGAAGCGGGGGAGTTGGCAGTTGGTCGAAGCAGAGGGCAGTTGGTGGAGAGAGAGAAGATGAAGAAGACCTTGACCTAGGAAACCGCAAGTTGTTAAGAGCTCTCATAGCCCGGGAAATAGTGTAGTTTAATGGTAAATCTGCCCAATCTAGGCATGCAGCATTCATTTGTTACTTACTGACTTGTGTCTTTTCTTCTATGGACTTCCCATGGGCGAGAGATTTACCGCAACACAGACTTATAATCCTATAAACATTTAATTAACAAATATTACATACCAGGAACTGAGAATAGAAAAAATAAAGAGGGGATAATCCTTTTCCTCTATGAATATGTCCAAGAACCCCCAAAAACCTAAAGCACCAACAATGAGATTGTGGTCCTCATCGTGAGGGCAAGGAGCCTCAAGTCCATCAGAGGAAATCAGGGGGCCTTCCGGGCGAATGATGAGCCTGTGAGTGCTCCAGGGGACGAAGGATTTTGGAGTGGGTTCCAGATGGAAAGAAGAAGATGCTGGTTATCCAGAGGTGTGCTGGAAGCTTGATACCAGGGGACCTACAGGACAGTGGTCAGAAGACTCAACTAAGCAGGCCCCAGGACATCCGCTCAGTGGCTCTAAGCAGGACAGTGGCGAGAGCAACCTGGGCAGGCACTGGGCAGTCAAGAGGTCACTGAGCTTGTGGTGGTCTGAATGAAAATTCAGCATTAGAAGATGTGGCCTTGTTGGAGAAAGTGTGTCGGAGGGTGAGGCTTTCAGGTTTCAGATGCTCATGCCTGGCCCAGTGTCGCCTTCTCTCTCCGATGCTTACCAAACCAAAGGTGGAACTCTTGGCGCTCCAGCACCATATCTGCTGCATGCTGCCATGCTTCCCACCATGATGACACCATAAGCCAGCCCTAATTAAACGCTGTCCTTTTATAAGAGGTTGTAATGGCGTGTCTTCACAACAAGAGAAACCCTAATTTAGACACTTACGTTTGGTAGTTTGATGCATTTCTATAATGAATTTTAGTCATTTCCACCTGTTCTTCCATCTTGTTAACAAATCCCCCTCCTGCCTCTAGGTCCTCTCTGTGTGTAGTCCACTGGGTTTAATTATTGTTTCTTGTCCCAGTAAAAGCAACTTGTCAGCATCTATGCCACTCAAGAAAATGACACTCCTTCTCTAACAACCTTTAATTACCAATAGTCTCTCAGGGAAGGAATTATAAAATGTTGAGGGGCCCAATCTTATTTGGCAAAAGATTTTAAGTCAGCATTTAGGTAGGCTCCCAAACAGACATAGCAGGTGAAATCATATATGGACTGGGTGTCTGGACATACAGCAAGAAGCAACACAGACTCAGCCTTTGCTTCAGAAGGTCTTACAATCCCACCTGAAACAACAATCGACAAATAAAAAATAAAGGCAGAGAAACAGACCAGTACATCCACCACCAGTGTTGTTATCCCCAGGATGGTGGCTCTTACTAGATTCTATACTGGATACTAGGGTGAAGTGTTACAAGAGGTTTTAGAGCTTTGGGGGCAGAGAATGTTTTAAAAGGCTCCCCTAAAGAAGGAATGCTTCTCTGCCACTGTCTGAATAGGAACTGCAGGGGGTTGGGAGGGCAGATGTCACTAGTGTAGGGACAGCAGGTCCTACCTGGATGGAGATATCTGAGGATAATGTGTTTGAAGGGTCCAGCCCAAGAGGGACAATATGGTGAGGCTGACAGAGAAATGAACAGTCCCTACCATGGGTGCTGAAATTATACTGGAGGAGTAAGAGAGATTCTTCTAAGTGGAACTGAATGTTGAAGAAACCTCTCTTGAAGCTGGACTAGAGATGGAGACACTCCCTCATGAAGCGGTGTGAGACAGAAGGCTGACCATGGAGCCCCAATATCATCATCAGTTCTGATGGGGTATCTTCTGAGGGACTGGACTACGTTACTTGATGCAAAGCCATGGGGACAGAAGCCCCACCTACTACCTCTAAGCCTAGGTCTGAATCCTAGCTCCGCCCTCTGCAACTTCTTACGCCTTTTTTAGCTTAATACCCTCCTTTCTAAAATGAGAAGGAAAATAGTACCAAGTTCACAGCACTATGGTGAAATCAAATGAGCTAGTCTGTGTAACAGTTGTACCCCAGGTGAGGAGACTGAGGAAACTGCTTCTCATGCGGTACAGTCTAGGGAGCAGGAAGCAGGCTTTGAAGACTGAGTCTGACTAGCCAACCTTTTCTGAATTCACTCCTTCCAGCATCTGGGTCTTGGGTATCAAACTCAGGTTATCAGACTTGGCAGCAGAGGTCTTTGCCCACTGAGCCAACTTGCGGAGCCGTCTTTTTATTTTTTAATTTTGTGTGTAGCACACTCCACATACCCACAGAGGCTGGCAGAGGGCATTGCGTGATCCACAGCCAGAGTTATGGGCCGCTCACCGTGAGCTGCCTGGCTTAGATGCTAGAAATGGAATCCTAGTTCTCTGTAAAAGCAGCAAGCTTCCTTACCATGAAGCCAGCTCTCTAGTCCCTTGCCAGGTTTTTGTTTTGTTTTGTTTTTTGTCTTTTTCTTTTTTAACCTTTTTAAAAGGGAGGCTACTAGAAAATTTTAAATTGCAGGTATGGCTCAGGTTGTTTCCACGGGCAGGTGATCACCCAAACAGAAGGAGCATACAGATAAGAACAGCCACAGCCTGTGCAGGAGGATAACCCTGCTGACTGAGCTCTCGATTGCAGAAAATGGCAAGCAAAGAAAAGGGAAGACCAGAAGCCACTTTGTCCTCTTGAACTTCTCGCTGCCTGCCAGTCTAGATAAGGAGAGAAAAACCCGTGGGGGTCAATAACAAGTTAGAAGAAGATGAGAAAGCAGAGGCAGAAGAGGAGACAGGACAGCCAGGAGGGAGACAGTCTCTGTCTACCAGAAACACTGGCTCTGCTTGGTTCTTGCCAAGCATACATAAGCCTGCCATTATGAAAACGATAGTCTTATGGTACCCGATCTTATGGTACCACAGGCCTGTCATCTCAGCACTAGGGAGGGGGGGGCGGGAGTCAAAATTCAAAGCCAGACTGGATTTTGCGAACCCTTATTTGAAAACAAGCACTTTTAAAACTGGCTTCAACGTTCAAAAAATTTACGTATTATTCCTAAAGTAGACCTTCTTCTACTTGCTGTTTGTTGAGCTTGTCAAACCCAGTCACGTGATACTAACCTATTATAACCCCAGATGGTATTAAGCCTGAAGGAGTTCATTCATGATCCAAAAATTCACCCCTGGCTATTTTTTCCTGCTGTGACTGAAGTGTAAAAATGCTTTCTATTGCTCACAAACTCAAACAAGAAAAGGCTTCTCCTATAGGTAAGTTAAATGGACTGGGTGGAGGTTTGTTTGCATTAAGCTGGGTGGAGACTAAGATCAAACTAAGCAGTGGACTAAAGACACTCTCCACATCAAGAGGATCTCGGAGCCCAGCCTTCCCTGTGTTAGGACCCAACGAAAGCCTGGACTCTGGAGGACTGCTCTTCCTGAGGCCATATAGAACAAACAGGGCCAGGCAGAAACTTCCCACTGGAAAAGCAACCCCAGCACCATCATCTGGAAACTGTCGCCTTCATGGTTGAGGATGGAGGAGCTCCCTCCATGGTTAATTCTAAAACTAGAATAAAATAGCTTTGCCCGGGGGTCCTCAGAGTGAGTAATAAACCCATGTAACCCTACTGCCCAGCAGATTCCCGGAAACGCACTCACGCACGCTTTACCAAAGCTGGGCACCAGAGGAGTGACAGCGGCACTATCTGGGGCAGATGAACACTGGAAGCTGCTTAACATTCAACAACTGATCACAGACAAGAGGCACTAAACTTACCCCGTGACCACCATGAGTGACAGCAGTGAACATGCCATAGCCACGGGCAGCACAGGGAGGGCCTCTGTCAGTTAGTGCTTGCAACGAAAGACATACACCGTAGGTTTCCATTTAGGCTTGGTGCGAGAGGAGCAAGTCAGGCCAGGGCAAATGCTAGGAGGGCAGTGACAGGGTACGACACAGGCCCTGCTGGTTTCTGTTCCTTGATCTGAGTGTGGCACATGCTCAGTATGGAAATTTGTTCCATAATACACTTTAGGTGCCTCTCCTCTTTCCTACATACATTTTTAAATGTGGCTGGCGGTCAGAAGAGAACAGAGGTCTCTCCTACTGTGTGGGGTCTGAAAACTGAATTCAGGTCATTAGGCAGCAGGCACCTTAGCCCACTGAGCCATCTCCCTGGCTGTGTGTGTGTGTGTGTGTGTGTGTGTGTGTGAGAGAGAGAGAGAGAGAGAGAGAGAGAGAGAGAGAGAGAGAGAGAGAGAATATGAATGTATTTGTTTATATCTATCAAGACAGTGTCTCCTATACCCCAGCTGACTTTTTAAGTTACTCTACAGCAGCGGCTGATCTTGAACTCCCGACCCTCCGGCCTCTATCTCCCAAGTGCTGAAATGAACAAACCCGTTCCAAGTACCTATGCAACGTTGAAACAGGAGCAGATGTCGTCTGGTGTTCAGGTAAGCAAATACAATCGATGGTGAGCCTGGCTCAGTTTTTCCCCTGCTCCTTCACACACTCCACTAATCCCCTCTATGGGAGTGCTCCTGGGTTTCTCTCCCAGGAGAGCTCCAGTGCCACCATCCATATTTATGGCTTCCTCTCGCCCTGGACGTGTGAATCACACCCCCTCCGGTGGATGGCTCTGCTAACACAGGCCACCCACACTGATCCAGTCCTAGCTTCTCCATCCTCAGCTGTTATTGCATATTCCCAGTTGTTTCTATGCCAAACATTCCCAGCCAGACTAGCAATGAAGAACATGCTTTGGAGGGTGATGACCATCCTCCTGGCTCCACAGCAGAGCAGAATAAAGTCCTCCTCCAGAGCCAGGTAGATGTGGAGGGTGACTCTCTACTTCCCACATGTCTTGGTTAGGGTTTCTACTGCTGTAACACCATGACCAAAGGCCACTGGGAAGAAAGGGTTTAATTTCAGCTTACAATTCCACACTGCAGTCCATCAGTGAGGGAATTCAGGACAGGAACTGACACACAGAAGGAATCTGGAGGCAGGAGCTGATGCAGGGACCATGGAGGAACACTGCTTACTGTCTTGGTCCCCATAGCTTGCTAAGCCTGCTCTCTCATACAGCTCAGGACCACTCGCCCACAATAAGCTGGGCCCTCTCCAATGAGTCACTAATTAAAAAAAATGTCTCACAGGCTTGCTCCAGGACAATCTGGTGAGGGCATTTTTTTTTTCAATTATTGTTTTTCTTTTCCCAAATAACTCCAACTTGTGTCAAGTTGACATTAAAAACTACCCAGCACACCATTAATCTCCCAAGAGGCAGCTGCTAATTCTCCACTAGAATTTAGAATTTCCTGCCAGCCCCCAGCATGCCATTTTCCAAAAGCCTCGTCATGCTTCCTCTTACTCTGTGTAAGCCAGGCATGTTGGCACAGGCCTGTAATCCCAGCACTTGGATCAGTGTTCAAGGCCAGCTTTGGATGCACAGTGAATTCAAAGCCAGCTGGAGCTACATGATATTCCTGAGTCAAAACCCAAACCAACCAACCAACCAACCAACCAACCAACCAACCAAAAACAGCCATCAAAACCCCCAATCATCTCAATATCTTTTCAAATCTCAAGGAAAACACTATTAACCCTAACTAAGAAAGTCCACCTTACAGCCACAGCGTCGGCCACATAGCAGACATAGACGTCAGGAGACAGCACTGATTACAGTGCTCTGGGAGCTCATATTAAACTCTCTTGTCCAAACACTGGGAAGTCAGACGATTCCCAGCCCTGCAACCAGCAATGTTAAAAACCATTCTGAGCTGTCAGGATATGGAATTACACAAAAGAACTCAAAATCTCCTTTTCTGGTCCTTTCATTCACAGACATAGATCCTCCCCCCCACCCCCAGCTTCTGTGTCCGTCTGCAGGTGGAGAGGATTTACAGTCGTAAACCAAGGGACGGCTTGGCGAGACACCAGAGGGCAGACGATGAGTGTGAGTCTCCTTCTTTTGTGAATCTAAAACCCAGCACAGTTCTTGGCCGAAGGAACCTGCAGCTCATTGGTCCCAGAAAAAGCATAACACATAAAACCGCCTTTTCCTTCTTTTAAGTAAAAGACACCTTATTTTGCAAAGGAGATATATCTATATCTATATCTATATCTATATCTATATCTATATCTATATCTATATCTATATCTATATCTATATCTATATCTATCTATAATAAATTGAGACTGAATTACGACAGAAAGGTATAAAATTTTCATTTCCAAGTCAGTTAGTGATTCTGAGAGTTCTCGTCAATGACAGATTTATTTTAAATGGTTAAAACCACAAACCTATTGTGGAAGAGACCTTAGCCATCAGCAAGTTAAGATCCCACGGGAGGTTATCAGTGTCTGCCAAGGTCATCCAGCTGGTGTGGAGTAGAGACAAGAGCTCCCTTTGATATACTAGGTTCCTACCAATTGTTCTCTAACACCCTCTCCGCCAAACAAACAAACAAACGCATCCCCTCATCAGGCCACAGCTTAAAATTTCCAAGAAACCAAAAAGGTCGCCCCAATGTGTTTCCTCCGCAGGACTGGCCGCAGAGAGGAGGCAGGGAAGGTCACCAGTGAATTCTACCAGCAGAAATCTACCCACTTCACACAGCACGTCTACCCATATGGATGCACCAGGAGGATTCAGGAGCCACTAGTGACCCTGCACAAGGTTCCCCAAGGCGGTCAAGGGAGACACTGAGTCAATTCGACGCTGCCGGCTCAGAAGGTTCCAGCAATGAATTAAAAACCCAGAACCAAGCGACGTGGAAGAGGGCCACTCTGGCTGGACCTGCCACTCGGGGCGGGTCGTCCTTACCCGCAGCGCCGCGTCCACACCTGCGCAGGCTGCGCCGGGGGCGCCCATATAGGCGGCCGGGTGCCGCGACCCTCGGCCCGCGTACCCTCGCAGGCGCGTCCGGCGTCGCAAGGCTGGGGAGGAGCCGCTGGGCCTGGGGTGTGAGTGGGCAAAGGCGGATCGCCGCTGCCTGGGTTCCCTGGTGTCCGCTCAGCCGACTGGGGGCTGCGCCACGTACCTCTGCAGGCAGGTGCCGCTACTTGGCTTCGCGGCTTTTGGGGCCTCCGCGCCGGGCTGCCCGCCGCCTCCGTGTGCATGCTAGGGAGGGAGCGCTGGCAAGCCGCCAGCCCCGCGCCCCGCGCCCCAGCCCGCCCCCGGCGCCACGCTCTCGCCCATTCAGCCCCGGAGAGTCCGCTCCCCGGCGCGGATGCTGAGTGGAGTGGGGGTAGGCGGGGGCGGGGACGCGCGTCACGAGGATGCGGGAGGCCAATCAGAGTGCGCCGAGGCCCCGCCTCCGAGCGGGCTGAGCCCCCCCCTCCGACTGCTTGTGAGAGGGGGAGCCGGGCGCCAGGCAGCCTGGGACAAGGGTGCCCCGCGCTTGGGGATCTCTCCAACCCTCTCTAGGCTTGGCGTGATTAGATGGTGGAAGGCGTTCGGGGGAACCTGAGGTGGCTCTGGACCGGTTATAGGCTTTGACTGAGCATCCAATTAGGAATCGGAGCCGGGGAGCTAAGGGGCTTGACGTAGTCACGTGCTTTATTCGCCAGCTGCCCACTGGTCCTCAGACAGTTACTGGTCCTGGGTTCCTGAGACCCACGAGACAAACGCAAGCTAGATCAGCGGTTCTTAACCTGGGGGTCGAACGGCCTTTGACAAGGGTCACCTAAGACCAGTGGAAAACACATATGTACATTACGATTCGCAACAGTAGCGAAATTACAGTTATGAAGTAGCAACGAAAATAATTTTCTGGTCAGGGGTTACCACCACAATATGAGGAACTGTATTAAAGGGTCGCAGCATTAGGAAGGTTGAGAACGATTGGGCTAGAGGTTTGTTACTGTGCTAGTTACCCAAGCCAATCAACTTGTTTTAACAGGAGAGGGAACTGAGATCTGCATGGGACTGAGGGTGAGTTGTTTTAAAGTCATTTGTGGGCAGAAGCAGGAACAGAACCTAGGCTTGGAGCACTCAAATCCCCTTTGTCTGAAAGCTACTGACACCCCCCCCCCCCCCGCCTCTCACACCTTATTCTGGAAAGAAAATGTCACACAATTTTTAAAAACACATTTAGCAAATCCCAAAATTGGTGTGTTAAAGATGCCAAAAACTGGACTGGATCTCCCTTTTAGGATATTTCTTCCCATGATCCTCTAGAAAAGCCTACAAGAAAGGGATCCAAACCACAAAGTAAATGGTATTATAATGAAGCCAAGTTCTTCTGAGGATGCAGACCCTTTGTTACTGCACGCGTATGTGGGAAATGCCCTAGTGCTTTAGTTTTTGTTATATTGGAATAGCTTGCCTTCAACCTCAAGAACATTTAACCACAAAGGGGCATTCTGACAGTCAGGAGGCGTGCTTTCCAAGATACGGCTCCAATTTTCTTGGTTACTGAATAGCAAACTCCTTTTGGGGGCTGCTCAAGGTCCCATGATAGATCTTATGGCTGTGTGTCAGCTGAGAAAACCAGACCGTTGTAGTGAAAGTTTGTCAGCCTGTACAAACAGGAAGAGGGCTCGGGTGAGCTTTTAGAACCCCCTTCTCTCAGCTCCACCAAGCACGGCTGGCTATCTATCTTTTACCGAACAAGAACCCTCTAATTTTGAACAGGAAGATCCTAGCCAGACCCGAGCCAAGAGCCCTTATCAGTTTTCCTTTTTTCAACAGCTCGCTCAGAGCAGCTGGTTTGGATACATCTTTGTTCTTTCCCTGAGGTGGACAGTAGAGCAGGGATGCCTTGGGAGTCAGGGATGCTATCTGGATAGTCATTGCCAAGAATAAAAACATAGAAAGAACAGAGTAGGTGGATTCTACTTTCATGGCTACCCAAAACAACAAATCTGGATGATTTTAAAGTGAGAACACTGGAAATATTCTAGAAAGGAAAAAAAAATGGCCGGGCGGTGGTGGCGCACGCCTTTAATCCCAGCACTCGGGAGGCAGAGGCAGGCGGATTTCTGAGTTCGAGGCTAGCCTGGTCTACAGAGTGAGTTCCAGGACAGCCAGGACTACACAGAGAAACCCTGTCTCAAAAAAAAAACAAAAACAAAACAAAACAAAACAAAAAATGGAAGAAAGCTTGACGGTGACAGTCTAAAGCCAGTGGGTTGGCCAAGGCTGGTCAGACAGTAGCTGTCTGGAATGATGACAGCTGTAAAGAGACTGCAGAGCACCTCACTCTCCTACTATTGGACCAGCCTGAGGTCGGCCTGTGGGGTCAGATGCTCTGACATCTCTGCGACTCGGATCTCTCCCACATCTCCCTGTATGGAGCCCCACCCTCTTAGCAATAACAACTGGCCTGGAAGCTGGAACTCCCCTGCCTTGCAAGGGTAGGTGTAAGTGGGGGGCAATGAACTGTAAGATGTGAACCCCGCCTTCTGTCTTAGCCTCATGGGACATCTGGTAAGTATTCATGGGTTCTGTCACCTGATTCACACTTAGTGAAGGAAAATAAGACTTGTTCTGAAAGTCCCCCAAATAATACACGAGAATCAGCCACTGGGTTTCAAAGGGTTACTGAGTGGCCTCAGAGAAGCTTCCAGACTCTGACTACCGTACAGTAGGACTACTAATAAGTCAAAAATGGCAACTACCACTTCCTAAATTCTCCTTTTCCATTTACTACCTTAGTTAATCTGATGACAGGAATTGTGGGTATTCTGCCCCCCCCCCCCCCCCCCCCCCCCGTGAGAGGCAATATTCTATTTTGGTAAGTTCGTCTCACTTCTCACTTTTGGTTCTATTGAGTGGGTTCTGCTTGGGGTAAAAGAAAAAAAATGACAAATATGGTCTGTGTCCTCCTTAGTGTCTCTGACATCCTTTCAGAGACTTTCCACAGTCAAACTATTGTATAATAATCTGATGATACAAAAGATGAACAAAACTGCCCATCATTAATCAAGAAAAAATGACCAGTTGGGTGGGGTGAGACGTGGATGGAATGAATCCCAGTGTACTGGAGTGGAGGCAGGAGGATCAAAAGTTCAAGGTCATCTTCAGCTACACAGACAATTTTATGCCAACTTGTGCTACTAGAGACCTTGTTTCAACAAAACAAATCGCAGCACCAAATTACAAAGATCCTTGAGGGGGCTGTAGACAGGGGCCTGTAACTCCAGTTCCAGGTGATCCAATGCCCTCTTCAGGCCTCCTTGGCCACTGTATGCATGTGGTACTCAGACATACATGCAGACAAAATACTCATATACACAAAAATAAAAACAAATCTTTAAAAAAGATTCTTGAGTATGCATCTTTTTAATTTTGTTACCATTCATTATTTCATTTCTATAGAAATGGTGATTTTTTTTTTTTGCCTTTTGTTTGTTTTGTTTTGTTTGAGACATAGTTTCTCTCTGTAGCCCTGGCTGTCCTGGAACTCACTCTGTAGACCAGGCTGGCCTCGAACTCAAGAGATCTGCCTGCCTCTGTCTCCCAAGTGCTGAGATTAAAGGTGTGCACCACCACTGCCCAGCTCTTTTTTAAATTTTATATAACTACATAAAAGACTACATATAAAACACATGTTTCAAAGTGATGGAGTATGATTGAAAACTGTTTTAGTAATTGAGTTGTAAACTGAATCAATCATGTATTTTCAGAAAACATTTAAAAAATAGTGTATGTCTTTGTGTCTACTTCTATATGTATTGAGGAGCCAGCAGAGGTCAAAAGAGGGTGTTGATGTGTGTGTCCGTGTGTGTGTCTAGCAGCCAGCAGAGGTCAGAAGAGGTTGTTGTTGATGTGTGTGTGTGTGTGTGTGTGTATGTATGTATGTCTGTGTGTGTCTAGCAGCCAGCAGAGGTCAGAAGAGGGTGTTGGAGCCCCGGGAACTGGAAGTATGAGTGGTCATAAGCCACCATGCAGGTGCAGGAAACCAGAATCCTTTGGAGCAACCAGTGTTCTCTTAACTGCTGAGCTGTGTCTCCAGACCACAAAACATCATTTTAAAAATTTCCTTTAATAGTGTGCATGCTGTGGGCACATGTGCGAGCCTAAAAGTGTGCACACAAAGGCCAGTGTGCAACACTGGGTGTTCTGCTATCACTCTTACCTGATTTAGGTAGGATCTCTCACTAAATCCCAAGTTTGCTGTTTTTCAGGTAAGCTGGGTGGTCAGTAAATCCCAGCAATCTTCTAATCAGGCCCCCATTGGTTACTGGTGCATTTAGCCATGCCTGGCTTTTACATAGGTACTGAGGATCAGAACTCAGGTCTTCATGCTTGCACACTAAATACTCTTACTGCCTGAGCCATCTCCTCCTCCAGGGAACACCACTTATCACAGAGAAACACTTATGACCATGGGCACTCTGACTTGAAAGATACTTTCTTGAAAATAAGCTAAGTTATCCTAGATCTTTAAGGAAAATGGTTAACCATGTGTTTCCAATAATGCAAAACTGTCCATAGAAATTTAGAATTCTGAAGCAGGTAAGGATATCATTTTCTGCTGAGATTTACAGTGATGTTAATGAATGTAATATCTGGGTGATGTATAGTGTTTGCTCAGTGAATCATGACTTCATGTTTAAGCATGAGGTAGACAATGGGCTTAACAATATGATAAGCTCATGATTTCAGATTCCAACACATCCTTAAGGAACTTCCTCCTGGACTGGAGAGATGGCTCAGTGGTTGAGAGCATGAGCTGCTCTTGCAGAGGCTCTTACTGGGTTCCTAGAACCCACATCGGACAGCTTACAACTCAAACCTAGTAACTCCTCCAGTTCCAGGAGATCTGACCTGCTCTTCTGGCCTAAGGACACCTGCAAATACTTGCACAGGCACAGCATACACATAATAAATATTTTTAAAGCAACTATCTCATGTAGTTTTGCAGTGTGTGCTTGTTATAGATATGTTGTATCAGAGAATATCCATAATTACCTTACAATGGTTTACATAGTAGTGTGAGGCTCAATTTTTTTTTTCATGAAAATCAACTGGGCATTAAAGATAGAAGCAGGTTATTTGACTAAGGAACACCTAAAACGAGATTTGCAAAAATGTTTTACAGAAAACCAAAAAAGTCAGTAGCACCATGGGAGTAGATCTGGGAGAATAGGGAAGGTGGGTATGATTACATTGTTGGACACTCTCAAAACAGTTTTTGTTTGGTTTTTCGAGAGATGGGGTTTCACTGTGTAGTCCTGGCTATCCTGGAACTCACTCTGTAGAGTAGGCTGGCCTCAAACTCACAGAGATCTGCCTGTCTCTGCCTCCCAAGTGCTGGGAGGCATGCACCACCATGGCTCAAAAAATTAATAACAGTATTACTTTAAAAAGAAATGACTGCTGGGTTAAAAAGAAGGAAAAAAGAGAAGTGGTTTTGTTGTTTGTTTTATAACTGTTATTATGTGGTGGGCTTATTTTAATCTCTGTATTATGTGTTCTCTCTCTCTCTCTCTCTCTCTCTCTCTCTCTCTCTCTCTCTCTCTCTGTGTGTGTGTGTGTGTTGGATTCTGTGTACACATTCATCCAGTACATGCAGGTCTCTGCATGCATGTGGACGTCAGGGTAGGGCATGGGATGTGGTGTCTCTGTCCCTCTCCAATTTATTCCCTTGAAACAGCACCTCTCAGTGAACTTGTAGTTATGATGGCCAGCCAGTAAGCTCCTGGAATCAGTCCTTCCTCCACCCCAATATTGGGGTTCCAGCACAGGTGGCCACGCACAGCTTTTATGTGAGAGTTGGGGATTTGAACTAAGGTCTTCATAGTTACTCAGCAAATGCTCTTTCACACTGAGCCACCTCCCCAGTCCCAATCAATCTATTTTTTATCTATTTATAAATAGTTATTTATATTATAGAGCCCAATGCTGATTAGACAAGTGCTCTGCCATTGAACAGTACTCCCGGGTCTATGTTTATTATTTTTAATGAAGTAACACATATTATTTTGGGTTTAGAAGGAAGGTGCTGATGTTTTAGATTTTTTTTTAATCTTTTTATTTTATATTTTATTTACATTTAAGATGCCATCCCCTTTCCACATTTCCCCTCCCTAGAACACCCCTGTCCCATACCCCCCCTTTCCTTTTTGCTTTTATACGATTTTTTTAAAATGTTAATCAAAGGATTTATAAGTTTGGTAATGCTCAATCAAAAGCATAACCCAATACCCAACCTAGATATAAAAACTATCTTTGACTGGTGGAGACCTGTGAACATCTGCCTCCATGCCCCCTCTCTCTTTCTCTCTCTCATCACCTAGCTTCTCCTCTTCTTCATCTTCTCTCCTTGTTCCATCTCTTCCTCTCAGTACTCCTTCCCACTTAGCTCCTCCTACATATCACTCTTCCTGTTAAAGTAGAACTTTTCTCTCAAAATACAGTTAGAGCATACTTATTCCTAATTGTACCAGTGAGGTACAAGATAGTCCTAATACCCAGTCCATCATTCTGTTGACTAACCAGAACCTCTGTCATCTCTTCTAACTAAAACACTTACTTTTGATCCTGGCTTTTTGGCTTTAGAATGAATGTCAACTGAAAACCATTAGATTTGTTTTTTAAACAGGTCTCACCCTGGCTGGCCTGGACCATCCATGTAAACCAGGTGGCCTTAAACTCACAGATGCTCTGCTCACTTATGCCTCCTGAGGGCTGAGCTTAAAGTTGTATTTCATCATACCTGATGTAATAAATATTCTCAAATATATTCAATTTTAATATTTTCTTCCTTTGTTTTTATTTTATTTTATTTGTATTTGTTTGTTTGCTTGCTTGTTTTTTGAGACAGGGTTTCTCTGTATAGCCATGGCTGTCATGCTCAGCAAACTAGGCTGGCCTTGAACTCACAGATTTGCCTGCCTCTGCCTCCCTAGTACTGGGATTAAAAGTGTGTGCCACCACTACCAGGCCGGTTTTCATTTCTAATTGGGCAACAAACATGAGGTAAAGTCTATATTTAGACTTTTGTTGTTGTTGTTTGATGTGTGTGTGTCTGTGTGTGTCTGTGTGTGTCTGTGTGTGTCTGTGTGTGTCTGTGTGAGTCTGTGTTTGGCAGCCTCAGTAATTTCTAGAAATAAAAAGCAGTCCTATCACTGGCCCACAGGAACCAGAATGCCCTAGAGGAAATCTCCAGAAATGCTTCCCTTTCCTGTTAGCAGTGAGTAGCCTCGGAGGAAGTGTAAAAAATAGCCATTTAGACTCTAAGAAGACTAAACCTGAAGAGAAAATTAATGCTGTGCAAACACAGAGTACAAAGATTAGAAAGAAAACATTTCTAAGCTCTTTACAGACATTTTTGAGATAGTAGATTAAACCAGAGCTGAAACTCTCCCCCCCCCCCCCGCCCCCATTCCAGTTACATGAGGCCATGGGTTACTCTGGATTGAACCAATTACCCTTAAGCCCCCGAGTGCTATTCTATGTATATTTGTTTGTGCGTGTTTTTAACAAGTGCCCAGGACCTCAGCTCATTCTCCTAGAAGTCCTTTATCCTGCCATCATTCATATGCTACGGCTCCAGAATGAACCCGGAAGGTGGCTGGCAGAGTGTGGGAGGACCTGGAGAAGAAATGGCGTCAAAACAGTGGTGTAGAAGCCTGAGGGCAATGCTGCCTCTGCATGTAACCCCGAATGACCTGGACCTCACTGTGGAGTCTAGGCAGAGGGAAAGAAGGGACAGAGGCTCCCTGAAACTCTTGGCAATACTCCTGCCTCAAGCTCCCTGGGTGCTAGGATTATGGATAGGGTCTGTACCACCATACCCAGCGTGTAACATTTTTATTTTCTTTGGCTTTTCTGTTTTTTGTTTGTTTGTTTGTTTTTAACATTTTACATAAACATACATTGCTTTTACTCAGAGGAACTAATCAAATGTATAGTACCACTGTTTTAAAAGTCCCCAACCAAGGGCACAACTTCAGAGGGCAGCTTAGGATCAGGATAGGACAAGGGAACTCTCAGGTTGCACTGCTCACAGAGAAGAAAGAAGATCTTCCTTCTGGTGCAGACGGCCCAGAAAATAAACTCCCTTTCACCCACAGCTTTGCCAGGACCCAACCTCAAAGATCCCAGTCATAAACAAGAGTGCTCCAGGGATAAGGAGTCATTAATTATGCCTGAGTCAAATTGGCTGGCACATTTGCAGTTGAAACAAAACACATTCATATAAAACAACAATGAAGGAGACCACTGTGTATTAATACTAGAAAAGGAAAAGAAGCATATTAAATGTAAAATTAAAAAAAAAAAAAAAAGCTGGGACTGTAGCCCAGTTGCTAGAATGCTTGTTTAGGTTGCTTGAATTCAATCCCCAGCATCACATAAACTAGGCATCAATCCCCAGCATCACATAAACTAGGCATAGTGGTACCCAAGCCTTCAGTAGGATTAGTTGAAGGTCATTTTTTGGCCACATATTGAGTTCAAGACAGCCTGAGATACACAGTACCCTGCCTAAAAGTAGATAAATACACAAAGACAATCTGCAAGGTGTGGTGGCACACACCTTTAATCCCAGCTCTGGGGAAGCAGAGGCAGGCAAACTTCTATGAGTTCAAGGCCAGCTTGGTCTACATAGTCACTCTGTCTCAAAAAAGAAATGAAGGAAAGAAAGACAGACACAGGTTGCATGCAGCTAACTTTGTAGCCAAAACAATTAAACAGGCGTGGGTGTCAGGGCTCAGTGTTTTATTCCTTTAAAAAATTCTATTTAATGTTGTTATGTTGTTTTTGGGGGCTGTTTGTTTTACAATAAATAAAAGCTTGGAGAGTTATTGGGACAATTCACTGAGATCTCTCTCAGACTTCTCCAGATGGCCTGTTTCTTTTTGTCAGCCAAATGTCTCTCTTCCCACAACCAGGACAGAAGAAGGACTTCCCCTGAGGCTGGTGCCTTCAAAGCTATGAGGACTTCTGCCTGTACGACCATTCTGTAGGAACGCAGAGGGGAAACTGAAGAGAATGTGCCTCAGCTCAGATGGAGGGCACATGTGATGTAGGGGTGCAAGGATTCCTTTATCCTCTGACCCTAAGGTACCCTGGGATCCCAGGCTAAGGTTACTGAGGCAGCAGCTTTCTGATGTCAATTGATCCTCTCCTTGTTCCTTCCTCAGACTCCCAGGGGCTGGAGTTCTGTAGCAGCCAACACAACCCACTGTCTGCTGTCCTGGAACACAAAAGAAGTTGGTCCCTTGAGATTTTTCTAGGAATGTTTTCTGTGAGCAGTCACCAGAGAAAGAGAACAGATTAACAAAGCCAGAGAAAAGAACTTGCAACAAGACACCACAGAAAAGCTGCCGGTAGACAGAGGGAGGTGCCGATGGAAGCCACACCCCCACAGGGACCTAATCTTCTGGCAAGTGTGGGACCCAAGGTTCTGACTGGTCTTGAAGCCTGGTCTTCCCTCACCTGTTATACTCCTTGTAGAGTGCCTGTGACATACCCTTTCATAACTTGGTTCTGTCTATTTTCATGACTCTCTCTTGAGGTACAGCCTTCTTGTCCCCACATTTTAGGGCAATTTAGAGCAATGAAAGAAGCTGCTGGTGTTTACCTGTTTAAGAAGTAGCAAACTCAAGATTTTAACTCACGAGCTATGAGGTTGGCTCAATTAGCCAAATGTTGCCACGCAAGCACAAGGAGCTGAGTTGATTCCCCACTCCCACCCCCTCGGCTCCTGTGAAAAGGCCAGGTCTGGTGATGGATGCTTTGAATTCCAGAGCTGGGGAAGTAGAGACATGTAGACTCCTGAGGCTCATTTTTCAGCCAGCTGAGCCTAATGGTTGAGTGCCAGTTCACCATGAAAGGATGCATCACAAAATCAAGGTGGATGGCTCCCGGAGAATGCCACACGTACATGCCAACACACATCCACACACAACATGCACACACACACACAGATTTGAAAAACCATAAGGTCAGGCTTCACAGCTTACCTGAGTCATAGTAGTGCAAAACCAAATGGGCTAAGGAGAAAGATGTTTTCAAGCAAGTGAACAAACAAGCCTGAACCATTAACAACACCACGGTGGCACTGGCGTCTGAGCTGAGTCTAAGAGCTAAGGGACACCTGTTATGTTTATAAACAGATGAGAGAAGGAATATGTTTGGTGGAGGTGTAGTCAGGTATGGGGGAAGACGGTGCCACTGGGGGCCCATGCTGAGGCATCCTTTCCCCCTGAGGGACCAGCCACACGATGGTATAGTATACAGTAGATTTTATTCAGGGCATGGAGAGGGAAGTAGAGACAGAAAAGCAAAGGAAGAGTAGAGGAGTAGAGGCCGGCCATGAGCACGTGGAGAGACAGGGAGGGGAGAGCAATGGTGAGAGAGAAGGAAGTGGGGTGGAGATGAGCAGCCTCTTCTATAATGAGTCAGGTACACCTGGCTGTTGCCAGGTTAACAGTGGGGCGGAGCTTAAACAAAATGCTAATAACACCTCTTACATTGTTACAGATTAATAGGCCTTCCCAGTGTGAAATCACTCTGCACACTTAGAGATGGACACAAAGGGACAGATCCTTAATAGTGCTTGTCTGGTTCTGCCTAATGCTCCCCCAAAGAGCCGCCTCAAATAGGAGATCATACTAAGGAGATCATACTAACTTATATAAAACACCCAGAAGGCGTCTGCTTTCAGCGTACACCATCACCCTTAACTCTCTTTTGGGTCCCAGCTCCAGCTTACACTTTACACAGTTTACACAGAGACAGGAGACTGAGTCTGACCACTTGGGCAGATGGAAGATTTACACAGCAAAGATATTGCCAGAATTGTTTCTTAAAACAAAACGACCCACAAAAACCAGTTTATTGGGGCTGGAGAGATGGCTCAGTGGTTAAGAGCACTGTCTGCTCTCCCAGAGACCCTGAGTTCAATCCCTAGGAACTACATGGTGGCTCACAACCATGTATACAATGATCTGATGCCCTCTTCTGGCATGCAGCTGTACATGCAGATAGAACACTCATATACATAAAATAGATAAATCTCTTTTTATAAAAAGGCATCTCCCTAAATTATAAACGTTAAGATGAAAAGCCTCTTTTTATTGATTCTTTGTGAATTTCACATCAAACACCTGAGTCCCACTCATCTCTCCTATCCCCCCCATGTCTGTCCTTCACCCTTGCAGCCTCTGCCTAAAAGAAAACAAAAATTAAAAACGATAAAAGAGAGAGATTTTATATTAAAAATATCTCACCCGTGTGTCATGGTATGTCACACAGCACCCCCTTTTGCCTGGTTTGAGGCCTTTGGCCTCTGTTACATTATCAATACTGAATTTTCACCAGGACTCCTCTCAGATATCCTGTTGTTGCTGTGTGTCATGGAGAGCCTGAAGCTCTGTTCCTGCAGGACCGGCCCTTCCATGTGCTCCAGCAGTTCACACCTGAGGTAAATGTTGGGGTGGGGCAACTCAAGGCCCTAGAGCTCACCAGCTCTCCTTCGACTGTGCCACCAGGGCCAGGGCTACCTCATTGCCAGGGCAAGGGGACTGGGCCAGCTCTTCTGCCTTCTACAATGTGGGGAAGAAGGGAATCTTTTCCACACTCAGACACTGCACCTTAGCCAGGAGTTGGGATGGGTGCCGGGGCCAGCTCTCCTCATCCCCACGGCCAATTCTCCTGCTCCTTCAGGGTCAGATTTACTGTGTTGCCTTAGCAAGGTGTAGGGCCCACTCTCTCCAAGTGCTACAGCCAGTGAGTGGCTGGAAAGAATTATTTCTTAAATACACCAGTTTCAAGTTGTTATTAAGAAGCTGCCTTCATCATGGATGGTTGAGCTATAGGCTTGGCCACAGATCCTTTAGCATTTGTATAGCTATATCGTTTAGTAGTCAGTACCTGAGCATGCATACACATTCCTGATGTGGACCTTAGGGGAACTGAGCATGGGACTTGGTCTCTCCAATACTGCTCCATCCTCTTCTACTTCACTCAAGGAAGATTCTGCTCTTCTGGAAGGTGGAGGGAGGAATAAGCTATCAAAGTAGTCGGGAATTACACATAGATACATATGAAAGAAGAAGACAACTGATTTCTATCCGTGCTATCTACTAAAAGCCAGCAATGCGCTCCGTCCTGCAGAATGATAAAGAAACACGAGGTTCCTATCCATAGAGAGCTGACACCCCAGCTGGGAGTATAAGAGCATCCTCGGGGTTTAGCACACAAACCAATCAACCTGACTAAACCAAAGATGTTGAAGGAGACATCAGAGACTTGGGGTCAGTCTGTGTGAGAGAACTTGTTTCATAGTGTCTGTCCATCATTGCTTTATCAGCCTGAAGGAAAGCTAGAGGACCTCAATTCTGTGACTGCTATAAAATGTATTATTCCAAAATCTGTGAGTCTGAGTCTAAGTCAAGAACTGAAGCCCTGGCCACTGCCTTGGTTTTAACTACATGGGACCCTGAGCATAAAGTCCAGCTATGCCATACCCAGATTTAAGCTGTGAGATAGGAAGAGGCAGTTTTTAAAAAATATTTATTTTTATTTTATGTGTATCAATGTGTTTGCCTGCTTTATATTATACCACATATAAGCAGTGCCTGCAGAGGCCAGGAGAAGGCATTGGAGCCCCAGGAACTGAAGTTACAGATGGATGTGAGCTACCATATAAGAGCTAAGAACTGAACTGGGTGAGGGAGGGGTCCTAAAAGAACAGCCAGTGCTCTTAAACACTGGGCTATCTCTCAGCCCCAGATTTTTGTTGTTCTAATGTCAACTTGTGGTCATTTGTTACATAACAATAGATAAAATACCTATCATATTTTTGAAAGCCAGATTCAATTTTTCCTGGTCCTGATGTAAAAAATATTACTCACAAAGTTATAAAGGACTTGTTAATAGATTTGTGTAGGACATGTTTAATCATACAAAGTAGAATTTAGCTAAGGGAGCCCTGCCTCCAAATACCCCAAAGACAAGTAGGATGCTAACCAGTCCCATTAGAAATAAGCTAAATTTACCACACTAGGATATAAAGGTTCACCAGGATTGACAGACTATGAGGTTCGTTTGTCTCCAAAGAACATGCCTCTAACAGACAGCACAGGGCCATAGATACTATTACGTCCTTGTCAGCCATTAAGTCTCTTCTGCTCTTACCAGGAAAAGCATAATTCTGCCAGGTGTTCCCGCTGATGGGCAGGTTTTCTTGGAGATAGTCTTTAAGGGCTCCTCCCTGCCATCCACATCAGTTAGTATTCCATGTGAAACCTGCTACCCACCCAAAGACCACGAATCAGGTTGTGGGTTATCAGGAAGCTTGAGTTAGCTCAGTATCGTGAGGTTGCTGCTTTTTGCACAGTTTGTGTCTGATCTTGCTGCCACCGCTGCACTCAGCAACTCTTAAGCTGTGGTATGCTTCTGCCTGAGGTGTTAGCGCAAAGATAGTGCTTTCCTGTGGTTACTGAAACACAGGAGGCTGTTATCTCTGACTGGAAAGGGAGTGTTATAACAAACCAGAGCCCTGTAAGATCATAACGTTGGAGAATGCTTTTCTGTCTTGTGTTTTCATCCAGCACCAATCCCTAGTGGGCAATATCAGGGCTGGTGGGAAAATCTCTGCACAATCAGATGCAAAGCTGAAAGAGATTGCAACAAACTTCTTGACTGGATTTGAAACATAACCATGCCCTCCACCCACTCCCTGGGAGCCACATTAGCACAGCTCTGCTGTTGTCATTTCACCTAGTAAAAATTAGTCTCAGGGGTAGAGAGACAGCTCAGCAGTTAAGAGCACTGGCCGGCTGCTCTCCAAGAGGACCCAGGTTCAAGTCCAGAACCCACATAGTGCTCACAATGGTCTGTTACTCCAGTCCCTGGGGATATGATGTCCTTTTCTGGTCTCTGTGGGCACTGCACACATATAATGTACACATGCAGGGAAAACATTCATATACATATCCCAGCCCTCAGGAGGCAGAGGCAGGAATGAATCCCTGGGGCAAGCTGGCTAGAGACACTGCGTCAGTAAAGTGAAAATTGACCAGCAAAGACATCCAAGATCAACTGTAGGCCTCCACATCCTTGTATACACACATCCTTGCATGCACATGTATGCCTACACACATGCATACATGCCAACCACATAATGCATACAAAAAGAAAAACATTCAAGTATACTATTGCTCAAAAATTGTGAATAATTCTCAGTAAACATGTCATGTGGCCACTCAAGTCAAGTCAAGACCAAATGACACAGCTTTTCTGAAGACAGCCTGTGGCTCCTTCTGGTGACCACCCTCACCCTCCTCTTATGTTGACAGTCTCTCTTCTGCCACTCCATAGGTTAGTTTACCCTACTGTCTTTATAGTCTGTACAAAGGATGTTCTATAGTAGACAACTTTATGTCTGTGTTCTCTTATAAGAGATAATTGGGTTTATAGGGCTTATCTAGGATGTTGAAAGAAATATATTATATTATATTATATTATATTATATTATATTATATTATATTATATTATATCTACTTACCTTATCTGTGATGGTTTGCATTTGCTTGGTCCAGGGAGTGGCACTATTTGGAGTAGGTATAGCCTTGTTGGAAGAAGTGTGTCACTATGGGTATGGGCTTTAAGACCCTTGTCCTAGCTGCCTGGAAGCCAGTCTTCTCCTGGATGCCTTTGGAATAAGATGTAAAACTCTCAGCTCTTTTTACATTATGCCTGCCTGGAAGCTGCCATGCTCCCACCTTGATGATAATAGACTGAACCTCTGAACCTGTAAGCCAGCCCCAATAAATGTTGTCCTTATAAGAGTTGCCTTAGTCATTGTGTCTCTTCACAGTAGAAAAACCCTAAGACAATATTTTATTTATTTATTTATTATATAAAATGTTTATTATATTTATATTTTTTCTTTCCTTCTTTCTTCATTGCTGGTGATTGAACATTCTAGGCAAGCACTCTACCACTGAAACTACACTCCATTCATTTATCTTCATTATCTTCATGATCTTTTAAAAAAAAAATTTCATTGGTAGGTATCTTAGGTAGGGTTTCCATTGCTGTGAAGAGACACCATGACCAAGGCAGCTCTTATAAAGGACAATATTTAATTGGGACTGGCTTACAGATTCAGAGGTTCAGTCCATTATCATCATGACAAGAAGTATGGCAGTATCCAAACAGGCATGGTTTGGGAGAATCTGAAGGCAGCCAGGAGAAGACTCTGTCTTCCACAGGCAGCCAGGAAGAGGCTTTCATCCACACTGGGCAAAGTTTGAGCATAGGACCTCCAAGCCCACCTCTACAGTGTTGCACTTCCTCTAATAAGGCCATACCTCCAACAAGGCCACACCTCCTAATAGTCGAACTTCCCATGGGCCAAGGGCATTCAAACCACCAGAGCAGGCATTTGAGTTGTTTTGAAGTGATCACAAATGCAACTATGAATATTTTGTGCTCCTGTCTTTGGTGGTTGTGATGGGTAGCCTTGCCAGTGAAACACAATCTGATTCACATGGGATGAGGTATTGGGACAATGAGGTATTGTCTAGGTGGGTTTGACCCGTAGGGAATTTTCTTAATTGGGTTAATAGAAATGGGAAAGGCCCATCTCAAATGTGGGCAGCATTATTTCACGGTAGCTCCTGGGCTAACTGAAAAGGAGTCTACTGAGCATTTAGCATGCATGCTTCATGCTGCCTCTGCTCTTGACTGTGGATCTGTGGATGCAACTAGCTGTTCGAGATCCCGCCATCTTGACTTCTGCACCATTGTGGGCTATCAACTGGAACTATGAGTTAAAATAAAATCCTGTCTTTTTTTTTTTTTTTTTGGTCATGGATTTTTTTTTTTTTTATCACAGCAACAGAACGAAAATTAGAACAGTGGCCTGTGCTGCTTTTAGCCTTCAAGAGTGAGAATAATCTAAAAGGTAACCTTGTAGGGGTGACTGGAAACGCTATGACCATCTCATTGTATGACCTGTATTCATGTCCCTGGAGTCAGCTGGTCTGAGTGCACTGAGAACATGGTTCCTGGCATTTGTCATATCTTTAGCACAGCTACGAGGAGACACATGGCACAAGTGTAGCATAGAATTTCCCCAAACTTTAGACTGTAAGACCCGGCGCACCAGTTTTTACATCCAGGATGTCCCTCTCTAAAGACACAGAGACAGAGATCGATGCAACGTGCAAGAGGTTTATTGATTCACCCAGCACACTGTGACCCCGAAGAACAGAGGCATTCACTTTTTATACTTCTTCAGACTATAGGCTTTAGGTAACAGCATGAGTTGCTTGTCTCTCATTGGTGGGGCCCATTGTCCTTTGCATTCATTGGCAGCCCCTGGTGAGGGGATATCTTTGGTATGTAGAAGGGGAGGTAAGGGGTCTCGCCTCTACCTTGCCTGAGTCATTTCTTGGGACAGGACGTTTCTGGAATTCTCTGACCCTGAGCTCAACAGAAAGGCTCAGCCACTTGGTATTTTCTCAAGGGGGGAGGAAGTTCTACTCACCTAATCTTATCTTTACAAGACTCACAAAGACTGTAGTTTTCACCTACTCCCCAAGCCACACAGTCCCTTACTTACTTAATATCTTTCTTCTCTGGCTCAGGACCTGGGCACCTTTATGAGGTCTTGCTTCCTAGCTCTAGGGCAGATAGTCCCAAGGGCTATCTCTGCAAGACATGAGCTGTGCCACCTGTTACCACAATAACTGTCTCCAAATCACTGACCAAGCCTCCCTGGGAACTGAGTCCCTCGAGTATATAAGAGGAAGATAATACTGCAACAAGGCTCATGAAGGATGCCATCAGAATGAAATAATGTGTTCAAAGATCTTCAATGTACCCCAAAATGTGGTTCATATTTATTAGTCTTTATCCCAGAGTCCCCACCCCATCCTGCCACCCCATTCTTTGGGCCTTGTTAAATGAGTAGGTGTTGGTAGTCAGTAATGAACTTTTGCTTTGTTTTCCAGAAAGTTATTTGCACTAGAAATCAGACTTTTAGTCATAGATAAGAATAGAAGATAGGGGAACATGAGATAGCCCAGCAATTAAAAGTACTTGCTACCTTTCAAAGGACCTGGATTCAGCTCCCAGGACCCACATACAGCAGCTTACAACTTCCTGGGGGGTAGTTCTGGGGGACCTGATGCTTCTGAAGGCACCAGCATGCACAAGGTGCACTTACATACACATTCAGGCACATACACATATACAGAAAATAAAAATAAATATTTTTAAAAATGAGTAATGTATAAACTGGATTTGGTGGCTTATGATATACATCCATGCGCAGCTTAGAACAGACCACACCAGATCAAATGGTTCCAAGTGGGGTTTATTCAGGAGATAGGGCAAAGTGGGGGGGAGGAGAGGAGAAGAAGAGGAAGAAGAGGAAGAAGAGAACAAGATCAGGGGACTGTTCCTGTTTTATATGGGCAGGGATGTATCCTCTTGCAGGTAAGGGTGGGAGGTAGCCAGGTGGATTCTGGGAATGTATGGCGGTTGCCTTGACAATGATGTGGGGGCCACCTAGATGTGATGTCACTGGGTTTGGAGCCTGATACCAACAGCTTATGCTGGTAATCTAGTACATAAGAGGCTGAGACAGGATTGCCGTGAGTTCAAGGCCAGCCTGTGCTACAGTGCGGGCACTATAAGGAAACGAGTTTTAATTCACAGGCCGACTGTGGGAATGGCAACTCAATTTCCTTCCCAGGATGCTTTGCTGGGGCTGCAGTCTCCATCCTTCAAAGAATGGGTTTGGTTAACAATCAGAAACATGACCTTGCTTCAATCTCCTCCCCAGGATGCTTTGCTGGTGCTGCCATCTCTATTCTTAAAGGGAAAGGCTGTGTTATCAATCAGAAATATTCTGTGCAGAAGGCTAAAGGTTTCCAAAGATAAATCACTGATGGGGGGAGGCATCCTTGTCAGCCTCTGGGTGGTGGGGTTTCCTCAAGGCTTCCTTAAGCAGTAGGAGAAAAAGCAATCCTTCCCCTGGGTAGGGGAGAACAATTGGCCAATGCGTTGGTGACCTCTGGAGCTCCCGTGTCTGGGCGCTTGTTTCTGCTCACGCGAGTTGCAGCTGTTCTCTCTTGGCTTTGATCATTGCCCCTGTGTCCCATCCAAGTTCTTACCTCCTAACCAAAGCACTTGATTCCTGTTTCCTAGTCTCCCATTGCCGCCCCATCCTGTAAAAACAGATGCCAAGTAAACAGTGTATTGGAAAGAGTTTCTCAATTAGCTTTGATGCAGCCCAACATGCCCTCTCTAAGTGTCTGGCTCATAAATTAATTTGTCCTTAAATCGAACTCAATTCCACACATCACTCCTCTATCCTCAAAGTCTCACCAGGCTCACGATTAGCTCCCGAATTAATTCCCATCAACTGAGTACAGCCTTAGAAGTCTTCCTCCATCTGGTTCCTCACGGCAGCAGCCAGCAGACCCAGGCCAGACTCAGTAATTGTGTTGGCAGATGCAGCCTCTGGCAACAGTGATACTTAGAAGTGAGACTGGGACTTGGGTATGAGGCCACTGGGCCCTGTTACCTGGCTCCTTTATCAGGTGCTTGCTTTCTGGCCTCACTTGGCCTTGCCACCCTCAGGTCCTATTCTCAATTTCTCCCGAGTCATCTCTGGACTGATGCTCTGCCCCCAGTTCACCTACAGGCATCACGCTACTCCAGTATCTGCACAGTTGTCATGCTATCCCTTCTACCTTCATTATTTTTTAAGCTAAAATCAAAATATAATTCAGGTTTAAAATAGTAAGCTTTTTAAGTTAGGATAGATGGTAGAGTGCTTTGTCTAAATTGACAAACATGATAGCCTGGGTGCTAAGTGTATCTTAGACTTTATAATTCACATAATTGTAATGGTCATGCTCATTTATATCTGAGAGAGAAGAGCCTTTTAAGTGATCAAGAAGGGGGAAAACGTTGTGGGTTGTCCGATGCTGTTTGTATTCTGACATTAATTCTGCTTCCTCAGGAGGGGCTGCCCAGACGAGGAGTAGATCATATACTCAGGTGATTTCGGGTGAACCGTCTCCCTGTTTTAACTGGTCAAATAAAGGCTAGAGCCTGTGATTGGGCAGTGGAAGGGAAAGGTGGGGCTGGAGATTCTAGAGAGTGGGGGGAGAGTAGAGAATGAGAGAGAAGGACTGAGGAAGACGAGGTAGAAGGAAGATGGAGCAGAACCACATGGCCTGGAGAAGCCACAAGTAGCAAGGGCTCTCATAGCTGGGGAATGGAGTAGTGTAGTGGTGGATCTGCCCAATCTAGGAGTGCAGCCTGTAAATATTGTAACTGAGTTGTATGTTTTTACATGGGCTTATTAGGGTTGGAGATTTACTATAGCTTGTGTGTGTGATGTGTATGCATGCATGCATGCGTGTGTGTTTACATGTGTGTGGGAACAGGTACTGGGGCATATGTATGGTCATTGAAGTAGAACCAGTTTTTAACTGAACCTGGAGCTCTCTAATATAGTCTCCCTGCCCAGCTTGCTCTGGGGGATCTGTGTCCAACTTCTGAGTGCTGGAATTTCAGGCAGGCTGGGCTGCCAAGTCCACCCAGCATTTATGTAGGTGCTGAGGCTCTCATGTTTCTGTGGCAGGTAGTGTATCCAGTGAGCCATCGCCTCAGCCCCTGCACCCATATTTACTTTCCTTTTCCAAAGCCCCAAGTCATTTGCAGATGTCTTTCTCAATCAGGATAGAGTCTGACCATATCTTAGGGGAAGTCCCCTGCAGCAGCATGTTTAGGTTTCTACTCAATCGAGAGAGAGAGAGAGAGAGAGAGAGAGAGAGAGAGGAAGAAGAAGAAGAAGAAGAAGAAGAAGAAGAAGAAGAAGAAGAAGAAGAAGAAGAAGGAGGAGGAGGAGGAGGAGGAGGAGGAGGAGGAGGAGGAGGAGGAGGAAGAGGAGGAGGAGGAGGAGGAAGAGGAGGAGGAGGAGGAAGAGGAGGAGGAGGAGGAGGAGGAAGAGGAGGAGGAGGAAGAAGAGGAGGAGGAAGAAGAGGAGGAGGAGGAAGAAGAGGAGGAGGAGGAAGAAGAGGAGGAGGAGGAGGAGGAGGAAGAGGGGGGGAGGGAAGGTCTTCTGGGTTCCTGCCTGGAAAGCAGGGATGGGGCTTCCAGCACGTTCCCACCCCCAGTACTGAAAGGGCTAGAGTTGCTGAGTATGGTAATCAATACCTATCTTTGATCCCTCTCTGCAACTTAGATTCCATTGTCTTCCTGTCCAAATCCATACTCAGAGTAGAGTTCTGACTTCTGCTGAATTGAGACAAGGCGGTATCCAGGGGAAGGAAATGTGAAAGGCTACAAAGCACCAGAGATACAAGTTTAGCCGGTCCTCCATGGATGGCCCACTGCGTGTTCAAAGTAACCTCGACACACTTAACCTCTCAACCAGCCCTCTTCCCAGTCTTCTTCACTTTAACTACCCATCCACTGCCTGCCATGTTCCAAAGTCCTCAGGGCTCCCTCTTCCATCTTTCTGTGTTTGTGCACGTTGGGATATGTGCAGTGACCAAAGAACAAGCTCCAGTGTTAATCCTCAGGGCCCACCAGGCTGGGTGCTTGGTTTTATTGTTTTGGTTTTTGGCAGCTGGATTTTTCGTTGTGTCTCTGGCCTGGAATTCACCAAGCAGGTTAGCTGGCTGGCTGGCTGGCAAGCTTCAGGGATCTTTCTGCCTCTGCCTTTCCAGAGCTGAGATTATGAGTGGGTGGCACCACATTGCATGCATTGTGGGGATTAAACTCAGGTCCTCATGCTTGCAAGGCAAATATTTTACTGACTGAGCCATCTCGTTAGCCCCTCTTCTACCTCTGAAAAACCCGTGGCTTAGGGTTTGGTTTGTGTTATCTGCTCAGTCAGGTGTTCCTCCTTTGCTTGCTATCCTGGTTCCAAAATGCTACTGCTAAAACTGTCTTCTCGTAAGGTCTTCCCTGTACAAAGCATCTCTTTAAGCCCTCTTAGGTGAGTGCGTGGAGGTTTGGAGCAGGGTTACCATCCATTTGTGCTGCCCCGGCTGACTCTCACACCTGTCTTCTGCCCCAAGCCATGCCAAAAGTTCTGTCTTTCTATGTGGAATGACAAGTCATCGGGATTTGACAAAAGCTCAGTCTCACCCAAACTTGTTCTTGCAGGAAGAGATATTTAGTGACAGAGATCAAGACAAGTAAGTGGATAGCCTAAACATTAGGAATCTGGACGGCCCAGCGTAGGCTCTCTAACTTCTATACCCTAACTATCAGCATTCTGGATCCTTTTGCTGCTTATATGTGGCATTAATCCTGCCATTTTGAATGCTAAGGCTGAGCTGGTTTTAAGTCATTTCTGTTCACCATGGTAACCGGGCTCTGCAGTGATCCACTTATGTCTCCCTCGGATTCTCTTGTGTAGTGTTTGCCTCAACCTGTCACACGCTCGGTTCTGAAGAATGGTAAATATGTAGAGTTTTTTTTTTTTTTTTTTTTTTTTTTTTTACCCCAAATCCTCAAACTGTCTCCCCCCAGCTTTGAGTAGACCTAGAGTCTAGACAGGTTCACCTATAGTCTTTGAGATGCTGCTTGGAATTCCTACAACACACAAAGCTCCAACATCAATAAGGAGACCATGCCTTCTTCAGTCAGAGCCCACGTGCAGTGCTCCACCCAGGCAGCATACATGGGTCCGGTTATACTGCAGGCCATGGGGTCTCTCTGAATCTTTCATCTGAATTCACGGCTAACATGATCATTATCTCATGCTGCCCTGCCTTTCCCACCACTCTGGACTGGATGCCCTCAAACGATCAGCTAAAACGAACTCCTCCTTTCTTATGTTGCTTGTTGTCATAGCAATGAGTGCAGTAGCTGGTGTAATTGAGAAGGGTGTGAGGGGGCTATGGCCTTCCTCTGTGGCCAACTACTCTCCTCCTCTACAGGAAGGAGCCCAGCCAAAACAATCAGAAAGAATGAAACATGCTACCTCTTCCTTTCCCTCCTCCACTACTGTCTCGTCCTATCTGAAGAAGGGAGCTGAATTCAGCACACATTTAGAAAGGACATCCCATGAAAACAGAAGTCCTTACTCCACGGCGACCCATTAGAGCATGTTTATAAATACACACTTTACTATTTTACTAGAATGTTGATAGACAGTGTGTTTCATCGTGCCAGTGAAGGACATCTGCTAAAAATAAAGTCTGTGAAGATCGTTTTGCCTTGTACAATTCCAAGAAAGAGTTTCCAGTAACAGAGTCAAGCCTCGTTCCTTCCAAAAACTGACTCTGGTTGTCCTTTGTGAACCACAAGGATATAACCACATGGGCAGGACCACAGGCAAAACAACAGAGTGTGTGTGGGTGAGTATCCCTCCTCCCACTCTGAATTATGCTGTGGTGAATGTCAGCAAATGAGATCCAATATCAGCATCTGAAGATAAACTGTTTTGGGGTTGCTCAGCCCCTCTATGCCCATAACTACCGGAGTGTTCTGCTACCTACTGTTAACCAGTAGGATGCTGGCCAGGGTCTTGACGACCCCTGTCACTAGAATGGAAGACTGAAAGATCTGTAACGTCTTACTTTTGCTGTTCTGTGATAAAGTACTCCTGACAAGATAGATCACTGTAAGGGAGAAGGGTTTGTTTAGACTCACATGTTACAGTCTGCGTTAGTGGGGGAGTCTGGGCAGCAGCTTGTGGCAGCTGGTCACTTTGCAGATCAAAGAAAGCAGAGGGAGGATAAAGGTCAATCTATCCCTTTCACACAGCCCAGGATCTCAGCCTAGAGAATGGTCCCTCAATGGGTGAGTGTTATCTCAATTAACCTAATTAAGATAATCTCCCATAGGCATTCCCAGATGCTTATCTCCTATGTAATTCTAGGTCTCTGGCAAGTTGACAGTTGAGAATGAACATCATACATAGGCTCTATGAGTTAGAAAGGCCTCGTGATCTACAGTTGGCCGAATGGTGAGCTCTTGCTGGCCTCAAACTCACTATGTACTTAAGGATGTCTTTGAACTTCTGACCTTCCTGCCTTCACCTCCTGAGATTCCAGCCATGCACCATTAGGATTGGTTCATATGGCTCAGGGGGTTGAACACTAGGTTTTTCATTCACGCCAGGCAAGCACTGTATAAACTGACCTACATTCCCAGCCCTGTATTCATTTTTCAACACCCTGCAGTTTTACCTTGCACTGAGCTCAGTGAATTTCTCTATGTAACCATACTGATCCAGGGGTGGGGAAAGCCAGAATGATAGGACACTCTGAGAGTGTGAGCAGAGAGGGTTGAACAACCACCATCAGGCATCCTAATTTTTGAATGATTGGTAGCAACGAGGACCTGCCAGCCGGATCTCTGTCCTGTATGTGGGTGGCTTGACATGAGGGTCCAAGAAAGGGCCCAACACTGACTGAGACAATCCTTTGGAGAAAGGACTCCTGGGCTTGGAGAGCAAGGGTCAGAGGGCTGATCTGAGCCATGTTGGTTGAGATACTTGGATACCCCCATCCCTGCCTGTGTCCTCCTTCCTTGGTCTAGATTTTGAAGAGGGAAAACAGAGACATGCTTTCTCTGTGGCAGGTGTGAAGCACAGCATCCCTTCTAACATTAGGACCAGAGAGAAAATTGGGTAAGTTTTACACATTCTAACACACAAGCCTTCATTTGTTGGCAGTGTGACTGTTTTTATTACTCTGTGATAAGATTTTATTCCCCATAAGAGATAATCCAGGCTGATGAGCTGGTGCAGAATGTGCATGTTCTGACTGTCCCCTTCTGACTGCCCCCTTCTCATTTGCTCCCTATGTCAGAGCTGTCACGAATGCTTAGCCATGTTATTCCTAGCACGCTCTCAGTGTAGCCCCCTAAGCATTCTGGGCAGTGGCTAAAATACCGCATGTCAAGACCATGGATGCAGACCTGTAGCCATGGCAACAGCAGTCCTTTGTCTGTCCACCTGAAATGTTACAGCCTATGGGATGTTGTATATATATAAAAAGAATTTGTCTGTTTTTTGTCTTAGATTCCTGGGGCAGAGCTTCTAAACCCTTGGAATTTCCTAAGTGGTGGGAGTGTCTATGGTAGTCATGGTGGGTTCTGGATCACTCCCAAGTTTATACTTACAAGGTGACTAGTGGTAGCTGTTGTGTATGGGCTGGATAATGATCTAGATACCTGTATTTTCAGTTTTGGGTGGATGAGTTTATTAACCATAAAGAAAGGCAAAGTAAAAGAACAAATAGAAGAGATAGGTAGGGAGAAAGACACACACACACACACACACACACACACACACACAGAGAGAGAGAGAGAGAGAGAGAGAGAGAGAGAGAGACACCACACACACACACACACACACAGAGAAACACATACACCACACACACACACACACACACACAGAGAGAGAGAGAGAGAGAGAGAGAGAGAGAGGAGATACACCACACACACACACACACACACACAGAGAAACACATACACCACACACACACACACACACACACACAGAGAGAGAGAGAGTGAGAGTGAGAGAGAGAGAGAGAGAGAGAGAGAGAGAGAGAGAGAGAGAGAGAGAGAGAGAGAGAGAGAATAGATAATAACATCAAATTAGATGCTGGAAACATCCAGCAAAAAAACATCTAGGGAACTTTCATTGAGACAATCTGGGGTATGTGTAGAGCAGCAGACAGATCAGAATATCCCCTTAGGTGAAGCTTCCTAATAGAAACACAAAACAGAAACGTACCATCATTAAAGGGGGCTTGCAGACACCTGGCAGAAATGGACTGGTCGAGCACCACTGAGGCAGCCAGCTGGAGTTCTGATAAGGAAAGCCCTGGTTAGTTCAGTGTTTCCCTGAGTGAGACTTTCTAGGAAAGAAACAAAAAGCGACAGATGGATACATCACCAGTGGGGTGGGGGGTGGGGTCTGTTACAAACCGACTAAAGAAGTTAAGGCAGCCAGCTGGGATTTCCTAGTGAGCTTTCTGTCTATGAATGATTTTCCCATGAACTACTGGCTTCTCTTCCCCAATGCAGGCATTTTTACATCATAAGAGAAACAACACAACACCTGTTGGGAATAGTTTAGCATGCAGCTGCTTTCAAGGACACAGTGTTTTTACTTTGCAGCTGCTTTGCGGTTCCTTTCCTGTCACAGTTAGAGAGGCCAGTCCATTCCCAGACAAAGGATCCTACAGGCCACGTGACATAAACATGCTTGCGTCTGAAGTTGGGAGACCCTACTCTCAGAGACAGCTTCTCAAGGAACTCAGAGAGCACACAATACGTTACCAATGAACAGTACAATGACACACCCATAGCTGCAGGATGCAGCCAGCCTGATCGCTGGTGTGATTTAAAGGGTTAGGGCTTTGAGTCATGTGATGCCAAGGGAAAAGGACAGGGAGCCGGAGATAGTGTTCAATCTATCACTCCAGGTTCTTGAAGCCCCAGTAAGAACTCTGGACACTAGGGACCAAGTGATGTGTTGATGAGTGACACCCCCTGATTGTATCCTTGGAAGCACTGTATTGGGAACCCTCTTAGGTCTCGCTCTGAAGCAGTGGTTCTCAACCTTTCTAAGGTTGTGACCCTTTAATACAGTTCTTCATGTTGTGGTGACCCACTCCCAACTATAAAATTATTTTTGTTGCTACTTCATAACTGTAGTTTAGTTACTGTTATGAATCATAATATAAATGTCTGATATGCAGGATATGTGATCCCCATGAGAGGATCAATGACTCTGAAGGGGTCACAACCCAGTTGAGAACCACTGCTCTAACGGCCTCTTCTTGTGACTTATTCTTACAAGTCCCTTAGAATAAAACTGAGCCGGGCGGTGGTGGCGCACGCCTTTAATCCCAGCACTTGGGAGGCAGAGGCAGGTGGATTTCTGAGTTCGAGGCCAGCCTGGTCTACAGAGTTCCAGGACAGCCAGAGCTACACAGAGAAACCCTGTGTCGAAAAAACAAAAACAAAAACAAAAAACAACAACAACAAAAAACACACAAACAAAAAACCAAAACCAACTAAACAAACAAAAACAAACAAACAAACAAAAAGGTAAAAACGAAATCATAGGAAGAGTGTCTGTGGCTCTTCCACAGGACTTGAGTTCAGTGCCCAGCACCCACATCAGGTTCTGACAACCACCTATAGTTCCAACTCCAGAGAAATCCAACACCCTCTTTTGGCTTCTTTGGGAAGCCATACAGACATGGCATACAGTCACAGAGACACCAAATGATACATAAATAAAAATAAATCATTTTACAGCCTGTAGCAGGAGATATTTTAAATCGCCGTTAGCATTCAGTCTGGCTTTTCTCAACCAGCCGCCATGTTTCCGACCAGCCTAGGCCTGCATCCACATATAGCTGCTGCTCAGTTTATGCTGTCTGCTCAGGCGACCAGAAACACCAGCCCTGCCACCCACGAGACGCCAGTGTGGGAGATGGCTCTGCCAATCTTCCACGCTGTCTCTACAAGGCTGGGCAGTGCCCAGACCATCCTGCCATCAATACCACACGGGCCTGGAAGGAATGAAACTCTAATGCTTAAAGATTAATCAAAGGCTTTGTATGTTTGGTAACGCTCCATAACAATATGCCCATACAATTAGAGGCGTTTCCCAATCAGCTAACCTAAATATAAGTTGTTACCCGGGACTGCTCTCCATACCTGCATGGCTCTTCATCCTCCCACCTCTCCCTCTCGCCTTTGCCTCACTCCTCCTCCTCTTCCTTTTCCTCTTCCTCTCCTTACTCCTCCCACCTTAGCTCCTCCTACAACATTCCAACTGAAATCACATCTCTAATATGTGGTAGCTGTTTTGTTTTGTTTGTCCTGAGAGTAACAAAAGAAAAATATCAAAGAAAAAGGGGGTAAGGAGAAACCTTGAATTTTTAGGCAGTTGAGTAGCAGTTTTGGAACTCCTAAGATTATAACTGAGGTTGGAAGCAGCAGTAGTCTTTTGCGGAACCATGTCCTCAACCTTTTGCTATGAGTAGCTGGTGTCAGGATTTTACAGCTCAGCAGATGTGAAAGCCAGAGGAAGCCACCTTCCCCCACTCCCCCAGGCTCTCAGAGAAGGTAGAGTCCTGGCATGGAGGGTGTCTCTGAGGACAGTGAACCTCGGAGAACCTCACCTGCCTTTCTAGTGAGGACATTCTTCCTCTTCTGTAACCTCAAAGAAGCAAAGTTTTGGGAATGTTGTGAGCTGTCTTTTCCCAGGCGCTAATAGGTAGAAAGGTCCCATTCATGACCTCACTACACAAACTCTTTTCTGCGCTGGCTCCTGCAGTAGTTTCTATGTCCCAAGCTTCAGAAAGGGCCTCATGTGTCATAAACAAGAATAGCATAGCCTGCTGTGTGGCCGGTTGGCCTGCTTTCTTTGCATAACCCTGGACAGACCTGGCTTGCCTCTAGCTATGTTTGGTCAGACCTGGTTTGCTCCTTGCTACAGTTGGAGGGTTTGCTCTCTCAAAAACTCACAATGAAATTTAATTACCATGAGAGCATTAATAGATGGGCCCTTTATGGTGACACATGGTTATGATCCCAGCATTTGGAGGCAGTGGCAAGTGGACCATGGATCCTGGCCAATGGAAGCTTCAGCCTAGCCTAGGCTACACAGTGAAGTCTATGGAGTGGGGAGGTGCTTTAAGAGATGTCAAGGGATGGGATTAACATTACCACCTGAATGGATCCGAACCCTCGTAACTTCATGCATCTCTGATTCTCCATCTCCTCTCCTCTTTCACCTCTTCCCTTTCTTCTCTTGTATTCTGCTTTCCATCCACCATCCACTGTGTTATGATGTAGCAAGAGGCCCTCACTAGTTGCTAGTACCTTAATCTTAAACTTCTCCACTTCCAGAACTAGGAGCCAATAACATTCATTCATCCATTCATTCATTAATCCATTTATTTTAAAATCTTTCCATTATTTGGAAATGACTTGGGGGCTGTGGTCTTCTATCACAGTGCCATGATAGTCACAATAGACTTGTGACTCTCAACAAATTCTCACTC
This sequence comes from Arvicanthis niloticus, assembly GCF_011762505.2. Taxonomy (NCBI): domain Eukaryota; kingdom Metazoa; phylum Chordata; class Mammalia; order Rodentia; family Muridae; genus Arvicanthis; species Arvicanthis niloticus. The sequence continues at coordinate 12,744,708 of NC_047666.1, read as the reverse complement.
CTCCCTCCTCTGCCTCAGTTAGTGCCCTACATGACCTGCCTTATCCAGGCTTCTTTTCCTCACTTTCTGGTCAGGTTGAGGGTTACCTCAGTCCCTCAGGTTCAGAGTAGGTGAAAGCTTCCTGCAGGTGCTAGCCTGTGATATACCACAACGTCTTTATAAAGTGGAAACTTGAGGGTTCTTTGGAAAGTCAGTTGTGTTAGATGGTGTTTTGCTGGGGCAAACATGTGAAGGGGACACAGGTGAAAGGCTAAGACAGACTCGTGAAGGAATGGCTCACTGAAGCAGATACAGGTGAAAGGATGCTCTACTAAAGCAAGCACGTGAAAGGACACATGATGAAGGATACTTCGCTAACAGCATGCATGTATTGGTCTGTCTTACATTGTGTAGTTAAGCTCCATTTGTTGGGACTCCATAGAGAGAAATTCACCAAAAAACTTCTGGTGGTGTGCTGTGGTTTCTTACCACTTCAACAGACTGGGGCTGATTGCAGAGTGATGTCAGCTGAGACAAACTCAGCTGGAGTTTTGGTAAGTCAGACTCAACATGCTGAGGCAAGACTTGTCATGAGGCAAGACCTGTGGAGGACATCTGATATTTGGAAGGAGTATAAATAAAACTTGATGGACAGTGAAGAAGGCTGGCCTAGGCTTGCTTATAGAGCCAGCTGTGCAATGATTGTTGGTCTCACATCTTTGCTGACCTTCACTTCACTGACAGAGGCACAGCCAAGAACTTTTCCTGGTGACCCTGGTCCCTCCTGCTGACTCATGCAAAGGCTGAGTCCTTGCTATAATCCATGAAGTGTTTGTGAGTGGATTGAGCTGTCACTGCTGACCTGTGAACTGAACTGCTGATTTCCTGACAATGCAGGAAACAGGTCCACTTCCCCCATATTCTTTCTTTTCCACTATCTCTGGTGGGTGATGGGATAGAAGGGAGGTTAAAGCATTGAAGAACCATCACTAAAAGTGCTGCTTGGGTATAGGGTTGTGCTCATGTCTGTCCTTAATGCTCCTTTTGGTCTACAGAACCCTATTTCCTTTCTTCCTAGTGATCTGACTGCCGGAAGTTCACCGTGTCTATTCTCAAGATTCATGCCAGAGAGATCTTTGACTCCTGTGGGAATCCCACTGTTGAGGTGGATCTGTACACCGCAAAAGGTCTCTTCCGAGCTGCGGTGTCCAGTGGTGCATCCAAGGCATCTAAGAGGCCCTAGAACTCTGAGACAATGACAAGACCTGCTTCATGGGGAAGGTGTCTCACAGGCTGTTGAGCACATCAATACACTATTGCACCTGCTCTGGTTAGCAAGAAACTGAATGTTGTGGAGCAGGAGAAGATTGACCGGCTGATGATCAAGATGGACGACACCAAGAATAAATGTAAATTTGGTGCAAATGCCATTCTGGGAGTGTCCCTGGCTGTCTGCAAAGCTGGTGCCATGGAAAAGGAGGTACTCCTTTACCGTCACATTGTTGACTTGGCCAGCAACCCTGAGGTCATCCTGCCGGTCCCAGCTTTCAGTATGATCAATGGAAGTTCTCATGCTGGCAACAAGCTGGCCATGCAAGAGTTCATGATCGATCCTGCCTATGGGAGCATCCTCTTTCCAGGAAGCCATGCACATTGGAGCAGAGGTTTACCACAACCTGAAGAACGTCATCAAGAAGAGGTATGGGAAAGACACCACCAGTGTGGGTGATGAGGGCGGATTCACCCCTAACATCCTGGAGAACAAAGAAGCCCTGGAGCTGCTCAAGACTGCAATTGCAAAGGCTGGCTACACTGACCAGGTTGTCATCGGCATGGATGTGGCTGCCTCCGAGTTCTACAGGTCTGGCAAGTATGATCTGGACTTCAAGTCTCCAGTTGACCTTATCAGGTACATCACACCTGACCAGCTGAATAACCTATACAAGTCCTTCATTCAGGACTACCCAGTGGTGTCCATTGAAGACCCCTTTGACCAGGACAACTGGGATGCTTGGCAGAAGTTCACAGCTAGTGCAGACAATCTGGGTGATGGGCCACAGTGACCAACCCTAAGCGAATTATCAAGGCTGCAGGCGAGAAGTCCTGCAACTGCCTTCTGTTCAGAGTGAACCAGATTGGCTCTGTGACTGAGTCTCTGCAGGCGTGTAAGCTGGCCCTGTCCAATGGCTGGGGTGTCATGGTGTCCCTTGAACTGGGGAAACCGAGGACACTTTCATTGCCGACCTGGTGGTGGGGCTCTGCACTGGGCAGATCAAGACTGGTGCCCCTTGCCAATCTGAGTGCCTACCAAATACAATCAGATCCTTAGAATCGAGGAAGAGCTGCGCAGAAAAGCTAAGTTTGCTGGCAGGTCCTTCAGGAACCTCCTGGCCAAGTAAAGCATGGACTGGAGGTCCCTGAAGCTATCAGCTGCTTAGTTCCTCTGTCCGTGATGTCATCTAGGAGGCTCACGGCCTGCCCAGTGCTTGACCCTCCCATGTCACTGCTTCCTTAGACATCCACACCTGACCACCTGGAGCCCTGCTGGAGACCCCAGCTTTGTAACCACGTGATTGGTCTGAATCGTTGTTTCTGTCACCTGACTTCCCAGCTAGTGTCTGGAGCCCTCGGAACTCCAGTGTAATCTCTAGGGTGCCCACCATCAAGACTCCCCCAGTGGTTTACATGCAAAAATAAAAGCCACAGAGTTTCCCCACCACCAAAAAAAAAAAAAAAAAAAAAAAAAAAAAAAAAAAAAAAAAAGGAGAAAAAAGAACCATCACTAAAATCAGGTTTTGAAAAGATTAAAGTTACACCCTTACTCCTTGCAAATTTCCTATGTTCCTGTGCATACCTTTATGCATTGGTCTATACAATAGGAAATGTCCTACACATATATGCTATACTGGCTGGTTTTGTGTCAACTTGACACAAGCTAGAGTCATCACAGAGAAAGGAGCCTCAGCTCAGAATTTGAAATCCCACCAATCTTCACTCTGGAGATCTCTTCTCTGAAAAGCTCTGCCCCCTGAGAAGTCCTATGTAAGCCCTGTCCTTTGTCCAGTTCCCTGCTGCCCACTCTCAAGAGCAGAGAGCAGTTGTTCTGAGATTTGTCCCTCCACACACTGGGTCCTCTAATAAATCTTTCATGAGATTTCCTGCCTGGTGTGCCTCTCTCATTGGAAGAAGCTAAGAAGAAACGAAGCAAAGAGGAGTGGGGCTGAGGCTCCTGACCTCCTCAGCTCAGCCGGGGTGACCCTCCCCTGGAAGCTGCAAATCTGCTGAGCTTTCCGCTCAGAGATGTGTGCTTCCTGAGATCCTGTATCTCAGGATGCTCTTCCACTGGGATACCTTCTTCCCTCAGAGCTGTGTGGTTCCTGGGCTTCTGAGGCCCAGGGTACCCTTCCATCTGAGCATAAAAGCATATATTCCATACCTGTATGAAAATATCATCATAAAACCCATCATTTTGTATATTACATATGCCAATAACCATCATCATCATCATAATAATTTTCTTACTTTTATAATTAAAAAGTGTTCTACAGCTTTTAAAACTGTACTTTCCCCTCCCCTTTCCTTCCCCAATCCCTGCAATTTTCTGCTAACCCATAATTTATAGCCTCAGCAAGCAGTTACTGTCTAAGACAGTCCATGGTTGGCAGCAATTGCAGTTACAGTAGAGAGAGGTGATAGGCTACATATCCAGGAAATTCTGACTTAATTACTGGTACCTAGCATGTCTCCACATCCTGATCCCTTTAACACCAGGGGCTTTCTGCAAATCAGTAATCCGAGTCAGTTCCTCATCTCTCTTGGCTCATCTCTGACTGTTTCCATTAATTCTTGGAATCAGTGATCCAGCATGGCCTTTCTAACCTTTTAGTAGTTACCTAACTGTTGTTTGGAACAGGTCGATGAGCAAATTGTTGTCAGAACCAGGTTCCCATCAGGAGAGAGCATCCAGACGTCAGCTGATGTACCCAGGCCAGGCCCTCCTCTTGACTCAACTGCGTCATCACTATCAACAAGCAGAGTGAGCTGTTCCATTCCCATGATCCTCAGAGGCACATGAGAATAAATCATGGCCTGAGCCTTCTTTTTCTGATTCTGGGAAATGTCTGTCACAGACAAAGTGAAAGCACAAACTGCCAATAGCAAAGCCAAAAATGCAAATGCAAGGTGGAAGTGGACTAAACATCCACTCAGGAAAAGTCAGGGGATTCTGCATGAATATCCCCACAGGTCCTTGTCATGTGGGGACCCAACTCTTCAGACCTTGCTGTAAGGAGGGCTGAATGCTTTACACTGGAGCATCATTCCAGAAGAGGCCTGGCTTCTGCCACATTTTATTATTTATTTGTTTGTTTATTTATTGAGAGGGAGGGAGGGAGAGAGAGAGAGAAAGAGAGAGAGAAAGAGAGAGAGAGAGAGAGAGAGAGAGAGAGAGAGAGAGAGAGAAAAGACATGAACATGCTGTAGCATATGTGGAAGTCTGAGGGCATCTAGGAGTCAATTCCATCTTTATACTATCGTTTGGGTCCCAGAGATCAAACTCAGGACATCAGGCTTGACCACAAGTACCCTTATCCACCTTGACCCACGGAGACCTTTCACTGGCCCTAGGTCAATTTTTGAGCATAAAAACCTTGTCTTCCTTTCCCTGTGCCAGGGAGGCTCTGATTCCAAGAACGTATAGAAACCCGAGGATGAGTATCTGGCCGGGCCTCCTGAATGCTGTTTGGTTTTGCCCTCCCAGCCATCCTCCAGAGCCTTGTCACTTCTGCTGGCTTCTGCCCTTGCTCCTGGAGAGGAAAAAAAAAAGGTGGGGGGAATTTAAATCAGTCGCTTAAAACACAAACCAGCCCTGCAAACAAAAACATGGAAAAAATGAAGGAGCACCTCGCCAAATTGATGTGGCCTTTAAGAACCAGCCTCTGGATTTTCACAGGCTTGACCTGTGTCTGTGAGGCTGGCAGCCCACAGTACTTCAGCCCAGATGTTTAGTACTAGACAGAATGAGAGTGGTAGTTTGGGTTCAATGGGTATGGGTTCAAATCCCACTGCCACTACTTACTAACAGGGTGATTTTGGAAACATGATATGGTATAGATGGTAAACAATGGAGTGCTAGAGAGACGGCTTGGAGCACTTGTGGTGAGACACAGATATTTTGGGTTCAGACTCTGTCTTAGAGAACCTGACCTAAGGGTGAACTCAAGTCAACTAACAGGCCGGTATCTAGCACCAGTTTCCAGATGATCCCCCAACAAATCTGCACCTCCAGGTTACTAGCCTGCCCCTGGCACTTCACCTCCTAACAACCACTAATCAGGAAGAAAACAATGGTTAAGTTTATGGTTTGGCTCTCAGCACCAGCCAATTATGTTGAAGGCCATAATGGCCCACAGTCAGATGTGTGCCAGGCCAGATAGCCCCTTCTTGCCTCTATAAATGCTTGCCTGAAACTGGGCTCAAAGCTCCACCCTCCTGTTCTACTGTTAAAGACAGTGATGCAGCACAAGCTGGAGCTTGAATAAAGAGACCCTAACGCGACTGCATAGAAATTGGCTCCTTAGTGGTCTTTCGGGGTTCACGAACGCTTTTTGGAACAACAGTGGGTCTTTCAGAGGATCCAGGATATGATATACATATATATGTAGGCAAAAACACTCTTGCACACAAAATAAATGAATCTTAAAAGAATAATATCTACTTGATAGAGCTATCATGGGGATTAGGAGTAGGAAAAAAACTGCACAATGTTTGGCTCAATACTTAGACTCTAGAAGGCATCTGATAAGCTAACTATTTGAGGATTTTGTTACTAAAGCTAATCCCACTGGCTTCCAAAAAGCTTGGAAATCAGAGTTCATTTGCAAGCTCGGCATGGGAACTTTCATTGTCCCTCTGTGATGGCCAGCCAACGTTAATATGGTCCCCTTGACTAACTCTAAAAGCATGTGGGGACGGGCCTCTAGCTGTTCCTTGTGGGTATTATCTTGAGGGCATTACTTGATATGGGAAGACCCATCTTAACTTTGGTTGGAACCATTCCCTGGGCACAGGATCTTGGGCTGAATAACATGAAGACAGCAAGCTGAGCACTGGTACATGCACATGCGTTCCTCTCTCCTTCCTGACTGCAGCGGCCTTGACATCCTCTCCGTGATAGACAGAGTCTGTGAGCCAGAGTAAACTTTCCTCCTTTCAGTTGCTTTTGTCAGGGTATCAACAGAAAAAGAAACTAGGGCAGCCTCTGCTTATACCCCCATCAGAGCTTCATATATGATGGCTGGCATTTAGTGAATGTCTGCTGTGTTTCAGAA